>NW_026087631.1:50958216-51555726 GCF_022539395.1 Myiozetetes cayanensis
TTCTTACTCTTCACTGTGTATGATCACACCATATATAAAAATTCTGGTTTAGTATCCATTTTAATCTTTTTGACAAAACAGAACCCCAACTAACCAACCAAAAATAAAACACCATAAAACCAACCAACCAAGACAAATGAAACCAAAACCCCTTCCCGCCCCCCCCCCCCCAAAAAATTATTTTCGAGAGGAGCAAAGGAAGAAGAGATGAAAGTATCAGATGAGTATTTTGAGTATGTTTCTGCTTGAAATTTTTAAGAGGTGATTAAGGGTTAGTATTTCTCCATTATCAAATTTCACTTTCCTTTTGAAAGCAAGTTGTTGATTTAATTTAGCATCTCCCCAAGCTACATGTTCAGTAGAAATGCCTTCATGACATCTAGAGGAAGGAAATGTTTTCAAATCAAAACTTCTTAATAGCATTAAATATCAGCATCCCAATCTTATGAGTGATAAACGGAACATTAAATTAGATAATTCTAAGTATTGAGCAAAGTACAGTGGAAAACTTGTCACAGAAAATGTTCTCATATTTCAGATTTCTCATGCCTCTTTTTTTGAAAGTAGAATATTTCAAGTTCTGCTTCTGACATATACAGTTACTACAGAAATAGAAACTGGTAAATAAACACAGATGTAAAGCTTAAGTATCCAGATGTGAGAGAGGCAGACAAAAGTTCAAGTTATATTTAATTCCAAATTAGGCTAGAACATTGAATCTTTTCGTGTTTGATAAAAGTATGCAAACTTGAATGAACAGTGAATTTGAAAAGTTAGTGTGCAGAGGAGGAGACGTAAATGTGAAAACATAAGTAATGATAAGCATTGAGCCTTTTGTTTTGGCTAAAATTTAAAATAATTAAAAATGTTCGGTTTAGTGATGTAGATCACTTTTAGTTCTGATGACATACACACTTCAGTAAGTGAATAAGCATAAAAACTGTGTTCAATCATACCTCTCCCCTTGCTCCTCATGGGGTTTTGCAGTTCTCATTCAAAAAAAGTCATCTGTCTCACAAGTTGATTAAAATGAACTTTTTTGGAACCTAAAAGTAGCAAAGCAAGTAATACTGTCTGGAATTAAATCAGGTAACCTTGATCAAACAATTAACTCATCCTCTACTAAATCAGTATTTGCTGATGCTAATATTGGAGCTAGTTCCAGTAGCTGGAATTACAGCCACCGATTTAGTGTCTTTATTAGTAGTAATTAGGCTCCTGTCTTTGCCTACTACTACTTCTCAAAGCTAGTACTTGGCTTACTTGTAGAAACTGGCCTAGTCAATATCTACAGTACGTGCTCTACACGCTGTTAAAGCTGGTGTGACTCTTATGGTGTGACTCCACAGGGGTTTAACAAATTCAGGTTGCCACAGCCCAGCCCAGACCAACTACTGTGGAGGCACCTCTTCAGGCTATTTTAGCAAAATAATCTTTGATGATGTAAACTCTGTCAAAAGCAGGGAGAGTTCCTACTATTGCATAATCAGTATATTCTCCCTGGAATTTTTTCTCACAGTACAACTGCAGTGGTGCTGTTGTGGCAGCTTCAGTTCACAAAAGGTTCTTGTCACCCCAATAACATTCTGTCCATCCTCAGAACTTAACTGTGACAAACTATGAATGAATTTGCTCTGATGCACTAATGTGGTCATGAAGCTCTCTATTAGACCTTTATTTATTTTCTTTTTATTTGTATAATATATTCTTTGTTTCTTGGATCTGATTATGTTATTTTGGATGTTAAATTCTCCTTAAACAATCTGATATAGTCTGATGAGGTTCTTTTGTTTGGGGAAGGATTTTCTTTGGCATGATCTCAGGTCTATAGCAGCATTTCAGTGTTTGTTCTGGTCCTGAATTAGCTGATGAGAAATGACTCCTTTATTTTTCAGATACTGAAGGATGTTTTAGTTCAGATCTAGTTTTATGTAATCCAGTATATGCCTAATGAACATAACTAATAAAGTAGGAGATGCAACAGCAAAATTTCAGTAACAACAAATACAGGGATTGATAATGGGATTGCAATGTTAAAATTATTGTAGGGCATCACACTACCTTAATATTTCTCTTCAAAGTTATTTTTTATGTTACTCTTGAATCTATACTAGTTAGCAAAAAGCACTCTACTCCCAGGTGTGGGTCTATTATTAGGATTAAAAGATGGATTTTTTTCCTTTGAAAGACAGGACATAAAGAAAATGGTTGTAATGTAGATTATGGGACTGTTGTTTTTGTCTGTAACCCCCAAACCATCATCAAGGTAAACGGAGAAAATACTCAAATAATTACAAGACTGTGAGGCTATGGTGTAATTTGGAAATTTTAATTTTCATTATTTTGTATGAAAAATAGTATGGGGAATGGGAGCCCCTGGTGGTCTAGTGGTAAGGGCGCGGTGCTGTCACCACCGAGGCCTGGGTTCGATTCCCAGTCAGGGACACTCCCCGGGCAGATGGAGCTCGTTAGCCCTGTAAAAAGGCAATCCATCTACGTCCTGAGGACCTCACTGCCACCGTCCAAGCTCGCTTGGCCCCGGCAGATGAACCTTAGGATTAAAGGGTGGGCTCAGTTCCGCGCACACTGTGTCTCACCTAAAAAATCCAATGCGCAGGCTGGAAGGGGTAAAGACCTTCCCCAGATCTTCGCTCGCGAAGACTGGCCCATATAGTATGGGAAATAATGCATTTAATGGTATGAAATGTAGTGATGAGGAAAAAAACATTAGGGGATCATAGTTGATGAACTTGAGAGTGCTGTTTTTTTCATTAACATGTGATAACTTTTTTCAAAGTTACTACTGAAAATTATGTGTCATTATTCACCTAGTAATGCAGGTGCAGTGGTCTTAGTAAGGAATGGGGAAGAGGAAAGACCATTTTACAGAAACAGCCAGTACAGATCAATTGACCTGCAAAACTATTAAAAGTGGGATGATGTTGAGAAAGTCTAGCAGTTGTTGTCTTTACAGACATTTAATATTTTGAGATACATAGCTTTCTTCTCTGAACTATTGTCTTCATCAGCATTAGTGCAGATCCACAGGGCAGCTTTCTGTTTCTGTTAGGCATTTGAAATGAAGTACCAAGACAAAGATTTTTTGAGATATTCTATGTATATAAGTCCACAAATAATCTTTAAACTAATTTTTAAATTTAAAATATTCTCATAAGAATCTTTAGACATTATAGTTGAATTCAGCATTTCCTACATTTAGTTTTTTTGTAGTGGTTAAGAGCCTTTTTTTATAAAACTGTGTATTATCTTACCCCTGCTGCAGTTTTCAGACAGGAGGCTGTTATCAATGATATAACTTTTTACTGTAATGGAACCAGATTAACACAGTCACTTGGTTTAATTGCAGGTTGGCAAAAGAAAAAGTTATGTATGAAAAAGAAGCAAAACAGCAAGAAGAAAAGATTGAAAAAATGAAAGCTGAAGCATGTGATGATTATGGAATTAAGAAGCAGGTAACTATCCTAAAACTTGTTTTATAAAATCCTTCTTTGTTTTCATTTAATCCCTAAATAAAAGAATCTCCTGTCCCTTTTCTCAGACTCCTGTTATATAAATACTAGACAAAAATCCTGTCAATTACAAAAGTCATAATAAGCAGCTGTAGAAACTTGCTTAAACTGTTAAATTATAAGGAGACTTCATATGGATTATTACTTAGCACTTTGTGTCAGGAGAGGTGTCAGTGGTGGACAGTGTTTCTGAGGCTCTTTCTCAGAAATAACCAAGAACCTGTAGTAAATACATAGTCTGGATGTCTGTAGGTAAACCAAGTGCTTGTTGGTAAGTGCAAATGTTACAGCAAAATGAGAATGCATGCTAGTTAATATTAAGATGAAACATTTCTACTCTTGAGGACACTAGTATCCTTTTGGTAAATTCCCAGGTGTCAAAGAAAGGGAGCAGTGGGTATGCAACCGCTCCTCAAAAGCTGCTGAAGTTTGATGTGACGTCACTGACTAGGAAGGCACATGCTGTATTTTCATCTGCTCAAGGATATGATTTAATGTTACTTTTACAGTATGACTACATTTTTTCTTGGAAGGTGTCTCACAAGGGTAGTGGTTGCAGCCAGTTGGTACATACTCTTTTGGAAGAAGTGTCACATTTCCTTATCACTGGGAGGTAGCTAGAGGGAGATTTGTGTTTATCCTTTACAGAAGTATGAAATGTCCATGTTTCACTGTGGCCTTTATATTCTTTCAACTAATTATGTTACCTTTTAACTATGTTTTTTTCCCCAGGTATTTCCCAGATTTTCTCTCAAATCTTTTCAGAAACTAAAACTGTAAATTAAAGTTAATTTCACTTTTTTTAACAGTCTGGTGGTGTTGTATTCTAAAACATAACCTATTGGTGTCCTATCTTCATTTTTAAACAGTGGAAGAACTGGTTAAGCAAAACTCAACTATAAAATTAACAAAAGATAGAAGGCATTTTTAGAGCAAGCTAAACCAACTTTTTTCAGTAAGTTCATATTTCAGTTCATGTGTCTATGTCCTGCCTTGCTTTCATTATGCATTCCTTATTATACAAATAAAGAATTTGTATACAAGAAGAGAATTTTATTTCATAGAGCAGAGCTGTCTTCTGCCTCATCACAGACTGAGACTTGAAGATCCTACAAAACAGTAGCCTTTCTGAAGATCCGCTGGTGCTAACAAGAACTAATGAATGCAATTCCCATTTTTAGTGTCGCCCGTTCATCAGATTATTTGACTGCACCATGGTATTTCCGCAGTGACCTGCAAGATATCATCAAAGTCAAAAACAGTGTTGGCTGTGAACTTCTGCTGAAGTTAAATGTTCCATACTAGTTGAAGATATTCTCAGAGAACAGTGACAAAAGCCTTCACAGAAAATAGTGTTCATTCAGGAATTGCTCAATCCCCTTTGAAAGCAAGCAGTTCCTCCAATGACATCATCACTTCTTATTTGTCTGGAATATCGCAATATTTTAGATTATTAAAAATGTGGAGGCTCAAAAAGAATGTGCACACTTTTCCTAGGATCAAATCTGTTATTCCAAAGAAAGTTACATAGTACCAGGAGTTTGCTCAGAACCATTTTTTGGATAAAGTTAAGAGTTTGAGATTTTTTTCAGGAAAAATATATGTAGTTACACATTTTAAGAATTGGGTTTAGTTAATTTCTAATCTCAGTAACTCTTAATACAGTTGTAGTCTTTGGTAATAAAAAGTAACATTTGGGGAATTGGAACAAATTCAATAATTTAAGACTACAAGAACAGTTTTAACTATTACTATAGCTGAAGTATTAGCTAAATGATATATATATATAAAAATAAATATACACACAAATGAATTGAGAGGTCATGGAGAGATGCTTAAAAGCATTACTTCCAGTTTTCTAGTTACAACTCACAAGTAGAACATATGCTTTTACAGTACAGAAGTTAATATGGAAAACTTTCCTTGAAAGTGGATAATGCCATTCCTACAGCACATGTAGTATTTAGGGTGTGTCTGGTCTGTAACAAGGGATCAGTCACTTTGTTGAACAGTAGGGTTTGACTCAGTATTTTTCTTCTACCTCCTTGTGCAGTGGGGCAATTTGTGGTTCCTGTGGACTTAAGTGTTCTCTAGCTGAGGCAGTGACCAGCAGGGTTGGTTGGCAATTCCAGATGCTGGCCTTCACGTGCACTGTCCAGAAAGACTTGCTTAATGAGGATTCAGATTCAATACCAGAAAAACAAAAAGAATGGTTTTCTTGCAGTGCTGGTAGATGCTGACCAAGCTTCCATTGTGGGGTGGAAGAAGACTTTGTTATGGTAACAAAATATTAAAATACTTCTGATTTATTCCACCAGGTGTAAATTCTGGTTATGGTTTCTGCACAGTCATGAACTCCTGACTGGCAGCAGCAGGTAGTGCAGTTCTACCTCCCTGTGGATTTTTTCGTAATGAAGCCTTAGTTTCTACACAGTTGTAACAAGTCTCAATATATGAAGACTTTAAACAGAAATTTTTCACACAGTATAATTCAAGTGCTGGCTAACAATAGGAATGGTAGCCTTCTACACTGATGTGGTTGTTGTTGGGTCTTGTACATAAATAAACATATTTTCCCAGCTCACGCTTTTATCTTGAGACTTGTGAGTATGGAAAAAGTGTGAAGTATCTCCTCAGTGTTTCCTCTCTGTGGGATTGCAGATGGTGGTTTTGTTAAATGTAAGCATTTTTACTGATAAATGATAAATTTTCCTTTTTTTTTTGAAAGGTATTCTACTGTACCAAATTACTTCTTGAGTAATGTAATTTCTAGATGAATTAAAAATCCAGTGGACATCACATAGAATTACGTGCCTAAAAGTATATAAGAATATTTACATCTTGCTAATACACTTTTTTTTTCAAGTATTAGTGAATTTTCTTGCTTTGTTGAGTGAAACAGTATCTTCTGAAACAGCTAAAATGAAATATATTTGGAAACAATACATATTACTTTGGAAAATAATTGTGTAAGATGATAATTTGCTGCTAATCTTTTTAATGGAGGAGTTCTTGCTGAAAGGAAAGTTGTAATGTTCTATAACTGTTTCATTTTAAATATCTTTTTAGCCTCAAAGAAATATTCTGATTAGTTCAGTTGGCTTTTTACATTTTTAGCTCTTTCAGAGTTCAAAGTTTCATTCTTACTCATCAAGTAGAGTAAGATTAGATGAAATGCACATTTTCACATCAGTCTCATTTTTGTCATTATTTCCCCCCCTAAGAATACATGATCTTTGCTTAATAATATGAACTCTGGCTCTAGATGCTTTTAGGTCTCTATCCTTCTATCAGATGTGGCTGTAATTAGTCAGTAAATTCCAAGTGTTTTACAGATGTTGGAAAGTAGATTAAACCCATAGTACTTGTCTTAGCAAACAATTATCTGCATGTCTTTTTCTTTTCCTCTTCACCATCCTTTGCCATCTTCGAGTAGATCCATCCTGTTAGGGTTATCTGTGCAACAGTCAGTGTTTATGTGATTATGTGACAGTATTTAAAAGCCAGAATATATATTCATGTGTGTGTGTATAATTGGTAGACATATGAGTCATTTACATTTATCATGGTTATTAGCTTATCTCTTCTGTTTAGACCATTACTCCTGTCATGTGAAACAATACTGCCTCTATATCCTGTGACCCAGTAGTTTATCAGGCTGTCCTTCTAAGAGCAAGGAAGGACAGACAGCCCTATTGAGGTTTTCTTCTTGTTGTTTTCAAAATATTTGTGGATCTGCATATCTCTAAATCTCTTGGCTAGATCTGGGTCACCTGGGAAAAAAAAACAAATTTACAAACTCTGCTTCTGTCTTTTTGAAGCTGATAAAACTGGTATCCTCACTAATACAATCCATGTCAGGCTGAGCAAAATTGCTTCCTGCTACAGGTATCAGCACTCATGTAAAGTAATACTTACCATATCTTTAAATTATCAAAAATTTGTTTCCATCTAAGCGCTTGGGTGATCCAAAAAGTAGAGAACCTGCCTGATCTCAGCAGCTCTGTTATGTCACAAGTTAAAACACTATCTTGAGCTTTCATTGTGGAACATCCTAAAAATACAAATTGCTAATGTTTAAAGCCTGGTCATTACCCCCTCAGCTGTTTCTCACAGGTTTGGCTTATTTTGAATGTGTAAATTGTCTTCCTATTAAGCACATTGTAGGTGAATCTCTGTGTTTGCATCTGTTCTGTCTTAATCTGTCACTGCTGTCTGAAATATAAGGAAAACGTATTGAAGGCTACCCAGTAGTGCATTAAGCCCATATTTCTTTTGACATCTGACCCAATTTACAGTTTCCAGTCATGTTTAGTAGATAGGCTGTATACAACCAACAGTTAAACAGCTCCATCACATCTGAGGAAACTGCTTTATTTTTAAATACGCCAGACATCTGTTCCTTTAGTAGAAATAGCTTCAGTCCTGAAAGACAACTGACTAGAAACGTGGTGGGTTGAAGAACTGGCTTTTTCAGTACACCTGAAGGAAAGGGGATGTCATCCTCACTGTAGCCACAAGAACTCTTTTGGTCGGTCCTGTGTGCACTTACTGACACCAAGTTCAATTAGTTTCTCTCTGTACACATTTTGGTGCTTTGTTGCTTGTCTTAACTCTGTATTTAGATGCATTTCAGTTACTCCAGATTTTTAATAATTGTTTGGCACTGTAATTCACAAAAACTTTGCAGATATTTATGATTCTTTGCACAGTTAGATCAACTTCATGTTATAACTTCCTTTGTAACATACTGTCTTGATTTCAGCTGGGACAGAGTTCATTTTCTTCCTAGTAGCTGGCACAGTGCTGTTTTTTTAGTATGAAAATAAATGTTGATAACACACTGATGTTTAATTATTGCTAAGTACCATTTAGCCAAAGTCAAGGGCTTCTTCCTGTCTTGTGCTCTGCCAGTGAGCAGGCCCACAAAACGCCATGAGGGACCACAGTCAGAACAGGAGATCCAGACTGGCCACAGGGATATTCCATATTATAGAATGTCCTGCTCAGTATATAAAACTGGGGGAGTTGGCTGGGAGATGCCAATTACTGATTGGAGATGGAATGAGTATCAGCAGCTGGTATGCAGCTCTATTGAGCAACACTTGTTCTTCTTGTGTTTTGTTAGTCTCTCTCCCTCTCACTATTATCACTACATTTTGTTTCAGTTATTAAATTATTCTTATCTCAGTCCATGAGGTTTACTTTTTTTTCTGATTGTCCTTCCCACCAGGGCAAGGGCAAGTGAGAGGCTGCCTGGTATTTAATTGCTGGCTGAGTTTAAAACCACAGTCCTTGGTAGCTGGAGTTTGAGTCACCAGAATTGGAGTAGCTGCAGTGCATGTCACAGGGACAGAAGTGGCTGCAGTGCCTGTCATTTTAGCTTGAGTGGCTACAGTTGGTGCCTTAGAGTTCAGTCAGAAAGTCTGACAGAATTTTGATAGAATGTGAAGAGCAAACACTTCAGAAAGTCCAGTCCTAAAGCTTATCTAATTATTTGAGCTTTTGACTTTGCTTTACTACTTTGTAGTGGAATTATCAAGATTACTTGAAAAATGTGGTTTATGCAGAGGTTAAATAATACTGGTTCCACATAATTCCTGTTCTAGTGTTCAGCTGAATATAGTTCCAGGATTTATCATCATTCTGATTTTTATTTATTATTGCATACCTGCAGGAAAATGTAAACAAAATTCAGATATCCCATTGGATCTCAGTCGGATGCTGTTTTGAGCAGAATGATTAGGGTAGATTTGTTCATTTCTCAAAGCAGGCAGAACTACAGCTTACAGATTCTTAGATCCATATGCCTTCCCAGATGGCTTATCTAGTGGCACATATCAAACAAGTTACTATTTTTCATCTCACCTACCAGCTTTACAACTAACAAATATTTAGTAGTGCCGGCTCAAGGAAGTAATTATTGGATATTCTCACTCTTGTAGGTATTCTTTATACAAGACAGTTCTACTACATAAAGTAGAAGGCACAATTTCATACAGTTTATGGCACATCTCATTCTATGGATTCACTGATGAAAGTCTAAAACTAGAAACTAAGTTTTTTCTCTCAAAACCAACTTGATGTAAGAACTTAAATACATGACACTTCAAAACATGGTGATAACATCTTACTACATAAGGCCTTACAGAATGCATAAATACATTCTTACCTGCAGCTTAACGTGCTTTCACAGTGACCCTTTGGCACAGCAGCACTAATGCTAGAATGACAATACAGCATAGGAATGACAGTGAAGTCAGCTATTTAAAGGGAATGCCTTCTGTTGAGGGTTGTCCTCAATGTATTGTATGTTTCATATTTAAATATCTAACAGATTTTTGTTTCTAAATAGACTTAGTATTACTGAACAACTCTGCACACCTTTTCTTCTCAGTGGTTGGATTTCTGATCCAGAAATGTTCCATGAAGTAAATGTTCCCTTTTTTAAGACTGAAGTTGTTTTCTTTAGGAGGCAGCAGGATTTTCAGATTCAGTGGGGTGCCAGTTTAGTAATTTTGTTCAAAGTGCATGGTGAGAATAATCTTTCTCCTAAAATGAAGCACAAGGATAAGTAATAACTTTTTATGCATGATAAGCATCAAAAATATGAGCCTGCTGGTCTTTGCTTTTCATTTTTCTTTACCTTTGTCTTTCAGTCAGAGCCTCCTGCAGTCTGCACACAATGTGATCAATAACTCAATAACTTTTTTCATGCAGTAATTATCTCTATGGGGTATTATCTGAACACTCTTTTTCTTTATTACCCAAAAGATGCAGGAGATATTTATATAACCAGCTGATCCCATTTTGGATGAAGCTGCTTCATGACAGCAGGAGAAAGTTTGTTTTAAATAGACTTTTTAACAAATGGTGTATGGAAACCTTACCAAACAGTACTTTTTTCCTAAGGGAAAAATTATTCTAAATACTCTCTTGCACTTAATACTTTATATTTAATTAAGCATAGAGTAAATGGAAGTGTCCTGTAAATTGAAAGAGTTTTAAACAATTATGCTAAGTGAGTGTCTTTTCATAAAAAAGCCTATTCAGAAAATGGGTGCAACTGTTCTGAAGTTCCTAGATAATGACTGGACTGCTGATTTTTCAGAGTAAAAACTTATCTTAAAAGATAATGTTTCTATCTGGAATACATTTTTATCTCATTGGCTTCTAATTTTCACAGATCGAGATCTTACAGGAGTCACGAATGATGATTCCGGACTGCCAGCGCAGATTAGAAGTTGCACACGCAGAGCTTTCTCAACTACTAGTGAGTATAGCACCATACCCCACTCATCAAGAAGTGCTGCTGTTCCTGGGTGAACTTGGATAAACATGGTTGTCTGCAGTGCAACTGCAACAAATTAAAAGTGGATTGAATAATTACTTTTTATAGGTTCCAAGACCAGAATCCTGTAATATAGCAGTATTTCACTTTGGTAACTGTCTTTGCAGACTTGATCTTCAGTCTATGGAAACTGTGTGTGTTAGAATAGTGGAAGCCATCTTTAATGGAATGTACACTCAACAGTTTAAATACAAAACTGTGAGAACAGACTCAGAATTCCTGTGCTAGTTCCATCACCAAAAAAACCAGTTAGGTGGTTTTAAGATAGTGTAGATATATGTATTATGCTTATACTGAATTGAATTGGTCAAAATACTTTGTTTACTACTTTTATTATGCTATGGACAAGAAACAAGTCAGATAAATCCTTGCTGAGTACTGCTTTACAGTTTATTGTGAAGTGAGCAGTAGTGTCACATTTTTAAGATACAAATACCTGCAGAAGTATCTTGTACAAATAGATTAACTGAAACTATACCAAGTTTGGAGATGATCATTCTTATTTTTAAAAGCTGCCTTATCATCAAAATTCAGCTACATGTGTAAGTGCTATTGTGGGGCTAAAAATATATGCCCTAAATTAAGCCCCAGATATACTGATGGCTGAAATGCAAATACTTTTTAAATGGAAAACTCAAGGCATCCTATTCTCAGATCTTTTGCCTCTACTGTTTTCCAAAATAAATATTTAGTACCTGGCAAGATTTAGGGTTCTTTTGTCATTCAGCTAGTTACTTAATAGTTAGACTAGATTTCAGTGGTATGCAGAAATAGTGCTATTTATTTATAGTGTGCTATGCAAACTTAAGGAATGGGGGCAGTTACTATTGTTTTTAAGAATTTTGAAGTCTTCAAGTGTTGCTTTCTGTGCTTAGCTCACCTTCAATACTTTTATTAAAATTTACTGTATCATAGTGCTTTTTTTCAGTTGTCAATCTACTTAAGCTTTTTCCTAAGAGTACTCTCCATCTGAGGTTTGTTCTCAATGGTTCCTTGATATTAAATATTTAACACAGTAAAATAAAGATCAAATCTACTTGCACATAACAGGCATTATACTGGACCTTAAGTAGGATTAAAGAATTTACCAGTGCTTTGAGTCCCATAGAACTTGTGTTTTCAAAAATTATGTATCCCTCATTTCATACAATGGTTTGAATTGGATGACTTTTAAAGGTCGTCTAGTCCAACCCCCTTGACCAGGGACATCTTCAGCTAAATCAGGTTGCTCAAAGGCCCATCCTGAATGTTTACAGAGATGTGGCACCTACCACCTCTCTAGGCAACCTGTTAACAGTGTTTTGCCACCCTCACTGTAAAAAACTTCTTCCTTAGTCTGAAGCTACCCTCTTTTAGATTAAACCTGTCACTCTTAGTCCTACTGCAACAGGCCCTTCTAAAAGGTCTGTCCCCATCTTTCTTGTAGGCCCCCTCTAAGTACTACAAGGTGCTGTAAGGTCTCCCTAGAGTCTTCTCTTCTCCAGGCTGAACAGCCCCAACCTCTGAGCATTTCCTTGTAGGGGAGGTGCTCCAGCCTTCTGATCATCTTGGTAGCCCTCCTCTGGATTCATTCCAACAGGGATTGTCTGGGCTGAGGACCCCAGAGCTGGATGCAGTGCTCCAGGTGGGGTCTCACCAGAGCAGAGCAGAGGGGCAGAATCCCCTCCCTTGACCTGCTGCCCACACTGCTTTTGATGCAGCCCAGGATACAATTGGCTTTCTGGGCTGTGAGTGCACATTGCTGGGTCTTGTCCAGCCTCTCCTCCACCAACACCTCCGAGTCCTTCTCAGGAGGGCTGCTCTCAGTTCCTTCATCCTGAACCTGTATTTATACTGGGGGGTTGCCCAGACCCTGGTGCAGCATCTTGCACTTAACCTTGTTAAAACTCATGAAATTCACACTTCTTGAGCTTGTCCAGGTTGCTCTGGATGGCATCAGGTGTGTCAGCTGCACCACTCCTTATCCACTAAACTGTCCACCCATCAAATCTCTATCTCCAGTTTAGAGATGTTTCCCTTTTTCCAGTCTTAAAGGACTTCACTTGACTGCCACAACTTTACATATATTATGGAGAGGGGCTTCGCAACTACATCAGCCAATTACCTCAGGACTCTGGGAGGCATCGTACTGGGTCCTATAGATTTATGTACATTCAGGTTCCTCAGGTGGTTGTGAGCCTGGTCTTTACTTACCGTGGGAGGTAAGTAAAGACCTTTCCTCCCCAGGTCCCTATCCATCCACCTAAGAGGTATGGGAAGAGAGGCTGCCAGTGAGACAAAAACATGGTTACCTCAGCCTTCTCATCTGTTGTTACCAGTTTTTTTCCATAGTTACCTTCTTAAATTTAATCCCACAACAGTTATTTTCAAAGTACTCAAAAATGTTGTTTTTAATTCCAGGAAAATGAAAAAGAATTGGAAGAAGCTGAAGAGTATAAAGAAGCATGTTCCATACTAGAGTCAGTGAAGCTGGAAGCCTAGCAGTTTTCCAGTACTCTCTTTATATGCATTAGCACGGGGTCCATTCCATACTTTTATTTTACTATGGTTTTATTATTATTATTGACTTACTAAGGTTCCCTTTATGCAAACTGCAGGATGCATCAAATAAAGGATGTTCTGAAACATCTGTGTGTTCCATATTCAGGCAAAGTAGAAACATTTCCAGTTCACCTCAGTTACAGAAAGGAAAAATAAAGCCCGTTTATTTTAAGTGTAATAGCTGATATACAGAATTTAATCTGAACAATTCAGGCTAAGAAACAAAGTTTGGTTATTTAAGGGACCAGTAAATACTTCAGAATGAAACAGCATTATAGAATGGTTTGGGCTTAAAGGGTTCCATCTAGTTACCGCCTCCTGATATGGGCTGTAGAAGCACCTTATATGTGAAATAATTTAAAGCCATTATATCATAACAATCTATACTGAGAGTATGGATTAAATGACCCTTCACAGTCACCTTTTTTCTGTGATGCAGTTTTTCTGTAGTTTTATCAAGTACGTACTCCTTGTTTCTCTTTGAGCCCAAGCCAAAATTAAAAGCTGATTCCAGATCTTTCTCATTTGACTTGGATTGATTCATAAAGCCCAATCCACATAATTACCATTGATCAGAAATTCTGTCACTTCAAGAAACAGAATTTAGCAGGTGACTAGGATGCTGTCAGTTGCACCTGTGAGTAAGAGTTCTGGACTGAATACTTTTCCTGAAAGCACATTGGCCTGAGTGAGATTTTTTTTTTGAACCAAGCTTAAACCCCAGAACATGAAAGAGACCTAATGGGTAAGGGAACAATACTAAGTCTGCCTGGAAGAGCATTAAAATGTTATATATAAAAGTTGTGGTTTTTTCAAAGTAGTTTCTCTACAGCAAATAGTAAGCTCTGTTGAAAAACAAGAAAGCTTTTTACATTAGTTTTTCTAGTTTGAAAGTGCTCTAGAGTGTTCCTTAAAGGAAACACAAAGCACAGTGTACCTTTTGTGTGGTGCTATATTGAATACTCAATAAAATTTTTTGTTAATTTGCCTGAGTTTGAGTAAACTGCTCTTTCAGTACCTCTATTTGTGTACCTTAAGCACATGAGAGTAGTAAGTCTACTTCCCCATCACTCTTAAGCACTGCTCTGACTGGCTAACACCAGAAGATTTCTGAGTTGACTGCAGAATGATCTACTTTTGAAGTGTTCCCAGAGCAGTACTAGACAGGGCTGAGAGGTGAAACCTTTTGTGACACTTTAGTTTCATAAGAGAACATGCATACCTTCTTACCAGCATTGTGTCCTAGGCATGTAACTGCAATGCAGACACTTCCCAGCTCATAGCACAAATGAACTGCTGTTGAGGAAAACATCTGTCTTTGAGTACTCATTTCAGCAAGTTTTTTCTATGGACCTGGAAAACTCCAGCCCTGGGAGCTGCTGGCTCATGGGACTGGCTAAGAGCTTTACTTTAACATATAGATATAGGGTTCTTTAATACCTCAAAATAGAGTCAAGAGAATAAGCTACTGGCTTGTTTCCAAGGAATTACTTTATTAATTTTGAGGAGTAAATAAGGGGACTTGGCCAAAGTTCAAAAGGACACCACACAAGCTAGACAAAATGTTCCACCACAATACTGATGCAGCACATACTATTAATCCAACAACACTGAAGTCAAGGTCCAGTAAGCCAATAACACTTAAATCAAGATCCAATCCCTCCACCCCCAAACTACCCGAAGCATCAAGAAAGGAGCAGAGAAAGAGGAACAGAGGGATCAAGAAAAGAGAAGGAGAAAGAGGGAGAGACAGATTTTAGAGCTACCACAGAAGTCTTGTAGAAGACCAGCTCTCACAAGACCAAGTGGCAGTGCCACAGTACAAGGCAGACACATGCCCTTGTTTTATTTGCTCTGGTCTCACCCAGGTCAGGGTGAGAAACAGTGTTCCCACCAGTCTGAGCCTGGGTTAGGGGCTCCAGGAGGTGTGGTGTGTTCTAGTTTTCCTGGGCTGCTTGACCAGCAGCTATGCTGGGGCTGTCCCACGTGGGATCCAGGGGCTGCCATGAGGGATACGATGCCACCCCACCTCCCTTAAGTTCTACCCATCCCTTCCCCCTACACACACACACACACACTCCCACAAGTGGGTTCTGACCCAATATTAATTGATTGGTGTCTAACATCCCACCCTGTTGGGTCAGAACACCAACCAGGACTAGGTTTAATAATCTCATATTCTTGGGGTGCAAGCTAGCAGAGAGAGAGAAAGAAGACAGGAGAAAGAGGAAAGTATACAAGAAAATCAGATCAATAACCATGTCAAACCTTATCAATAACCATAAACTAGGAGTTCTGTCAATACAGAGACTCCAATCCATGCAAATTACACTTTCACACCTTCACTGGGTCAGGTGGCTAGAGTGTACAAAGCAGATTACTTGTCTCGGGTGACAAACTGCAGTCAGCCTGGCAGTAACTCTTCAATTGCAGTCATTGAGTGGAGTGTGGGGAATAAATGCTGAGCTGAAGAGGAGTTTAGGGAGGTGCCGAGTCTGCCAGGTAAAGCAGAATTAAAAATAAAAATTACTGTTCTTCAGAAGAAAGAATACTCTCTTCTGGAAAACAAGTTCACAGAAAAATGATGTGCAGTTGCTGAGTACAAGAAATGCAGGTCAATATGAAAGCTAAACAGAGTTGTGACCTATAGTGGCTGCAGGAAAGTAGCACTGTAATATGGCTTAAGTTGTCAGTCAGAGTTAAAGGCACATGGGACTGAGTACCTAGCACATAATCTCCAGGGACAAGTTTCTTGGTGCAGTAGTTTCCAGGGTAGAATGGTTTCTCGTGCTCACCTAATACTTCTCTGTCCAAGCTATTTTCTAGCTCCCTGCAGTTGCATAAGGGGACGATGATGCTCTTCCCTATCACTCCAAAAGACAAGCATGGTCTGTAGTATGGAAAATATCCATCCTCACTGATGAAAATCAAGGTGTGTTCATACCCGAAAGTACTTTCTTATCTCCAGATGCCTCTGGAAGTGTCTGAGAGGACAGCAGCATGTTTTCAGACTCCAGCATCCTTTAAGAGAGGGGAGGAGCTAACTGTACACAGCTATTTTGGGTTAAATCCACATAAAGGATAAACCAAACAGAGCTGCTCTGTTTCCTTATAATAACATCCTGGTTTTGGTAACCCACCATCTATGCCTCAGGTGCAACCATTCCCTGTGCTGCAGTCAATCTCCTACATTGTAACCCTCAGGGGTGTGCGGGAGAGAATTCAATTCCTTGGTCTAACTCAAGCAAGCCAAGAGGTTCAGATCAAGGAAAATGCCAAATAACTGGGCAATTTCCTGATAGACTGAAGTCTTCTGAATGACCACATTAGTACAATAGGTGGCTGCACAGCCTTTTAAGACTGGGCCATTACCAAGAATTTAAAATTGAAATGGTCTGATCACCCCAAAAGGTACAGTTCTGTTCAACTGACCTGTATGACAAAAGAAGTGAAAGTGTATGTATTTAATATGTGGGTGATACAAGGGTGTTCAGTATCTTCAAGGACAATACTAGAAATCAAAAGGTTTCTAGAAAGTTTAAAAAACTGCATTCAGCAAGGACATATTTAAATAAGGAAAAAAACCCAAAATTATACACAGTAGCAGCAAGTTTCTAAAACACAAGCGCAAGAAAAAGTAAAAGCTAGACATTTCTGAAAGAAACGTAAGAATTTTAGTGAGTTATATGCATTAACTTAGCTCACAAGACATGGGCAACAACCCTAACACTCCCCTTTGTATTAGAAGTCTTCATCTAGAAACATTATCCCTGCTAGCAGCTACAACTAAAGGGATGAACAAATAAGAAAGATTCAAAGGAAAACACTGAAAACTAAAAAGACCAAAAGATGGTTTCTGCAAAAGAAGGAACAAATCCAGATGTTTTAACTTAGAAAAATACTGGAGGTGGCAATGGTAATAGTCTTCAAGCATATACAAGGTTATGGAGGAAAGTAATTAAGTTTTGCTTGGTAGAAAGAGTAAGATGCAATGAGCTTCAGTTACAATGAGGGGGGGGGGGAAAAGCTGGAAGCGTTCTTCCATCAGGAAACAACTAAGACAAATGAAGTTCCGGAACAGACTGCGCAGGAACTCTGTTGGAGATGCCTTCCTAGAGATCTTGACTGGGCAGCTCTGTCACACATGATACAGGGACAGCTGATCCTGCCTCATACTTACACATTAGGGAAAGCATCCAAAGGTGGACAAGCATCCTTCCTTCAGTGGCACTTACCCCTCATTCAAAAATATAAAATATTTGTGGCACAGCTGAACTACTCTGAATACAGCGCAGAGGTGATCCCCAGAGCCCCCTCAAAGGAGAGGATGTCAGTGATGCATATCAGACCTTTCAGATCTTGACTGCATGTTACAACACGGGATTCAAAGAAGCTGAAAATACTCCTCCTTAATGAAAGGACAAGATGACAATCCAGATGAAGTAATTTTGTCTGGCTTTCCACTTACTATTTGCATTTCTGAGCACTCACCACTAAAATGCAATGTCAAATACCTTAAATTCCCACTTGTCATTTTATGTTAACTTTGTGCAAAAGCAACTTGCTCAGGGCAAAGATTATAGGCCAAAAGTTTGAACTGAAGCTGAAATCAGAAGGATGGAACTTGCAAGGCAAGAAGTGAGCTGTGGGGCCTGCTGGAAGCAACCACAGGGAAAGTAGCAAATTTTTTTCAAAGTCTCACCCTTCACAAAGAGCAGGACTACAAACTTGAGAGAAAGGAGAAGAAAGCATGTAATTTATAGCCTAACTATCTTAACAACCCTTCTCCCCTCAGATCTCTCAAGAGTACCTGCTCTTTATGAGGACACCATGAACAGAAAACACAACAGAGAACCACTTTTGGGTTCTCTTCCATGTGCAATCTTGGCTATGCTCTCTTCTTAGATATAACAGAGGTCTCATGACAAATCCAAATCATGGGATTAAGACTTTGGAGGAGATGGTGAAAGGGATATGAAACTGTATTTAGAAAACAGGTGGAAGGTGGCAAATTCAACTAGAGTGAGAAAATCAGCTTTTGAACTTCACAGGTTATTTGCTAGCACATCCAGGATTCAGCATTTCAGGGCAAACATCACCAGTGTCCAAAATCTAGAACCAACATAAACATTACTTCTAACAGGAAGAAGAAAAACTTCGTTACAACAGTTTTGTTTTCTTATTGTTCTGAAGTTACTGTAGATGTTACATTAGGTGCAAGGAAACTCAATTTCCTCAATTTACATTAGATGCAAAGAGCCTCAATAAGGTTAACAGAGGCTGAATAGATTGAAAATGGAAAAAATAAGCACATTATTTATGTATCAATTACAACTTGCTCTCTATTTCAACAAAAGGAAATAAAATTTTCTCATCTTTCCTAACAATCCAGAGGCCTCCTCCTGCCCCTGCATAATTAGCGGTAAATTTCACCACAGCTCTCCATAAGCAATCAAAAAGGCTATCTAATTAAAAAAGTAATTAGTTTACACAGATAGATGTGAGTGGGTAGATTAGTTTATGAAAATAAAATGAAATTCCTCTGGATGCTTTTAGTGACTTGGCTTTCTGCTCTTTTACAGCTTCTACATATTTCCAAGGAAGCAGGTTAAAAATAAGTAAAAAAACCTTCATTTGTAAATGAAGAGAGTATCTTTCAAAGCCAGTTGATCAGATCTGTCAATTTTATAACTTCTCCTCTTTTTTCAACACAGAAGATAAACTTCATATTTTTGTATAAAAATCAATGCCTCCATAAAAGGACTAATGTGTTATGTTTCATTTTCTTGGGTCATTTACAAAATACCTACCACCATGTTGGGTAGGCACCAAACTGAACCTTGAAAAGGGAGGTTTGAGTGCTATCACCCAGCACACCACAGGATTTTTAAGAAGCCAGAACAACTCCTGCTACCAGACCTGGCCAAGGGGTCTTTCCCCCAGTCATCCTTCCACCAGCAGGAGCCAAGGGAAACACACAGAGCAGGAATGCAGTTTTCCTCGGGGTGAAGATACATCCTCATACTCCTGCAATTTCTCCAAATGAAGGAAACTCCACTGCATCTTTGTGGTGGCAGCAGGGAGTGTATTTTCACACATTTGAGCTGGAGGACGTGGGGGACACAAAAGCCAGCAGCCAGTACTCGAGGGAAAACAACTGTAACAGTAATCCTTGATGAGAACTAGAAAGCTTTGTCAGGGAGTTAAGAAACTTCTCCCCTCAAAAGCTTTATCATGGCCAGTGCCTACTGAGGGACCTCACCTCCATTAATAAATCAAATACTATTTGTTACCTTCAAATAAAAATTGCAGTAAGAACTCTAACCAGTACAAGGGAGGAAGCTGCCTTTTTAACAGTGTGGGAAAAAACCAAACTCAACTGTTGCTCTTCGTTACGCAAATTAAACAGCTGTAAAGTTTTAAGTTAAGCTGTTTAAACAGCTGTTTAAGTTTTAAATTAAGAAGGTATAACGGAAACTAAAGTTTTAAACAGTGATACCAAAAAACATACAACTACCTATACCTATAAAGAATTCAGATTCTTTAAACAATTTGTTTTTAGAAGATCCAGAGATAAACTCTCATTTTGTTTGCTATTTTTAGAGCATTACCCACTGATTCAACGAATATTGAGTCAACTGGCAATTTCTGGCTAATGTGGACTCATGAGAATCCACTCTGAAGACATTTGAAATTCCACGTGTATCCCCAGGCACAGTAGATGGAGCTGGGGGTGGGGGCTGGGGAAGCTTTTGTAGTGATGACAGTGAAGCAATTTTCACACCAAAGCTAACAAACCTCAGATTAGTTGGTCAAACCAATTTTAAATCTGTAATTATCAACATTACCTACGCAGTGTTCACCAGCCTACACAAACTGAGCTAGTGAACCTAGTCCATTTCTGAGTATTACTGAGCTTTTACAGAGACATCATCTAGAAAGCCTTCATATTAGGTTATCACTGTGCCAGGGACAAGAGGGCAGACCTATGTCCTCACTATTAGCCCCTTCACAGGAGCCTAGAACTGAGCTGATATGGAAACTACTTTTCTATCATTAAACTTAACACTAAAAGAAGTGCTGCCAAACCAACATCAACACACATCACAGAAATGAGGAGGCAAGGTAAGAATAACAGTTTTGCTGGGACTGAACATTCTGTGGATAAACAGAAGATTCCAATCCCTTCTGCACCAAACACAGCACCTTTCAGAAAGGTTCCTATTAATTTTTTATGACAAACTCAGTTGGAGTTAGACCAATACTCTCTATTTAGACATCCAAATATCAGACTTCACTCAAAAACTGCAACATCATCAGCTGCTTATGATAAAGAGCACTTCAGAACTGGCTTGACATCAGAGATGCTACTCTTCAGATAGAGTTCCTTCAGAAATAGAGAATCCACTTTCAAGTTTACATCTCCTTCAGGAAGTTCAAACAGGAAATATAGAGAATACTCTGCAGCTTTGCAAGCAGAAGGATAACCCACACACTGGCCAGATGCTTGACAAGCCAGACACAGACAAACTGTACTTTGTCTTATTTTACTAGGCAGAGCAGTAGACCACTACTGGGAACAGGTTACCAAGAGCACAGCAACTTCATTTTGTTATTCAGTAAATCAGTTAGTCTCTTCAACTTTTGCATAACTTTTGCACAAAAACCTAAGTGTTTAGAGTTTGTTGTCCCAATGGTAATGTCAGGATTATTTCAATTTAGTACTTCTGTCATCTGGTAAAAGTGAACAAACTACACCGAACTGAAGATGCAAAAAGAACTTGATCTTAAGTTTACACTCAAACACACAAGCTCCAGAACTTCTTGACAATTTTAAAACCAGAAGTTAATCATCCCTGGATTATGCAGTATATTGTATTACAGGTAGTTAATATGGTTAACCAAGCAGAAGCAATTGCTCCCTAACAAGAGAAAAATGACACACACTGCAAGATTAACAGTGAAAGATAATTGCAATCTCTAGCTGTTTCTTTAAGTCGTCTGCACTAGAACTCGATGGTGGCAAATCTAATTAAGTGCCCAGATGAAGAGGAGAGGGCAGGATGAAAAGGAGTGAGGGCTGAAGAGCCTATTACCAGGTTCACACTAACTCTGGATATGCAAGACTTGGACTACAGGCCGAAGATGAATCCAAGATTCAAGCCAAAGAGAGAATCACACCCTGCCTTCAAAACCCAACAGCTCCTCAGCACTTACACTGTGCTAAAAATAGAAACATGGCGAGATAATCACAAAAGACAACAGATTTTGCAATCCAGGATAAAGACCTTATAAAGACCTCACAAAACAAAACATTCACCCTTTCAGCTTCTTTTTAAGATACAACTAGGTAAAGAAGTTTTACCAATGCTTACTTAGAAACCAGCCTCCTTTGAGCTCTTATTTCCACTAGGAATCTCAATAAGCAGTCCAAGGAGCCCACTACTGTTTTCAAACAATGAATTCAAAAAGTACCACACTCATCCTGACCATATCAGGCTATTTTAGCTCTCCCTCTATAATTTTCTTCCTGCAGAGCAGAAAGCAGGCATATCCTGAAGACAGCACAGGAGACAGCTGAGAGCCATCCGAAGTAACAAAGGCCATTTGCAAGGAGGTTTCCTCTCCCACTATGTCACCATGCCCTAGCCTCTTTCTCCCACGGCTCCTCCTCACTGCTTCATTAGCTGTAAATGATGTGGCTTATAAACTTTCTTAACATTCAGAGTACTTCACCGTTGCACATGGAGGCTTGATTTGACGATTACCAGCAACCAAGTCCCACACTGGGTTCTGTCTCCCTTCCCAATCTGAACATGCCAACATATGGCTGTCTTACTAGTTCCTCATCCACAAAGAGTGGAAATGAGTAACACCATCCTTGTTACCTTTGCCTCCAGTGCTAAACCTCCCCCCGCCCCCCATACTTCTGGTTGAAAACCACTCTCACACTGCCTATTGGAGTATGAAAAGGGCAGTAATTATGACAGTTACTGGACTCACTGAAGCAAAAGGCCTCTTTCAGCCCAGTCTTACAAGATGCCACCACTGCCATCATGTTCTACATTTTCTGTGTCTACAATGCTAAATTCTCTCATGGCATGACTGTCAGATGTGCATTCACACAACTTTACCCATCCATGTATTAACTGCTATTCTAGGCTGAAAGTAATTCACCTAGAGCAGACTTCATTAATGCCAAGTGAAAATAAACCTAGGCAGCACTTAACACGTTTGTGACACATTATTGCTCCAGTGTGTTGACTGGAAGCCTCTATTAATCAGACAAGTACAGTTCCCCCAGTGCTTGTCACGAAGGGATGAGGCACCTGCAGTCAGACTGGCTGCAATCGTAAGACCATGAGCACAATACCTTCCTCTCTCAATGAGTGAGACAGAGGAGGTTTCAGGGCTCTAGTAATTTATGCCTAATCACTACTCTACAGCCAAATAAAATACTTTTATTCTGTACAGTACTCCAGTTCCCCAAACACACTGTTTCTCCCAACACACAAAATACCTTCTGCACATTACAAAATTCACTACCTCCTTCTCAGCTGGAGCATAAAGAAAAAATGGCTTTCTGTGCTGTACCTTCCCCAGCAACAGAGGATATAAAATTTTAGGTGCTGAGTCTCAGCCTACCTCATGGCTCTCTCCTTACAGTAAACACTTACTATAGATAACCAGTGCTTTCAGTTGGGAAAGGACAGCTAGGTTTAAATGTGAGGAAATCCACAAGACTTATGTTGAGATTTGTATAATCCTTCCTACAGATGAAGCATGACAAAACTGTCCCACATTGATGACAACCTTAGGAGACAGAAATGCTTCTCTTTGCGGAATGTAATTTCAAACATTGTAAGCCTCAAGAGAACTATCAACCACTAGCCAGGAGGAGAGAGACCTACAGGCAAAAGAGTTTGTGTCAATGCAGAGAAGAGAACAGATTAAGCAAAAAATGGTAGAAGCTATGAAAATGAAACCCAAACAGAAAGCTCAAACAGAATGTTTGTTGAGAAAACATTTACCTCTGTCCAACCAACAGTCTCCTGAGAATCCTGATCTTTATTTCTAAATATGATCTTCAATTTCTTCCAACAAAACCAAACATCCAAAACCCAAAATCCAAAACCACAAGCTACAATGATAAGAAAGCTCTCCCTTTGGATTAACCTGGTTATGGTCATAAACATAAGTACAGCCAATAGGGTATCCTGAACTAGAGTCTGCCTGGCCCAGGCACATCTCCATTGTTTTACAAAGTACCGAAATGGGAGACAAATGTTGCCCCTGTTTGGGATGTATTTACAGATATTTATAAATACACAGTAAATACCTTAAGACTACAAAATGCTCTACATACAGTGATACAGTGCAAACACAGAGGTAGTCAGTAAAAACAAAAAACAACCAACTAAAGAAACCCAAACAAAACAAAAATTACCTCACCACAGTAGAGTAGGACAAGTCTTCCAAGTGGGGCCATCAGCGCTCCTGCAGCTCTCCTGTCCCCTGCCGACCAGCACAGCATTCCCACATTTTTTGCTAATGTCACACAGACTTTATCCTAATCAGGAAACTTGACCTTTTTATCTGTTGCCGGCATCAGGCTGAAAATTGAAATGCTTTTGGTGATAACGAGGACAAAATGTAGATTCCATCTCCTCTCTAAGTTACTGAGCACATAAGCAGAGAATGACAAATACCCTGGCCTTTATTTATTTCACATGCAAGCCGTTTTTCTTGATTAGACAACAAAACGCCAAGATATGCCCCATTCTCCCCTATTAAAAACCAAACAGAAAATGGGGCGGGGGGGCGGGGGAGCAAAACAACACGTTTTTCCTCCGCCACACAGCTGAGCTAGCACGCAGGGAGCAGCCCCCGTTCCCCAGTATTCCCGGCGAGGGCACCTCCTGGGCCAGTCCCCTCGGTCTCACACAGCCCCGGCCCGCCGTTTCATTGCCCCCCCCTCCCCAGCCCTCTCCCCGCCGTCGCCATCACGATCGCCCCCACTCCCTCTCTGCGCCGCGCGGCGCATGCGCGGCAGGCGGCCGCCGGCGCCACCATCTTGGCGGCTTCGCGCCCTCGTCGCGTGGCGCCGTTCGGCGGGCGAGCCGCGGTTGATTCCTCTAAGGGGCCGTCTCGGGACTCGTTCGCGTTCTCCGGCTCCGCCGTTCGCCCCTGCGCTGCCGCCCGGGGGTGCACATCGACTCGGGCTCTCGCACCTTTTGCCCTGTGCTCCGCGCCTGCCCGTGGTCTCCGGGGTGGCTGGGCGCGCTGTGCGAGGGAGCGGCGGTGTTCCGGGCTCGCGGCCGCCGGAGCAGCGGGCGGGCCCGCAGCGTGGGGAGCCGCTGGCGCTTGCTGCCGCTGCTCTCGTTAAAATGGCCGCGCTGTCGGCCCTTTAAGTTAGCCGTATCCGAAAAGCACATCCTCAGGCGCTGCCCGCGGGCGGGGAGAGCGTGGTGGCCGCGGCCGCCCATCCTCCGGCGAGCGCGGCGGGCTAGGGGCGGTGGGGAGCCCGGGACGGGGCTTGGCGGGACGGGGCACCGGAGGCAGGGCGGGGGGCGGCGGCCCTGGGTCTCTCGGCCCGGCCGGGAGCGGGATCCCAAACCCAGGCCCCTGCGCTGGGTGTTCGCAGCAGTTTAGATATTTTGTGTAACTCCTAATATTCACCCAAGCCTCATTACCACCTCCTAATGAGACCCCTTTACTCCGTGACGTGCAACCGCTCCATCTCATTAAGGAAATCGCTCTTCAATGCTGATTATTTTATTTGCAGCCATAATTATATTTCTTTCGGCTAAATCACGGTTTAATCGAGCCCACATGGAGGGCAGCAGCACTAATTACAGCGGGAGATGCGGTGGCGGCAGCGGCTCGCCCGCCCGGCCGGCGGAGGAGGCGCGGGCGCGGTGCTCCCCTGGCGCGGCCCGGCCGGGGGCAGGGCGGAGGGCCGGGGACGAGGAGGTGGTCTCAAACACAACAACTTATTACTTCTAATTCCCCGACTGTCACCAAATCACCTGCACGAAACAAGAATCTAATTTGTTAAGCTGGCATTTCTGCAGATGGAAGATCGATTTTCTCTTTAGATTTCTCTAATTGAGTGAATATAGACGCCCCGAATTAGCCGCGCTCGGGCAAGAGGGGAGGGGAAAGGGAGAGCGAGGGAAAGAAAAAAGTCAACAAAAATCATCCTTGTAAAATAAGCCTTATTACCTCTAGGATTGCCCCCCAAATAATAAAGGAAGGTGGATCGAAAGGTCCCAGATTGAGTGACAGTCATATTTCTGGAACTAACTGGTTTTTAAAAGAAAAGGTTAGAACAGCTGGAGAATGCTAAGTAACGGCGCGGGAGAGAGATGGCTGAGCTCTGAAATTGCTTACAGAATTACATTTGTTTTTCTTGTGATTTTATTAAAAGTCACTCCTCATCTCCAGAATGCGTGAAAATATCTACTTTCCACTCAGATACACCACATTAACTTGTTGGAGGCGAATTTGTTTGTTTGTCTATTTTATTTATTTGCCAGATAAGATTGATGCAGTCTTATTAGCGCTATATCTAGTTAGAGGAAGAGATAAGGATGAGATGTTTTCTTTTTATTCCAATTACTAGACTTGTCACCTAACTGAATAACTGATATATGATTATTTATCTTGAGTAAATAGAAATCAGAAAAGCAGCCAACTTAACACATACAAACAAAATATGTATGTTCCTTATTACTATATACTACCAATGTAATTGAAGGGCTTAAAACTATGGCCTTAAAAGGGGAGGAAGTTAAATACTCCATCCACGTTAACTTCTGGTGTATATTTTTTCATTGCTACACCTGATGGATGGGGAGATTTCAGATTTTAAAAACACAGGTATGTGTTAAATAAATTCCTCAAGGCTCAGTAGAAAAGTCTTCCTGGAAGTGTGCTGTTTGCCTAAACAGAGATGTATCTGAAAAATGATTTATGCCGGCGTTCCCTTTGCCTTTCGGGGCAGCCCCGATAATTCCTATCCGACTGAATAAGTTACAGACCAGTGCGTTATGCTTGGGCTCCGCATTTTTAAGGTTGTGAACTTAATATTATGTCAAAAGCCTATGCATTCATAATACATGCATGTGTACGAAGCTAGATGGAGAGAGGGAGGTGACTTTTGTGTATAAAGAGTTTGCATCCGGTCGGGTGAGAGCGGGCAGGGGTGTCAGGCGTACCTTTATATTAAAATAGCTTTTTTCCCATAAAAGACTGGTTGTCATTGCTCTGATGAAAATTAATTGATAGAAACCAACCTTTCAATCTAAGGCAACCGCTTCACTGTCGAAAGATTGCCCACAGCCTGCCCGCGAGGAGACAGTCGAAGAGGCTGCTTTTGGCTCCGCCGGATCCGGATGCAGATATTTAGATAAATAAGCAAATGGGAAAATGCTGATCTTAACTGTTTGAGAAGAGGTGTCAGGGGACCCGAGCTCTCCCCACCGACCTTAGAGAGGCTGTTTTCGGGACACCTGGCGGCTGCGTTTCTGATCAGCTGCGAGCGTTCTTGCCTCGGATGCCTATAAACTTCATAAAGTTGCTTTCAAAGAACTATATTTATTGAAGCGACAAAATGCTGCATACAGCCTAATGTCACAAAGCGGCGATGATCGTCACGTTTAGTGACAAGAATGAATAAATTGGGTCTGTAGCTGCTAGCAGCCTTGTCTTTCGTTTCCAAAGAAGTCATATTTTCGAGAGGGTTGATTGAAATGAAAACACGTGTTTATGTTTTTCCATTTCTTAACTCCAAATTACCCCTAACGAAAGGATATAGTTTGATTTGTCATTTGTGTTTAGGGTATGTCGATGTGGAAAAGTAAGCAAATAACACTCAAAAGCATAGCTGTAATTTACAATGAATTAAAATTGATTCTTTTCATCAGGCAAGAAAATAGGGAAATGTGAGGTCGTTAATTATTGAGGGAGGCGCTTCTCATTAAAGTGAACAATGTTACAATGCAGCACTGAACAGCAGGAATGCGAATAATAATAATATCCGATATTTTAGCACTACTGTCTGAAAATAAAAAGAGGGGGGGAAAAAGGAAAAATAATAAGAATTTTTAAAAAAGCTGCACGAACAAGCCAGGCAACCAAAAGTTACATTTGCTAAACGCTGTGAGCGTTGCTACTTGTAAAAAGCAATTACGGTGCTCTGCATACAGCAGCCGCCTTAACTGCATGGATGCTCAAGAAATACATAAATAAAATATCAAATTACAAATCTTATCAGCCATTTATGCCAAGCCATCCTGCTGACTTTAGCAGTTTAACCTTCTTTTACTGTGTTCCTCGCTCCAAATATAATTATTCTGATAAAAGAAAGTTCTATTCCTAAATCGGAGCAGAATTGGTTAAATACTCTTGTTTATATTACAGCCTCATTCAATCAGGGCTTGAGTTTAGCGGGCATGGGAGAGGGGGAGCTCTGGGGGTTGGAAAGTTCTCTACCCTTTCTTCCCAGGGTCACAGCGCTGGAGAATTAGGGTTATATTGCTCCCAAACGCGGCACGCCCCGCTCCAGCGGCCCTCTCTCGGTCGGATCGGCTGGAGTCGGTGGGGGGAGCCGTGCAAGGGAGGGGAGAGCCGGCCCCGGCCGGCACCCGGGGATCGGGCCCGCCGGGCGCCGCTGGGCAGGGGCAGGGAAAGGAAGGGATGGGGTGGAAAGGTAAAGCAAAGCAAAAGAGGGTGCGGGGGGAGATGATCTCCCCGTGCCTAGCCTCTTGGCAGGCGCTCCTGTACGAAATTCAATCTCTATTTTTTATGAGAAGTAAACTGTCTAAATAAATTTTATTAGGGGCAACCAATATATTTTCTGGTACTGCCCTTTGTTCCAGTTCTACGTGTGTGTAACAATCTAAAACCTATTTATTGAGGAAAAATCACTGGATCCGTCATAGAAAATCCTTTTACTTTGCTCTGAAGTGATTTCTGAAGACACTCGTGTCACTCTGAAGATTTTTGGCCATTGTGTTAAAGCCTTTCCTTGTTAGGAACTTCAGTTCCTATGATCATGTGGGGAATACCGTAAATTGTAACAGGGAATGGACTTGACTGGCAGTTTTCTGGCTACACCGGGAAAATGGAAAGATGACGAGAAATAAAATCCTTGTAAATACATCTCCGAAGCTGCCCTAGTGAATTTGGACACTTGACGAAACAGGAGTGAGCGAAAGCGGAATGTGATTAGGGTATTTTACATATGCCCCATTGTCATTTTCTTTCTGACACGATTAAGTGTCAGCCCTGCCCGCTCTTTTCTCTCCCACAGACTTCCTTCTCTGATTTCTCCCCTTCCCTTAAAACGATTGCGCTCTGAAGTCTTGGAAGAAATGATTTAGTTTGTTTATACTGCTATAAAAATCAAGAGCAATAGAAAAGTCATAAAATGAAGCGCGCTATCAATCACACCACAACATTGTTATTCAGCAGTTACTAACAGAGATTGATAATCCTTTGATTTCATCCCATTGTTATTACTCTGATGTGTCTGCACATTAACTATTACACATTTATTTATCGACCTGAAACATACAACAACACGGAATAGATGCACACGCAAGCCGTGCCACCCTGCCCGAGGCGCGCTCGGCATAAGCCGGCTGCAGGCACCTCCAGTTCCCGCACGTCTGTGCCAGTAAATACAGATAAACCAGACCTCAAGCGCCCCGGCCGGCCCCTGACCGCTCCGGCCCGGGCTCCGCGCCGCACCCGCGCCGCCGGCCCGTGTCCCCGCCGGCGACTTCGCCGGCTCCGCTCCGCGGGTCCCGACGCCAGGCAGCGGGGCCGGGGAGCGCCGCTCAGCGATTTTCGCTGCCGGGTCCTTCCCTCCTGCCCTGGAGCTGCACACAGACAATAATTTTCAAAGGAATAAAGCACAGCAAATGTGCCATCTCAACAGTCCCCCATCCAGCCGGGAACAAAACAACAACAACAGAAAAATCCCGAAACTCCCACCCCACCTCCATCTCTTTTTTTCTCTCCCTGTCTCCGGCTAAATTGTGGCCCGGCTCTGGGTCTCACTCCCTGCTCTTAGCGGCAGTTCCCGAGCACTCAGGTTGTTTGCAACAGCCCAACGTCTCGAAAGCTGAATTGAATCAGTGTAGCCTGAGCAGAGAGGAGGAAAAAAAAAAAAAAAAAAGGCAGCAAAACTGCTCTAGAGATCCGTCGGCCGGTTCCTTTGTCTGCTTGTTCAGTCACTGCCGAAACCCCTGCACATCTGAGCTGCAAACAAAATCACTCTTGCATCTGTTCGCATGCAGTATTTACAATGTTTTGTGTAAGTCAATTGGACGGTGGGGAAAAAAAAACCATCGGCGCCGTATTATTTAACACAGACTTCACTAGGCTCCCTTTTTGGTGGAAGCTTTATTTGCACTAAATGAATAATCTTAATTGCATCACTTTTGAATTAAAAATCAATGTTAATCAAGTTGGAAGTAGTAAATATCAGTTTTCATTGTACCCGGATAGAGGGTATTTTTCTTGTTTTGCAAATAAAAATACAAGTCAAATAACTTTAAAAGGGCATTATGTTCTGCTACAAATACAATTGAAACGGATTGTTTAGGAGCGGATCAGAAATGGTACAGAATTTTGCACTTAATTTCCTCAGTTATCATTTACAATAAGAACCTCTTGGCTTGACAGCCAAGTCTAAACAGTAGTAAATTAGTACAAATTTATACTGATTTTACTCTAATAATCGTAATAAAAGCTTATAGATTTGGCACTAATTACATAAATGCCTAATGATCTTGAAAATTACTCTGGTTAGAAATATATTACTAATCTAAACTTTGTTGTTGGCTGGCTTTGAAAAATCAGAACATTAGAAATGGTTCGCTTCCCTTCTGCAAAGCACTTTAAATTGTTCAAGTAGTTTAACATATTCAATAGGAAAATAAAAAGCATTTAACTTTATTTACTGCTTTAAATTGAGTTTGTAGGCAAGCCAAACTTGGAAACTTTACCCGAAAAATAGGGCTTACGGGTGTTTAAATCCCGGGCAGGAAGGCAGAGCTCCCCGGGCGGCCGAGACACACGGTGCTTGGCTCCCTTTCCCCTTGCTGCGCTCTGCTTCGGCACCGAGCGGGGGTGTTGGGGAGCCCCGGGGGCTAAGGGAGCCAGTGCGGCGCGGGCCGCTGCGAGAACTCGCTCAAGTTTCTCTTTCCTCGACGCCCCGCAGCCATCGGGGCTCGGGTGGGCGAGAGCTGTGCCGCGGTCTCCTCTGCAGCCCCCGCCCCCGGTTCCTCGGGGCCTCTGGCGAGCTAGGCCAGAGCTACCCTACCCCTCGCCCGCCGCCTGCCCCGCTCACAGCCTCCGGTGGGCGTGGGACTTGCAAGACCCCCGGGAACCCGACCGGGTCGGGTGCGAGGGTGAGCTCGGAAGAGGTATTAAAAACAATAAAACCTAATAAATCAGGGACGACCCGGAGCGGGAGGAGTGTGGCTAATGTGCACTTGGAAGAGAAGGAGAGAGAGAGAAGGCGGGCGGCCCAAGCGAGCGGAGCAGGGTAAGGGAGCGCGGGCCGGGCCGGGCCAGGCGGGTTGGGGCGGCGTGAGGCCGGGGCGGCGGCAGCGGGCGGGCGGCGGGCGGGCGGAGCGGGGCGCTCCGGGCGCTGACATTTGCAGGCTGCCCTCCTGATTGGTCCCCGCGCCGAGCTGCTCACGGGTTCATTGAAGTGTTAAGCACCTCCCCGTCTCTCTAAAGGACATTATAATGCAAGAGACCCCCTTTTTAACCACACACCGAATTTTCTTTCATTTAGACGATATATATATATATATATATCTCATATCTTATATCTATTTTAAATAACTTAAGGCCGCTAAAATTTGGGGGGGAACAGCCTTCGCCCTGGAGCGGTGCGCGATGCTGTCTCACGCCGACCTCCTGGACGCCCGTCTCGGTGAGTTTCCCCCGGCACCCCCCCGCCCCGCGGCGGCTGCACCGGCGGCAGCGAACGGGGAAGAAGCCGGGGCAGGAAATTGACAATTTGTTCCTTATTTTACCTTAATGCGATCTAAATGGGCTAATTCTTTTAAAAGTAATTGTACTGTATTAAAGTTTAATTTGATTTAACATAAAAAAGAAGAGGGAGTGAGACTTACGGAGTATGTAGATCTACAGCGAGTTGTGGATAATTTACATTTTTTTCTCCCCTGTTTTTGTATATATACCTACACGTTATTACTATGATGATGATTATTATTATTTTAGGACAGATGAGCTTGATGATGTTTACAGAGTTCCGGATGGCCTCTTCCTGTTCGCTTTTCTCTCTCCTTCTTTTCCTTTTTTTAAAAAAGAGAAATATCTGTATCTATCTATTGATGGTTATTCCTGAGTTTGTTTAGAGGAAAGGAGGGAGAAGAGGGGAAAGATCGGCTAGACAGACCGAGGTCTCCGCGCATCTGTCGGGGAGGTAGTGCTCCCCGCAGCAGGGCGGTTCGAGCCTTATTTCTTTCCATCTCTTTCTGTTACCAGCTCCGCTGGAAAACCCAAGTTGAATCCGGTAAAACTTGCCCTCCCCCTCTTCCCTTCCCCTCATCTCGCATGGGGAGGTCGGACAGGGAGCTGGTTATTTCAGCAGGAAGAGGAGCTGTTCGGTGTAAAGTTTTCCCTCCTCCGCCCGGATTGCGCCGGGCCGGGGTCTCTGTGCGTCTCGGAGCCGAGCAGGGTTGGGGGTCTGGCGGGCTGCTGGGGGACGGTGGGGCGGAGGCGGTGGCGATGGCTGGATGCCTCTAGCCAGCTCAGTACGTTGAAAAGCGGCTCTGATGGATCCATACCTGGCAGCAGCGGAGTGACTGCCGCTCCTTTGCTTCCGCAGGGATGAAAGATGCAGCTGAGCTGCTGGGACATCGCGAGGCGGTGAAGTGTCGGCTGGGCGTAGGGGGCTCAGATCCGGGGGGACACCCGGGAGACATGGCTCCCAACTCGGACACGGTGGAAGGGACCACCCTGCTGCCGGGGGAGGACATCACCACGGTGGGATCCAACCCCAGCTCCCTAGCCGTCAGCGCCAAAGACGCCGATAAGCAGCAAGGCCAGCAGGGCGGCCAGAACCCCAGCCAGACCGGGCAGCAGCAGGGTCAGCAGAAGCAGAAGCGGCACCGCACCCGCTTCACGCCGGCGCAGCTCAACGAGCTGGAGAGGAGCTTCGCCAAGACTCACTACCCGGACATCTTCATGCGGGAAGAGCTGGCCCTGCGCATCGGCCTCACCGAGTCCCGGGTGCAGGTATGAAAAGCCGCCCCCACGCAGTGCCCGCCGGCCCTTTCCCCAGTCTCACCGACGGCTGCACAGCCGGCCGGCGGCGAGTCCAGTCACGACAGGGCGGGGGGTGGGTGACCCAAAGCTCAGCCCGACGGCGAGGGAAGTAATCCAGCCCTGAAAGCAACAGTTTGGCCGGGAAGCCTTGAAACCAGGCATCCCTCGCCCCTCTTTCCGCAAAGCTGTCGCCTTGGGGTGTCCCCTTGTCCTCTACCCTCCCCACCTACAGCGCGGTGGTCCCGAGCGGGGCACGGGCTGAACTCCACGGCCCGACCACGGCAGGAGTAAGTCCGGGGAGGCACAGCCTTAGAGGAGCGAATCTCAGCCCTCGCAATAGCCTGGCCCTAAGAGCCGAGCCGAACCGCCAGGTAATGACCGCTGTTCCACCAAGTGGAGCCTGGCGGCGGCCGCGAGGCCCGCAGACCGGGGAGCTGCCGGCGGGGCCGCTGTCCAGGGTGCTGCCGGCGGCGCTACCGCGGCACGGCCGGGAAAAGGAGTCCGCCACACACCCCGGCCGTGAGGGCCGCAGTGGAGGGCGCGGGAAGGCACATGGGCTCATGAAAAGGCACTTACGTAAAAGGCAGTTGTATTTGAACTCGGAGTTTCCCCACACTGGCTTTTAAAAAGCCTGAAGGTGGAGGGGGTAGCGAGTGTCTTCAACATCTAGGGTGTACTTTGTTTTGTAAAGTATATATATCTACATGGGTGCAAAGATACACACAAATATATATACATCTGCACACAGGAGCAGAGGAAACTATTTAAATGTAAACAAAATTAGGAGAAGGGTTAGAGGCATCAAAGCACTACACTCAGATGTGGTTTTTGTGTTTATAAGGTTATTTTAGTGACTTTCTAGGAGAGTCCATTCCCAAGAATGAAAGCCTGCACAGTAGAAGTACTTGTGGGATGTGCATCCCAGCTCAGTACAGCCGGGACTGCTGCCGCACCTTACCGCAGTTGCTGTTCAAAATCCCTCTCGGCAAGCATAGGCTCCTCAACTAAATAAAGACACGTTATGACAAATCCCTACATGAACGTTTTAATTAACAAAAACAGATTCCATTCTTGAACGTGACAGAAAAAGCACGTCTGCTTTTAAAAAGTAAAACAATTTGACTCTGTCTTCACAGAACTATAATTAGTTTAAATTAAGAAAGAAATTAGATTCACAAATAAAATATAATTGGACAACTGACTCTGTGAAAAAAAGAAAACGAGGTCTATTAAACTTTATTGGGTTTCCCAAAGGTTAATGATACCAATTTCAATATTAGGAGTGTGGTAAATGAAGTAAAATATAAAATGGAAACAGTTATTTTCTAACAGCACATCAAAGAAATTCGTAGGAAGAAAGACAAAGTGTTTTAATGGCCTTGGCATAATCTTAAACCAACGCTAATAGCTCGAGACTGCTGATAAAAACAGTTTAATAGAGTGGCAATTTAAATATTTTTTACAATAATGTTCTGTAGTTTAAAAAGTAATCAGATCAACATAACCTTCTTAATTAACATTTCAAAATGATTAACATTATGTAATCTAAGGAAAAAAATTATTTAATGTATTTACTTCACAATCCAATGTATGACTGCTCCTTGACCAAATTTAAATTAAATAGTAATTGGTTTATGTTCTTAAAAGAGTACTTTACAGTTTTCTTTATAGTTAACAGATTGCCTACATATTCCTTCCAGTACGTGGGCTCCACACTGATTAAGGGATGCTCCAAATACTTAATTTATAGCTGCTGTATATATTTTTAAGAGTTTTAGATGCCAGGATAAATCACCGCTTTCTTCATTTTAGATCTGCATTTAATGTATATGATACATTTAAATAATTATTAAAGTGGCTGATGCTTAAACGGGACTCCAGTTCCACATCTGACATTGCTCTGCTTTTCAGGCTGCTGTAATAAAACCATTCTTTTTATAGCATGCCATTATTAGAAACCAATTTCGGAATTATTTATAACCTGGAATGGCTTATTAAGCAGCAATGCGAGAATCATGCAAATTACGCGATCAAATGCAATATAATAAGCATAATCATTAGTCTCTAGCACGGATTAATTAACTTTCAATATTTTATTTACATAAAAACCAAATCAGTGAAATAACTTCTGCACAGTCAGGCTTGCCTTCCAATATTTTATACGAACAAAAATAATGTGCTGTAATTCCATTCACCGTGTCCCCCACAATGGTCCCGTCACCTGCCACATCTTAATAGAGGACAAGCTGAGAGTATTTTCTAGTTTTCTAATGGAATGAGAAATTGCATTTTCTTCCTCTCCCAGCACTATTAAAGTGTAATGAATTCGGCCCAGAGTTCACGGCTGGCTGATCGAAATGAACCTGAGATCTGAGCTTTAATACAGCTCTCCAGATTTCCTACCAAATCTTCACATTAATCATCCACTGGATTCCAATGAGATCTTCATAAAGCTTCTTCTCCTAAAAAAAAAAAAAAAAAAAAGAGAGAGAGAAGAAGAAAAACGAAAATTATATTGTCTCTCCTCTCTTTTGCTTTCTCTCTCTCTCACCTATTTATAGCTGGGGAATTAAATGGGCTATATATTTTAAAATACATTTACAGTATGTCTATATTACTGTAACAGCAGAAATCATCAAGGTAGATTTTTAGATTCCAAACTCCATTAGATTCTCACTGTTGTATTAATAATTTTCAGGGGCTAGTTGCATTTTAAAAGAAGTCCAAAGTTGCCAAATGCTCATGGTTAATATATTTCTAGAGTTGTCATGTGTGCATTTTCAAAATCTCCCCCAGGTTTTCCCTGCATTTTAATCTGTCATGCACTAGTTTTCAACTGGAAACATTCACATTTTAAAAGCATATGCAGCATAGCTATGAGCTTAGGCGATCAGACCCGATGGAGATTCTTTACACCACCAGCAAACCATGAAACATAAAAAGATTTTGTAGCCGCAATTTAACTATTAACCCTAAAACATAATTGAACGCGATTTTTCGATTATCCATATAATATTTTGCTCCCTCACGGCTGCTCATTCCCGCTAATGGGCATCTGCCTTTCTCAGTCTGGGTACGGAGCCTGAGATCGTGGAATGCGGCAGGTCGGGGTACTGCGTTCCTTTGGATTTCAGGTGGACGCGGTTTCTCCCGGCTCAAGACTGTCTCGCTTGCTTTCGGCTGCGGTGAGACGAGACTCATCAAGTCAGCCCTGATCCGGTGCCACCAGGGGCATCCACTCACCTGAACCATCTCTGGTTTTGTTATGTTTTTTCAAACCCAAATGCGGACAGTTTGGCGAGGGGGGTTCCTGCCCTAGGACTCCGGCGTCACCGGGCGAGAGAGCTGACCCCGATGGCGGCTCGGGAGCGCGTCCACGCCAGAGCCGGAGCCGTGGTGGTTTTTTTTTTTTTTTTTTTTTTTTTTTTTTTTTTTTTTTTTTTTTTTTTTTTAAATTTAGATTTCTTTTTCGGGGAGAGGCCAGGCTCCTCTCCCGGAGCCTTCCGCTGGGGGAGGGAGACCGCAGACGGCTCAGTGCCTGGAGGGACACATCGCTTGGTTTCGTTATAAAAAGTTCCACCAGTTTCTTTAACCCACGACGGGGACACGCCTGGGGCTGCGGGTGTGAGGAGCGCCAGCAGTCGGCGGGGGCTCGGGGGCGCCGGGAGCCGGGGCGGGGTTCCGCGGGGGGTGGTGGTGGTGGCTAACGGAGCGTGTCGCTGCCCGCCGCCCGCAGGTCTGGTTCCAGAACCGCCGGGCCAAGTGGAAGAAGCGCAAGAAGACCACGAACGTGTTCCGCGCCCCGGGCACGCTGCTGCCCACGCCGGGGCTGCCGCAGTTCCCCTCGGCGGCCGCCGCCGCCGCCGCCGCCATGGGCGACAGCCTGTGCTCCTTCCACGCCAACGACACGCGCTGGGCCGCCGCCGCCATGCCCGGCGTGTCGCAGCTGCCGCTGCCGCCGGCGCTGGGACGGCAGCAAGCCATGGCGCAATCCCTGTCCCAGTGCAGCCTGGCGGCCGGGCCACCCCCCAACTCCATGGGGCTCTCCAACAGCCTGGCGGGCTCCAACGGCGCCGGGCTGCAATCCCACCTCTACCAGCCCGCCTTCCCCGGAATGGTGCCAGCCTCCCTGCCCGGCCCCAGCAACGTGACGGGCTCGCCCCAGCTCTGCAGCTCCCCGGACAGCAGCGACGTGTGGCGGGGAACCAGCATCGCCTCCCTCCGCCGCAAAGCACTAGAGCACACAGTCTCCATGAGTTTCACTTAATGGCCGGCGCCTCGCCCCACGCCGTCCCCGCAGCCGCCTCGCCCCAAGCCGTCCCCGCAGCCGCCTCGCCCCGCGCCCCCGCCTTCTCCCACCCGACTTACCAGGGAGTCGACTCAGGATCTGAAATCAGACACCAACAGACTGGTTTGTGGGCCGAGAAACATTCCCCGACCCTCCCCACACCCTTTCCGTCCCCGCGCATTCCCCGCGCACTCCCGTGCCCCGCGGTCCGCCCCGCCCGGCGGCGGGACCACTCGCAGCCGCCCCGAGCGCGGCACTATATCCCTTCGTCGCCAAGACCCGACTCTCCCGCCAGGCGCCCGACCGGCTTTGGCTTTGCAAAGAAATGCATTTTTAGTTCTGTTTTCATAATTTTTATGGTTTATTTAGGTGCGGCGACCTGCTGCCGGCTCCCTCCGCTGCGAGGGCGCCGTCGGGGGGCGATCGGGCGGGTTCGCGAAACGGCACGGAGACCCCAGAGAGAATCGAATCCATTTTGATTAAACATTGATGAGCGAGAGCGAATGAGATGGGGGAAAAAGGAAAAAAAAAAATCAAAAGCTTCTTTTTGTAAAACACAAAGGGGATAAAAGGGGGAAAAAATAAGCGCGCAAGAGCGCTTCCCTTTTTCGGATCTTTGATTTCGTGACAGTTGAGTTGCCGATCCTCCCTACCTTTATTTACGCATTTATTTACGTTCCTGCTGCTATTGTCCCTCCGCAGCCCCGGCGGAGGCGCCGCCGCGCCCCCTGCCCCGCCTGGCACGGCTCGGCCCGGCCCGGCTCGGCCCCGCGGCCCGCCCGCCTGCATGTGCCGGTCACCCCGCCGCAGGGCAGGGCCGCTGGAGGAATGAACAAACGATGTGAAATAGGATGTTTTGTGTAGATAAAGCATTCTTGTTACATACTGGTCGATTCGTGATATGTTTTAACTTATTGTCTGTGCTTATTTATTGAATTTTGGGTTACTTAATAAATGTTTGAGCTAATATAAAACATATTACTTGACTTTTCCGGACGCGTTTATATCAAGTTAATGTGAATGGATAAATAAAATCATTTTCAGTATGTGATATGAAGAATTATAGATTTTGATGTGGCGTGTGAGATATGAGAGGTGTCTTCAACTGCAGGCAAAAAAAAAAAAAAAAAAAAGACAGGACTTCCTTCTGTGGTATTCACTGAGTCCTTTGTCACAAGTTTGGGGATAGTTTGCTTGCTTATCTTTGCATTGATGCCTTTCACTTGTCACAATTTTAATACTTCATGATTAATAAACTTTTGTTAATCTTTCTGTGTGGTTGGCCTTTAAACTGCGAGTAACAAGTTCTGTGGTGAAGAAGGGCAGGGGCGAGGGGTGTGGGACAGCAGGCAGTGGGGCAGGCAGGCAGCGGAAGGGTGCTTCATTTTTTTCCACATGTGAAATGGGGGCACGGTTGCTGGAGAAGCAAAACCCACAGAAGAGAAAACTCCTGGTTTACTCACAGGCAAACTTTGACACAGCAGAAAAAAGAACTGCAGGACATCGGCAAACATTGTAAAAACCAGGTTTGGGCTTCTTTTTTTCTTCTTCCCCCCTCGCCCTTGCCTTTTATGCAATGCACTGAGATATCTTCTCCTTGTACATCAATTACACACCTCTTAATTACACACCTGAGAGTGCCTGGTTCCATAGGCATCCACAGAAGGGTCCTTGCCTGCTCCAAAGTGCATATTATGTATGCATATTTAATTTAAAAAAGAAATAAAAGCAGAATAAATTATTGGTGATCCAGACCATGAGTGAGTCCTCTGGGGGTCACCTGAGAAAGCAGCCCTGCACCCTTCTGCAGGAGCCAGCTCCTGCAGGTGCTGAAACAACCCAGGATGCTCAACCTGAGACAGTCCAGGCTAGGCAAGATAGGTCGCATACCACAATCCACACCATGGCAGCACCTGGGATAAGAAGTCACCATGTCCTTTCTCTCCTTGCAGCCCTCCCTGTATGCCCCAGCCCAGCCTTGGGTAGAGCAACTGCCCCTCTGTTCCCAGGCTTAACTGAGTTTCAAGTTCATAAGCAGTTTAGGTTAGCCATCAAAGGTGTGGTCACACGGTGCCTATGGGGCAGGGCTGGTCAGAGTTCCTCCAGCCTCCCTATCCCAGGGGTGACCCTGCATGGACCAATGGGAATGGCAGCCTAGCTGGGACATCCCTTGGTCTTCCCAGTTCCACAGCAGCCTCTTCCCCCCCATGCTGTGGCCTCCTGTTGCCAGGAGGGCAAACAGGTTTCCACTTTCTTGCAGAAAAGTGCAAATCTCACTCTACTTCTTCCAAACGTATGGAAGGTTGTTTACAAGCGTGCAATTTTTACAGCTGCTTTATGTTACTATAAGCAAGACAGCTTTATGATATAGGAATGTCATAAAGTGTGGTATGGAAGATCTTTAAAAAATATGTGCTTTTTAATGGTGGAGAAAAATGCTTGCTCTGGCTGGGGGCAGGGGATTGAGACACAACCTATAAGATCCAATTCTTGACACTGAACGTTGCAGTGCTTTGGAAGGGGCCTTACAAATGTCCCTTGGCTTAATGCTCACTCCTAAAACATCTGCCATTTCCTCTATATTTTAATGCAACTGTAGTCCTGCTTATGAGAAAAGCTTTTTGATCCTACCCAACTTTGATAAAAATTTGATTTGTTTCCATAGCAATAGTTCTTTGTGTTCTGAGTCCTGGTGATTTTTGAAATTATATGTACCCTTAACACCTGCTGAAGCTTTACAACATAAAACATCAAAGATGATGCTCTTATGTATTTAACGTGGATGAAAGGAAGGGGACCACGGGTTTCACTCACATACGTTACTGGTTGGGTGTGAATTATTTTATTATAAAATCTCACTCGTGCTGATGTAAAAAGATAAAAATTAAACAGCACTGAGCAGTTCTATCTAACAACATGAACAGCTTTGCTTCATTCACATAAAGTGATCAAAATAAATGAGTGAATTCTGTATAAACTGAGAGGGAACAGTTATGCTGAATAACAATTAGCCTATTACTGACTAAGTAGCTAACACCAGGCACTGGTGCTGTTACAAGCTGGGCTTCTTTGCTTATGTTAAGGTGCATTTTCTCCTTAAGCAGTTCCACCCAGTGTGTAAGTAGACTGAGATTTATGTTCTTATGTTTGGATTAATTTCCACACTGGCACATATTCATGTAACTATACTTCTCTCTAAACACAACATCACCCCTAATGTCTAAGGAATATACATAAAGATAATGTCACTGAACCTTTCATTTGCTCTCTTGATGAAATATTTTGACACACTCTCTCTCTTCCCTTCCTCTGCTTAAATCCCCATGGAAGGCAGAATCTGCTCTTACCCACTGCTGAAGATTGCAATCACTGCGCAATTACTAATATGGGAAGAAAGTTTGTGCAAGGCAAGAGATCAGGTAACACTGCAGAATGGATTATATTATTGTACTAGCAATAATGATCCCTGCTCTTAGAAATGAAAATGTGGTTTAATTTGTGTTGTGGTCTTTAAATTTTCATTTTTCAGAATAAAAATCTCTGCACATGAAAATGTATCTTGCAGTAATGGAGGTATGGCAGTTAACCTGTCAGTTGAAAGTATGTAACCTTCCTTTTCTCCTTTTCATGACAAAGGTAATCTCATCTGAGGGCATTTATGTGAAGAAATAACAGCATGGCATGGTGAAACCACTGGCTCATTAATCCTGGCATCTACTTCCTGCAGGGTTTCTTGATTAGTTAGATTCATTCATTGGGTATTTCAGGGTTTTTGATTTCTCACCACTGGTTAGGTTCACTGAGTTCAGACTAAATTGAGCCAGAAGCAATGTTTATTAGTAATTTTGTAATACAGACTACTCTAATAATTCAGTACAAATATCTCATCTGAAATGTATCCACTCGCCCTAACGCCTAATGCAGGTTGCAGCTGTGTTGAGGGAGAACTGAGAGAACACAAGTGATTTGGCATGTATTTTCTAAATTATTAACACAAGAGCTAACATTAATTTCCAATGCTGGAATTGAGATCCCTTTTATTTTAAAACAATCTTTGACACTGAGACGACCATCTCTTGCCTGCCATGAGAGCTGAGCTCAGGGTGGTTGATCTGGGCCTTTCAGTACAGAGATGACAGGGAGAACAAAGGAATATTAGTTTTTCTGTCATGTGCGCTATAAATACAGGAAAAATTCAAATGCTGGGAAAGGGAAAGGGAGAGGAATCCTTAGAAATTTGTAATGTTACAAATCTATCTCAACTGTTTGATAGCCATAATAGATTTACAGCTTAGGCAAAAGTAACAAGGAAGCAAAAGCCCTGATCCTGCAGCCTTTAAAGGCCATGCTGACCTTCAGCACATGCATGTGTGAAGATTTGCAAGACTTGGGGGCCAAAATTGCTGTACCACTCAGCTTTCTCACACTCTGGAAACTCTATTTTCTTAAAGAGATAAGAGGGCCACACATGAACCACATTCAAATGGCAAGCTACAGCTCATGCCATAATGGCTCATCCAGCCATGGATGAGGTAAGAGCCTGGGCATGAGAGCCAGTTTGACTTTATGGACACCTGTGATGTGTCCACAGTTTATTGGAGAGCTGACAGCCATGGCTTAACTCAGAGAAGCAGGCATAGGATGCACAAGCTCGTTATAAACATCATGGACCAATCATCGCCCATGCAGTGATGCAACTGGGATAGAAAAACAGAGGTAGTGGCGGAGGGAGAGAGTAGGGACATCAAAGTTTTAATTTTTCACCTCATCACAAGAAGAATAGCAGCAAGAGCCAAAAGGGGTGGTCTTGCCTAGGATGTGGGAGGGGATGTTCTTTGGTTAACTTTTATTTTAGTGTTTGAGGGGCTGCATTAATAGTCAGGTAAGGCCCTCTGTAAGATTTACTTCTACTCCTCAAATAAAAAATGGCAGGAGGGTGTCTTCTTTCTCATGCTTCTCACAGCCAGGGCTCATGCACAGATCGTCTTTGTCTTCCACCTGGATGTTGTACAATGGTATGGGCAGGAGGTTGCCTCTCTTATTTGTCAATAAATTGTACCTGCTTTAACTTCTCCTGTGACTATCTTTGAGGCTCAAGAGTGCTGCTTCACCTTTATGTTGTATCATTCATCAATGCTAATGCTCAAATACATTTTTCAGAGCTAAAATTATGCTTTCAGAAGCTTTGAAACCTACCAGAGGAGAATCCCTCCCCAAGAGGAAGGAATCCAGAGGCTTTTGTGCAGAATTTGCCTTTGGAGATTATATAACCATTCTGTGGAGATCCTTACCCTCCTCCGAAGGTCAAGAGGGAAAATGTAGAATATGCTTAATATACACTGTCTGTGAGGGTGACGTTCTCTCCTGACCCCCATAGACAGTTTGTGCCTTGGAGTATGAAGTTCGATTAGCCTTTTCTCACAACACTGGAAGCATCATGGTAGTGATCCAAAAACTACTTTGGGAAAAAACAAACTATAGACTTTCTTTCACTGACCTCCTGCTACAGTGAATTTCATAAGCTGACAATGCACCCTGTAAGGACACATTTCTTTTTTACTGGTTTCAATTTATTGCCCTTTAATATAATTTAAGTGGCAGCTGTGATTCCCTGTGGCTCCTTTACAAGCTTTTAAGGTTTTTTTTTGCTAACTTTTTAAAGAGCATTTCAGAATGGCTTCCAGCAACCTCCCCTGGTTTTGGAATCTAATAATTAAAAGGAAGCACCAGTCCTTGTTTCAAGACATAAACATCATTTCATAATGAAATTCCTATGTATTGGAAGGCTGTGATTTTGAGCTTCCTGCCTTATACCAAAGTCAGACAAAGCTTGATTTGGCTGTGATACAAAGACTCCCCATGTCATTGAATCTGGAAGATTTGGTTGTGCCATAGTCACAGTTCATGTGAGTCGTGAAACCCTGGGAGAGCAGAAGAACTCTGGAAGAAGGTATAAAGTGGTCTAGCTGTTTGCCACACCTACAGCCATTTTATGGTGCTCTTCAGTGTCCCCTGGGCCCTAAAGACCATGATGCACTCCACTCAGGAGTTCCTGGGAAGGAACAGGCTCTTGTTTCAGCAGTCTCCCAACATACAGGCTTGCATGGCTTGGAAGATATCCACTGAATTCAGATTTATAAACAAACCAAGGGTAAAAAGGTATTTCAGCTGCTACACAGCTACAAAATGTCACTAGAAATTAACCAGCTTTGCTCTTTCAACTGGAGAACAAAATGAGAAGTCCACAGAAGGTCAGACATGTAAAAAGGCATTGAAATGAAAAGGGAAGAATATTAAATTACTAAATAAAAAATTACACTTGCTGCAGTTTGTGGCTCTAATCTTTGTGTCTATTTTAAGCAGTAATTAACACCCACAACTGTATTCATTGTCAGCTTGTATTCTTCTCTTCAGGTCTTGGTAGCAAATAAATGACTCATGCTTTATTCTTGAAATTTTAATTACTGTAAGAAATATCTGAAGATAATTCCACTATATTTTATATTACTGTCACTTTGCCCTCTCTGCTTTAACTCCTCTGCAATTTTAAGCTCATATTTGCCCAAGCTGTGACTGGATAGATCCCTGTCAGTGTGGGGAATCCTACTGGGCTCTGAGGGACTCTGTCTAGTTAGAGACAGCTACAATGGAGATGCTTTCTAAAGGATGCAGGATCCTCTCTTATTACCTGATTGCCTTTCTTCATATGTCACACAAGAAGCTGCTGCCTCTGACCCACTTATCACATGCTTTGTATCTTCACCTAAATCAGACCTTTCTCATTTTGGTTGGAGATGATTCGTGTTCCATTCTACAATAAACTGTTCCAATAGTCATTCATTCATTATCATCTCCTTTCTTAGCCTCTCCAGTAGGGTGTAAATTAAGAGATTTCATTCATGGATGCTATAGTCAGTCAATTATACCCAAAACACAAAGCCTGCCTGTTAGTTGTTGATACCTTCCATACACATCCTTCTTTATGTTATAACTCTGACAGCAGCTGGTTACACCATTACCTACTAAATCAAAGCATCCAATGTTGCAGATATTTTGTTAAAAAGTATCTTAATATTTTGGTACCTAAGTGTTCTCTCAAAGTAGCATTGGCTGCTAAATTTCATGAGTTTAGTGTTCTTGTTACTTTCACTAGCTTCTTATCAAACTCCACATTTTTATCAAGTAATGTCCTCCCAACTTGTTCTATCCATCACCCATAGCAATACACTAAACTTTGCCTCCCATTAGCTGCACTGCTCTGATTCTGACCACTTTTGATATTGCAGTTGTCCAGTCATTTCAGAGAGCCACAAATTCCCATCTCATCTTTAAACTCACCCTGGTCCTTATATTTTACCTCTAGGTTCAGAATGAGTTTATGAGTAAAGCAGTTTAGGACCCTCTATATGAAAGATTATCTATCAGCCTATGCCTGCTTTCACTGAGGCCTCAAGGATTCTGATACATCACACACTCTTCTGGCTACCTGTGTGAATCACACCCAGTGAAAAAGGATTTCGAGTACCATTCCTGGTTATGCCTTTCATTCTCACCTCCATGAGTCTGTCATCAGGGATGCCACTTGACTGATGAACCTCAATGAAATTACTTTGATATATCTAGGTTACATCTAAGTCTTCTTATTTCCAAACTGGCAGAAAAAGTTCATGCTATCTGGCACTTGACTTAGCAGCAAATTGTTTAGTGGCAAAAGACTTCTTCCTTCTACTTTTTAATTGGTTCTACTTTTTAATTGGTCCTGCCTTGTATTAGAGTCTGCACAGCAGCAGAAAATCCCAAGGATGTCATGTTTGCCTCAATACAATCCCTAGAAGCTCCCAGGAAAGTAGCTTGACAGGCAAAGGCTGTCAAAAGTCTCACTTGTACTATAGCTGAGCCATGATGGCCAGTATAGCTGCAGGTTGGGCCAGACCATTACTTCCACAGCTTTCAGGAGACTAACATTGTCTGGCAGTATTGTCATGGGATGCCTTTGTTTATTTCTGAGTCTGCACTGCCATGCACAAGAAAGAAATGCATGGAATTTTCTCTCCCTTTGCACTCCTGTGGAGGAATATCCATAATGCAGCATGTAGTACAGACTTACAAGGTACTGCATTTAAGCCCAGACAGGTGACATGTTGCTCTTTGACTGTTCTGCTTTACAGCATTATCCTAGAGAACAAGTAGCTCTCACTTACCATGGCTTTATCCAGGATTATAGCAGCACTCCTGCATTTGCCAGAGGTGAGTTTGCCTTTGTGCACATTCACAGTTCATTGGAGTGCCTGCATCAATGTTATTGGGGTTGATTTTTAAGGTAGTGGTTGCTGAAACTCTTCAAGCCTTATACTGGAGTTGTTGGTGCCCAGGCTTTCTGAATATCAGATTGCCAAGTTGTTACATGGGTCATTGGACTCTGGAAGCATATAGGAAATTCTCAGTTACTCCTTAAAATTTACTCTTATGGGCCGAATTCAAACTGCAGTTTATAAATTGGTTGGGTAGAGGACAACAAACACAAGAGATGGGCAACAGCTTTCACAGCAGGGTGAGGAGACCGCATTCCTCTCAGTTGCCTAAGTGGGAGACCAGGCTGTAGCAGCTTTGCTGGTACCATTTAGGTATCATAGCATATTCAAATGTCCTAAATTTCACCAGTGTCCCTGCACTCAGCATGTGTTTCTGAGGACTCTCAAGGGTCACAAGAATAAGCCAAAGGGAAATATGAAACACCAAGTTTATGTTGAATTTAGGTTGTCTGTAGACAGCTGGATGTGACTCAAACACTGGTGCAGGATTTTGTCTTGCCTACTAGGCTCCTGTGTCAGGACTTGGAGTCCAAAATGTAATCCCTGACACGATTCAGTGGCCTGGAGTTGTTTTCATTGAGTAATAATATCAATTCCAGAAACTTACTATAGTTTATTTACTGGTTATATTAACATGTGAGCTGATTCACATTGCCACAGGAAAACCTTGCTTGCATATGAATGTTATTATGCTATCTACTACTTCTGATTTTTTTTCTCACAGATTTTTTTCTATTTTCTCACTCTTAATCTTTTTTTTTTTTTAGGCCAACAACCCTGCTTCAATGCCAGCATCTGCCTTTCTAATAATGTAACTATTTACTGCATCATTGTGCACTACTCTCATTTCATGTTGCCACACTCTCCACAACAATATTTGAAAATTGTCAAAACGCTCAGTGAGAAATTTCTACCAGAGGGAAAATGAGAAACACAAATGGTGCAGCCTGGTTATCATGAACAGGCATGGAGACTGTTGTCACGCTGTGCCTCTCCAGTGTGACTTCCTTCTGAGCTCAGTCTGAGACTCAGAGTGCCTGTGCTAGAAAAGCAGATGCTTGGTTTATTTTGCCAAGTGTGTTTTCACTATAAATGCTCTGAGTCCCTCTGGACAGTTCTGCACTGTGTTTCCATCAACATTCTTTGTGTCCTTCAGTCAAGAGAGTTCACTACTTTCTCCAGCAACAAATGCCTGTGCAGCAATCAGTGAATTATTATTAAAAGAGGAATTGCTTCTATTGAGTTATATCTCCAGGACTGAGTAAGCCAAACTTAGGCTAAGTGGCATTAACTGAAGCAAATATGCTGGATAAAGGAGAAGTAAAAACAACTGAGTACATTGAATGGGTTGCTTGTTATCATTAACCATCAAATATTTTCCTGAGTTCAGTCCCCAAGCAACTATACCAATGTCTGCTCACAGTCCTTGTCATTGTGGTCCTCAGAAACTGCTCACTGTGCAGACTGTTGCCACCCAGGACACGCTACAGTCATCATGCTCAGGGTAGGGAAAAGAAGGAGGAATGGTACATTTAGGCAATCAAGTGTTTGGGACAGGGCAGACTCAAGAGTTTGTACTAGTACATTGTGCTCTATTTTCATACTGGTTTTGGACTACCATCCCACATGCCCCAGAACTTCATCAAAAGTTACTCTGAATCAGGTGGTGACTGCCAAGCTGCTCAGCTACCCCAGCACAGAGGAACGTGCCTGGCACCTACACAACTGCCTGCCTACCCCGGTGGCAGCATGTATTCCAATATACATGATCTGACTACAGATGCAATGGATGCACTGGGTGTTAGCCCAGTTCATTCACATTGCAGAGATCATAAACACTCTTTTTCAGGTGTTACATCAGAGTCCTTAACTGTATAGGTTGGGATTAACAAGCTGCTGCAGAAGGTGCTTCAACAGAAGGATGCAGCTCAACCACTGCCAGGCTGGCTGACACTTGCTAGTGTCTTGTTAACTTGGTTAACTTGTCTGTAGAAATGTGCAACCTGCTTTTCCTTAAGTAGTGTGCTAGTAGTACATAGACCATCTCTTCTGCAAATGGTGGAACAAGGAGTCTCCAAATCAAGAGATCCAGAGGTCTGCTTTGTGAGCAAACAGTTTAAGACTGATCCAGACAGAATGTTCCTCAGCTGTTCCACAAACTTCTGAGTAGAACAAGGTCATCTATTTCTGGAACCAGCATGAAAAGGAATGAGTGATATTTGCGATTTAAAAAAAAAATACGCATTTGTAGTGATACACATTTAGAGTCTCTCTTCTCAACAAAGAAGCCAAATACAGAACAGTATTTGTAGGCTTACAAGGCACAGAACTGCAGGATGTCTGCCTGTCTTGGTCAATGTAATAAACATGATAATGTACCAAACTTTATTAAAAAATAATTTTCTATTTATTTGTAAAAGTGGTTTGAAAATTCACCTGTGAAATTACGTATTATCTGATATATGAAATGGCTGTATAGGGGACTTTTACTAATAGTGGTAAGAAAAATGTATACTACTAAAATAGCACTCACACACAAATCCAAATAGAAACATACATTGAGTTCCTCATAATTGTCAGTCAAATCAATTACTGTAATGTCTTCAGAATAAAGCTTGTTTTATTTTCCAAGTTTTATTCAGCTAATCCAACGAGGCTATGAAATATCCCCAAGTATTAAGGATGTGAAGTCAAAAAACTTTTTTTCAGCTCAGCTGTGCTGAATGGCAATTACACATTCTGAACAATCATACAACTTCTTTAATCAAATGAGGTAATATGAAATTGGCTACATTTTCCTCAATACTTTCAACTTCAGTGAAAAATACAATAATTAAACTCTCGGTACAATGACTTTCAAACCTCACAGCCCCCTCTCTTCTTCTCTTTCTGGATAATAAATCCTTATGAAAGCTACCACCATGACTGAGACAGGTTGTGAAATTGTTTAATAATGTTGACTCAAGCAGTGACATCACTTGGAGACTTTTGATTTTCTTGCAACATCTTTAAAGACAAGTGCAAGATGCTTGGATGTGACAGAGCATATACAGGCCCCAGCAGCAGGATGGAAGATGCTTGCTCCAAGGGAGACTCTATATCCCCCATGGAGATTGAGGTGAGTCAACTTTAGCGGGAGGAAACCGCAGCACTGTCCTCTTTGTCTGTCCCTGGTGGCCTGTCTTACAAACCCTTCTTTGAAACTCTTCTTTTGGGAGAGGGACAGACAAGTTAATGCCTCATATTCTGGAGGCCAGGAAGGGTGGCCAAGCAAATTTAGTCAGCCCAAGCAAAACATTTTAATGTGCCTGGAGAATAAAAACACCCAGTTGGAAAGCAAGTGCCTCAGAGCCAATTGCTTTCCCCATTCTGAGAAGATACTGTCACATCAGGTTCTGGCTACTTTCTGAACCTATGTGGAGTTGGTGGTCAGATTCCAGGAACATTTGTTTTATGAAACCGATCACCAGGAAGATGCAAACCAATTTTAAGAATGAGATAAAGAACAAGTCTGTGAGGTTCCTTCCCACTGTCATGCTTTTTCATCTGTACATAATGTTCGCTTAACTCTGGTGAAAATTATCAGGGTATACAATTGGCTGTATATTATGAAAAAGATGACTTTTGTTGTTCTTTGTGTGGGAGGTGTTGTCAGTCGGAGGACCCTGGCTTCAGTGTGAGAACCACAGAGTGTTTCAAAAGGCAGTTCAGTTCCCACAAAGTCATCATCATCATGTCTAGGCTTCGCGAATGAAGATTTGAGAAGGGCTCTACCCACGCTTGCTACAAGCGCGCTGATGGCTAAAAAGGCCAATGCGAGATAGACAAGTCCGGTTGCAGAAGGTACAGCAGAAAGACTCCCCAGGTGATACAGACGAGACGCGATTCTTTCTGCATTGTCTTTTCTCCTCGAGAGTGATCCTGCGTGTGTTCTCAAAAGCAGCAGCAGCGTTATAGATGGTGTGTCTCCAGGCCTCCCGATTGGAGGCCAGGGTAGACCAATGGTGATGATCGATATGGCCAAGGCTGAGGGATTGTTTCAGGCAGTCCTTGTATCTCCTCTTCGGGGCTCCTCTCTTGCGGCAGCCAGTGGCAAGCACGATCTTAGGGAGGCGGCAGTCCTGCATCCTGGAGACGTGCCCTGCCCAACACAGCTGAGTCCTCAGCAGCATGGCCTCAATGCTCGTGACTGCTGCCTGTTCAAGGACAGACGTGTTGGTCACACAGTCAGTCCAGTGGATGTTTAGAATTGTACAGAGGCAGCGCTGATGGAAGCGTTCTAAGTGGTGCCGGTAAATGACTCATGATTCGGATCCATATAAAAGAGTAGACAGTACAACAGCTCTGTAAACGCTGATCTTTGTATTTTTCTTCAGGTGTTTGTTTTGCCACACTCTTTTATTGAGTTTACCGAAAGCTCTGTATGCCTTTGCTAACCTGTTGTCTATTTCTGCCTCAATCTTGCCATCTGAAGAGATGATGCTTCCCAGGTAATTAAACTGCTGAACTGATTTGAGCTCTTTTTCACCAATGGTGATATGGGGATGATGGGAGACTTCCTGAGGTGCAGGCTGATATAAAACTTCTGTTTTCTTCAAGCTGACTTCCAATCCAAAGAGCTCAGCACCCTCTGCAAAGCAGGATGTTCAACGCTGCAGAGCTACTTCTGTGCAAGCGACGAGGGCGGCATCATCAGCGTAAGGCAGCTCACAGATAAGATGATTTAAGGTCTTAGCGTGGGCCTTCAGTCGCCTTAGGTTGAACAGGCTCCCATCAGTACGATATCGAACATTCGATATCCACAAAGTACTGTAAAATAATAACAAACTTCCCAAATATGTTGTGGTTTTAAAAGTGTGTATCTAATAAATCTGAACATTATCTGTTTGAACGGATGTGAAATGTCTGTCTCTCAAAAGCCAGGCTGTAATTCTAAAGATCCCGTGGAAAAAAGAAAAAAAATTACTAGCTCTAATAACAGATGTGAAATTACATTAGATAAATATAATCATTAGTTTCAGTCTCACCCTGGTTAATTTGTTTGTGGAAATGTGCAACCCATTATTCATTAGGTAATTTTTCACACATTGATTAGAAAGCCATGTCGAATTGGGACCCAGCACATTGGGGTTTGCCTATCTCACAGTGAACTGTATCACTTACAATAGTGGAAATGGGGGACAAAATGTTTATCTCAGGCTGATTTTGTGCCAATAAGTAAAGTAAATCAATAGCCAGTGAAGTGTGAACGACATTTCTCTGCTGTATAATATGGTTTTGGGGGCAATTTGACATGCTACAAGGGGAAACAAGGGTCTTGAACAGAAAGGTAATAAAAGCAAATCATGCTGGTAACTGTTACTGAAGTCCTGTGTTTTTCTCTACACGAGCAGCTTTAAGATGAGAAAAATAATGTACATAACAGTCTAAAAACACTGAGACACTCCCCAGTTTTGTAAACATTGGGGATCAAATCCAGATGTGGTTGAGAGAGGCTCAGGTCTCTGGGACAGATGCTGTCTCTGTGTTTAGCTGGGCCCCTTGGCTGTACTGGCAGTTCTGTCCCTTCCCTAATAGGGCTCACCTCCACCGGCTTCCTCCTTTTGGTAGTTTCCTTTCTAGGGGTTAAATTCTGAAGCTATAAATGGTTTTTCATCAAATCACAGATGCAGTATTCTCACATCCCCATGAGACCACTGCAGCATAGATGCAACTTATTTTAAGTGGTATTTGCTGCTGGTGTAAATCAGTGGATCTTCCTCCATCAGCTTCATTGTGTTACACCCATTTGCACCAGCAAAGCAGCCGACCCTTCATTACTGTTATTCAACTTTGACATTTTGCCTTTGCGAATTGCAGATAAGTTAAAAAAGGGAAGAAGAGAGAATGACACATTTGTGGTTGGTGCTATCAGGTCTGTCTTTTACATCCCTGAACAGTTTTTTCTTTCCAAAAGACAGTTTGGGCAACTTAGGTACATGATCAGTGATTTTGCACAAGCTTTCATTGTGCTGTACCTTGTTTCATCCACACTGTTTCTTGAGTCAGCCAAAATTTAATAGGAATAAGCCAATTTTTTCGTGTTGGCATTTCTGTTGCATCACCTGCAATGCCTTGCACAGACGTTTGCAGCAGTCCAAGCTAAAATACAATAATGAACTCAGGAAAAGCATTGTAACACATCCAGCCAGTCCCAGCCAGGAATCCTTCCCACCCCTGTGCCCATGCCTCTTGGTAGCTCTCAGCTTCCTTCTGTGGAGGCCCAAACACTCATAACTGTCCTGCAAGTGAGGACAGCGCAAAGGCTGGAGAGATACATCACCTATCTCCCAGTTCTAAAGGCTGGTTAGTAGAGCTCAGACTCTACCAGTCATTAAACTGAATTTCGGCCAGTGCAAGCAGCTAGGGAGAAGTTGTTTCCATGTACACCAAAAAGGATTTTGCGTTTTCTAATTCCTCCCTTCTCCATCACCCTAGCTTTGGGGATGTAAAGCCCAGAGCCTGGGCCAAGCTGGCAGAAAAACTGCTGCAGCAATAAGGTCTGTTTGCCCAGGTGCTAAGTAGTTTTAGAGAAGGCAAGGTGTTTTTAAAAGTAGGTTGCAGGAGGGAGACAGGTTACTCTAGAGAAACACTTGGAGTTGAGAAGCAGCCAATCCTCTTTCCTTGAGGTTGTTTGTTGGAAGTTATCTACAAATGGCGTGGCCCCTCTGAGGATGGTTGCCCAATCATCTACCTACCACAAAGAAGGCAACGCAAAGGAGGTCGTGTCTACCCAGGAATCAAGACCCTTCAATCAAATCCCACACTATGTCTGCTGAAATTAGGAAGGCCTGGCTTCTGATGAATTTTAAAATAAAAATAAATAATTGAAGTAATTACAAAAATCTCTGCATCTTAAATTCAAAATGGGTTGCATTTGGGATTTTCACAGAAATAAAATTAAATTGTCTGAAACAATTGCTACCTGAAAGTTTGAAAAATAATAGAACAGCACCTCTATTAAACTCATAGGAATATCTTCTAATACCAAAGGGGCAAGAGCAATATATATTTGTCATTTTGTAAGGTGCTTCTGCCCAGCATTTTAAGCCTCAGAGGTTTTCTTTAAAATACAGATTAAAATAACTTGCATTTTTCCACATAATGCAAACTGCATTAAGGCAATTAACATTTAATTAACAGCAGGTTTTCCTCGGCAGGTCAGATTGCTAAGGGCTCACTGTTGTTGCCATAGAAAGTGGAAGGCTGGGCTGTTTGGTTTCCAGAAAACGAGTAGCTGTGTTTGAGCTCTGACAGTCTGAAATCATCCTGGGTAGTCTGTAATGCTCCAAAGGACAAGGAAAGGAGGAGGTGATAGTGGAAGAGGTGCTGGTGGTGGCTGCTGGTGTCACAGAGACCATCTCAGGCTTTTGGAGAATGTCATCTGCTTTAGAAATCAGGGTGCTGTTGTTAGGGCATTTTTTTAATTGAGCTGACTGTAGAGCTTTAAAACTCCTGTAAGCACTCGGTAAGCTAATTTAACTGTTCTCCTCTGACATGCTTTTTAATTGTGTGAGCAGAGCAGTGCAATTATTTCTCACACTTAGGCTCTTCATCTTTGTTTTTTGTTGCTTCTTTCCTCTTCTTTCCAGATTCCTCACTCTTTCCCTTGGTAGCAATTTGGGGCTTCTTATGAATATTATCCAGGAATACATAGATATACAAATCTCATTAAGAAGTCACATTGTTGCTCTGAATTGAAAACTGTTATCAAGATGATGCAAGGAATACTTGTAAGGGGATCTTTAAAGAGGATAGAAATGCTGAAATGAAGATAAGAAGCTAGACATAGTGAGTCTGTAATGACACAGACTAATGTCTCCTGGGGAAAATGAACAAAAAAAAATTCTAAACCAAACAATTTCAAAAAGAATTTGGAAGAGTGTGGGGGCTCCCTAAAAGTAGTTGTCTTTTCTCCTCAGCAAATGTAAGGTAAGGCTCTAAATAATAACATCAGTGAAATGCAAAAATATCAACAACCAATTGTCATTTTCGTAAGTACAATTGAAGGATTCATGATTGGGAAGGAGATTATCCTGGTCTGCTCCTAGGCTTTGGTAAATGCAGGCAGAGCTGTTCCTAAGTCCAAGTCAGTCTGAGAGAGAAAGGTTCAGATTTAAATACATCCATAAATGGTTTTGGTCATGGTTTTATTCTTCACTTCTTTCTAGAGGAGAGCAATAGAGCAGATTTCCTTCTTTTGGTAACAGATTTTAACCATCAAAAGTAATCCATCTGTCCTGGTAAACTCATTAAGCCCCATACCTGCATATGTTTGACAGAGAGACTGAAGAAGAAGACTGTAGTGCAGTGACAGACCTCTGGGAAAATGTGACCTCAGGAATAATATATACATACATTTGTATGTATATGCCATATGTATGATGCATATGGTATATGTATAGTCCCAGCAAAGGGTGTGAATCTGGATGACCATTTAAAAATTTGGTAACTGCTGAATTGATTCTGTTCCTCAGATTATGGACAAAAAGACGCAAAATGCATGAAGAAACTGGTCTGCTGATGGGACATGCATGAGCAGCAGCTTGGCCTTCTGTCCCAGCATGGCATGGCTCTTCAACAGTGTTAGCTAACATGACTGGAATAGTGGCCCAGGAAGCCCAAGCTACACATCTTGGATAAACCCAGATGAGAAACCCATAGATGGGAAGAAGGTAGTGCTCTCTGCCTTCCCACATTGATTATAGGAGATGCAATAAGGAACTAAACACAGAGTATGTGGATCCTTTTGGATTGCTCCTCCTTGGGAGACTCCAGGGAGCAATGCTGTGCTGTGGGCTCCAGAGGTACAGCTGGTACAGAGTCAGGGCTGGGACACCATTGCATTCTCAGAAGTTCTTCAGCTCCTTTCTCTCCACCTGGAAGGTTCCTTTTGGTGGAAAATACTTCAGGAAAGAAAAAGAGGGCCAAAGCAATTTAACACTATATTTGTGTTGAGAAAAAACATGGGTCTGCATAGCTTGGACTTAGGGCAGTGAAAGGTAGTGATTTTCTCTGAGCACCAGAATGATTGCCTACAAGGACAGCTCTCAAACCATGCAAAGAGTACGAGAGGGGGAGACAGTGGGTTTATTTAGGTACATGCAGAGAGGGGGAGACAGCAGGTTTGTTTAGGTTTGTTACTGGGGTTAACAGAGAGAAAGTGCAATATCAGTGCAAAGTCAGCAAAGGCAGGTGTTTCTGGAGCCATAGCTCCCCAGTGTTCAGTTAGACTATGGACTAGTGCAAGGAAAAGAGCTTTGAAAATCCTATCCCTATGGAAACATCCTGTCCAAGGAGGAGTAGAATGGTGACTTCCTGATAGTTAGCTTGCCTAGTGCCTTCCCCCCTCTGAGGTCAGAGCAGCATGGTGTCCAGGGCACAGGAGTCTAGGATACCTCCAAAAGATGTGCTCTGCCTGGGGAGTGAGCCACTGCATAGAGGGCAAACTGCTCCTGGACGGGTTGTGTTGTTGCTGAGCTTGCTGTGTAGGGCTCAGATGTTGTAAATTGGTTGCCATGCCTTGTCTCCCACCTTCCCATTTTTCTTTTGTTTCACTGTTATTATAAAAAAATGGTAGATGGCTAATATTACAAGTCCAGAGCAAAACTACTCATACGTTCAATGTAAGGACATTTAAATATTTAAAGCAGATTGTTCCCAATGACCTTAAATGTCTCCTTTATAAATGTACGTACTGTCTTATAGAACCATCTGCATCCCAATGTGCACCTCATATGTTTCCAAGTGTTTCCTTGTTAACCAGCAAAAAACTTCATCTTCCATCTGATGTGAGATAAAGGTTCAAGCTCAGTTACGGTTGTGCAAATCAGCACTCCAGCTGGGAGCAGCATTTACACCAGGGCAGTGAGGTGTTCGTGCCTTACACTTTGCATTCCAAGTGGATCAACAACGCTAGAATTTGGAGGATGCTGGCAAGCTTCTTCACATGACCTGAGCTTGGGAAGTCCAACAGGAGAACAAATAATTTGCAAAAGCATAGTCACTGGCAATGACAGAGCATACACCTCTCCTGATGCACCTGCATCACCTTGGAAAGGCTATCTGCAAAATGCAAATCAGTGCAGAGCGATGCATGATTTCCTGTCCCCCTAGAGCAGCCTTGTTCCTCGCTCTGTTCTCATAGAGAATAGCACAGCTAAACTAGTAAAAGCAATTTTCCATCCTCTGAGGGACCCAGAGGAAATGAGCTCTGATCTCGTGCTCATCTCACACTCCCTTGATTCCCTCAACTGTCAGCCTTCCTATATGAGTCTCCACTGTGCCAAGCTTCTCCGTCATTAGAGTAGTATGGGTGCCTCACTCCTTTCAAAGAAAAATCCTTTAATTTTTAGGACTTGCCCTGTGACTGACCGTGTGCTACCTGCACTTTTTTTTTGGTAGGAAATAATCTTAAAGAATTGTTCATAAAACATATATAAGTGGCAGGTAGATGGAAAGTGGCATGCCTCTAATTTACATTTCGATTAGAAAAAAATACAGAAATGTATTATATGAGAAACTGCTATGAGTTGTATGGAATATTGTGTTTTAAGACCTACTGTAGATCTATGTTGGTGCCTGTGAAAGAGAGGATAATTAGTGCCCATACTCTCAGTCATATCAGACTAAAGGTAATGGGGTGTAAGAAATGGTTCATTAGGCTCCCTCAAGTACTTTTACTGTGTCCATACTATTTATACCAGCAGAAAAAATTCAATGTCTTTAAAATCAAGTCAAAGCATTTGCCTTAGATTCTTCAGTTTAAGAAATAGCATTGAGTGATGATCTCCTAAAGTCAAATGGAAAAAAAAAAGTACATAGAAAACCCTTTAAACCAGTTTTATTAGCATTCTGTGTCACTCCGATGCAGCCTACATGCCTATGCAAATCCTGCCTCCTTCATTTGTGCTCCTTTCTGTATGTTTAGCATTCATGGGGGAAAATTTGTGGACAAAGGAGGCAAGCTAGCAAAAGCATAGCATTTATTTTCAAGAGAAACAAGCATATAGAATATAATTTGCTTTCTGGTCTGAACAAAAGAGTAAACTGTGGAGAAGAATAACAAATGTGAGTAAGGGAATGGAAAGAATGACTCAAAAAAGGGTTAAAAACCCAAAATACATGTAGCTTAACTACATAAGGGGAGGACAGGACTGCATGCTACAAATGTTTGAAGGGTACAACTATCAAATGAGGGTGGGAAAGTTATTTAGGCTGACAAAAGAGATATAAGTAGGAGTAATAGGATGAAGTTAACAAATGAAAAATTTAGGTTAAGAATCAGGAAAAGCTTCCTGACAGCAAAATACATAATACAGTTCTGTAGGAATTTCTCATGGGAAGCAGAGAAGCTCCATCACATGAAGCCCTCTGCATTTAAAATTAAATTGGAAAAGCATTAGAAAATATAAGGAGAATAAAATATAAGGCACTTTTCTTCACATTGGAGGCTGGGCTGGATAACCAGGGGCTGCTCCTCTGCCCTCTGTTTCCATTTTTTTCTGGTTCTTTGCTAACAGTGTGCCATTTTTACTTTCTAGGAAAGTAACTAACACAGCAAGGGTAAATTTGGGAGTCAGTCTATTAGCATAAATTACACTATATATCTACAAGTTAATAAGGGCATAGCAAAGACACGTACTAATACTGCATGCAATTCTGAGTGCACTTTTGAACATACATCAGTTTTTGATTTGCAGACTTGGGCATCTCCATTCTGAGAATTTGGCCCTAGGTAAGTGCTCAGACTGGTGCCTTTTCAGTTTCTGGCAAGAATTAAATGAGCTGTGTTTGAGATGGTGCGATCCACACCTGGGAGTCTTCACTAAAGCACAGACATGGCCTTGAATGGGGAGAGACAGTGCTTGGCATCTCTTGGTGGCAGGTGCTTCCCAAGGTTTTTGGATCAGTGGCTGCTTTTGGAGAGGCCTATGGAAATGCCAGCCTGGGAGTTTGAGGTTGGCATGGCAGGCAAGCATGTCACAGGAGTAGAAAGTGTGAGCAGGATCGCAGGACGCTACAGTGGCCTGAACTTTTGTCCCTTTGCTTTTGGGCACCAGAAAGGAGCGGCATAAATCATTCCAGTTCCCTTAGGTTATTATGTTTTTCAATTGACCTATCTAGAGCAGAGATTGGCCCAGTGGCCATATTGTATAAGGACAGGTAGGACACTCAACTCTTTAACATATAGACAATGAATACCCGCACCTAGAGAGAATACACAATTAAGACATCTTGATTAATCTGATATCATAGAACAGACATACAAGGGGGAGTAGGCATATACTGAAAGAGCTAAGGAGTAATTTCCTACCTATGGAAATTATATATCATGTACACTCAAGTGCCAGTGTAAACTGGGCTGTTGCCACCCGTTCTAAAATTGCCCCATGAAAAATTTTCTAACTGCAAAATATTAATGGGAGGTTTAGTTACATTAACATCATAAATTGTATTTTTCCACATTTTAGAAGCTGTGGTGCCTTGGTCTTAGAAGATTATGATTTTTGCCTCAGACAGAAGAAATACTGTATCTTGGCTGAAAATAGTTTGATCTGAAAATTGAACTGTCTCAAAGGTGTTTGTCTTTATGTGTACACAAAAAAATGGTTGGTAACCCACAACCTCCACCCAGAAAAGTGTTTATGAGTAACTTTGAAACTTTGAGGGAACAGCTCATGTTTGTCAGATGACCCTGTCCTCCAGAGCTGTGATCACCACAAGCTTATGTAGGCTTTGTGATGAGAAAGCTCAACGTTTTCCTGCATTGCCCTGGTCTTCCACTGAAAGAATTTTTGTTTACCCTTAGAATTTAGATTTGTTAAAATCAGCCTCTGTGCTCCTTACAGAAAAAATGTTCCAAAGCCTCCAGACTTCAGTATTTGTTGGATCTCTCCTTTTGCCATGGACTAGGACTGCAGGACCACTCCGTAACTACTTTGTAAGCCAAATGTTGAGCTTACATAATTTCCTACGTTTGCTTCTGGAAGACAGACTAGAAAATGGTTTGAGTATTTAATATTTGTTTAGAAAGCAACAATATCTCCTCTATGCAGAATGCAGAATGAAAGCTGCCCTCATGTGTTAGCATGAAAAACATTTAGCAAATGTTTGGTGGTTACTTTATCTCAGAAACATTCTATAAACCAGACTGAATTTTGTTAGTTCTATTAAGATTATCTTCCATACTGTGAAAGTATTTAAGGGGATCCACAATGAGCCACAATACGGCTGTGCCAGGCTCTGTGCAAAGAGAGAGCTGAAAAATGATGCCTGTGTGGATGAGCTGACACTGTACATGTGAGAACACTAAATGGTATTTGCATTGTGTTTACTGCACGGGGTTGAATACTATGGGCTAAGTCTTGCTGGTACCAGGTTTGGTGAAAGTAAGTCAGGTCCTCAGTAAACTGCAGTAATCTGCAAAAGCAGGGAAATGCCAGTTCAAGTGCTGCACGCTGTGTGGAGGCACAGAACATCTCCCTTCCCAGGAAACTGCAAGGAGAACAACTCTTTTGTGATCATGCACAGCTGCATGTTGCAGGCGTCTTTCTCACCCTGCCACGACTCTTTTCAGTAAAGCAAGGTATTTCTGCAGAGAAACACCCTTTGTAGTAAACTTTTGAACCATTACACAATTTCACACACGGCACCTTTGAAAATAAATCACTCTCCACATGCTGCTTTGTGGCTTTCTCTACTTACACTCCCTTTCCCCCCCCCCAAAATTCAGGGGAATTCCAGAACATTTTGCAATTAGCTAAGGATTATATTTCTTTATTTTTATTAATTTTATGTAAAGTGGGATTTATCAGTGGAGCATTCATTGACACTGACTTCAATTTATTCTGATGAAACTGACTGACATCTGTGTGTGCTGTTCATCAGTCATAATTTAAACCATTCTTAATTGCATTAAATGTAAATTAAGACATTCAATTTCAGCCATTATTTTTCATAAAACACTGTGAACTGAATTTTAGTGGGTCATGAGATCTTACATTCCAAATAAATAGGGTAAATTTGAAACTTACCATTGATGTTCATATTTCACCCTTTGTTGGCTGTATTTCTTTTGTACCTACTAGATTGGAACAATTAATTTTCTCTCTGAAGGGAACATGAATGGCTAAAGCTGATGTAGCTGAGTTTTTTAACAAATGACTTTATCATTTCTAGAGCTTGCTTGTTATACTGTATATTAAATATATTAAGAGAAAATGCAATTAGCCTTTCATCCAAACCAAATGACAAATTAAAACAGAAAATGTAAACCATGCCAGAATCAGCCCTCTGATTTTGAATTCAGAAGGCTATGCCAGTGGATTTGTTTGCTGAGCTTCCTCAAGGAGGTTTTGCAAAGCAAAATCTGTTTGGCAAGGACTTGAGTCAGGCAATGCTGAAAATAAGGGGAGGACATATAATCTGCCTTTGCTCTAAAGGAGGGTGGTGTTCAGTGAGTGGATTGGGATACTGTTCGTGAAAAGTCTGGTATCTCATTTTTGGAAGTTAAGACCAAATCTCCTCTTTAATCCAGTGGATCGGGATACCAAATATCTGGCACAGCAATCAGCAAAACTCAACGATGAGGAGGTAATTTTTTAAAACAGTGTATGTTTTGCTTCAGAACCAGGGATAGATTGAATGCTGTGGCTTAATGGAAGAGAGCATCCAATCCAAACTAACATCTTGTTTGAGTGTGACAGGACTCAGCTTGTCCCCAGTCTAACACAATGACCTTGGCTCATGGCAGAGAAAGATGCACTTGCCACCAGAGCAATCCTGCCTGACTCAGCCTCTGCTGGATGTACCAACACTGAGGCAAGAAGCACCTTGTGTCCATGGGGCTTGCCCCAAAAGAAAGCTGCATCCTGGCACCTGCACTGCTGAACTGGTTGGCAGTGTGGGGCTCTCAGGGAAGGGCTGCAGGGTTTCTCTCTGATTCCTTGATGTAGGTTTGGATGATTAGCTGCCAGCCTGTTTGCCACTTATATCACAGGGCTGTTGATCTGGGAGTGGATGGCTCATTTGCATAAGAGGATGTCCACATTGGTTTAAACCAAATAATATATCCATTTGGGAAAGCTTTTCAGCTCAGTATTAGCACTTGCCCTGTTGCTCCTCTAGTCTATTGCCCAGAGTGTGCTGGTGTGAAGCACTGTTGAAAGCACCTGGTGCTAGCTTTCGTCCCATCCTATTGCTAAGGAAGTACCTGTTACGTGACTAAAGCCCTGGTGTGCTCCAAATTGTGACTCTGTTTCAGGATTTACCCTTCCAACTCACTGAGTAAAGGCTTCTCTTGTGACTACAGCTTTTCAGGATGATGTGCAAAAGTTGGCCAACAAAGGGAGGACCACAGAGCTCTCCTTGCACATGTAACAAAAGCTTACATAAATATTATCTAAAATATTTACATTCCCATGCCAGTTCAACTCTTGGAGAATGAAGTGTTGCAATAAGTCTGGAAATGGGTAGTGATGCAATCATTCTCCTGGTTTCTTGCTATTAATATATGTCTCTTACTCATTTTTAAAGATAGTGTAAATGAGAGTACTGAATATAAATGGCTTTTGTAAGTCACTGAGGTCAGTGAAGCACGTCACTGTTTGCAACTTGAATTTCATGAAAGCATTGGCTGGCTGAGAGGCACACTATATCTTTTTTTCTCATAAATAAAACCCACAAACAATATTCAGTATGTTTAATGATAATTATAAAATAATACTGTGTACAATGAGTTTCCAAAGCCAGAACTAGTTGCAAGTGCTTAATAATGTGACCTTACAGTGTCATCTTTAGCGTATGTGATGCCTATATGCCATCAATGTATAAATTATTTCTCTAGCTGTACATTAGCAAACATTTGATTATGATTTATTTTGGGGTTCTCCGAAAGATGAAGTAAGTTCTTTAATATTAGCATTACTAATGATTTTAATGAGGCATTAAAATGTTGCAGTATTGTAGGAACATTTTTCTTTTTTAATATTATTTCATTAATAGTTTACATGAATGTTAATGTTAAATTGATTATGGAACCTGAAAGAGTAATCCACAAAATGTCAAAGTGCCATTAGCACAGTGAAAGAGCCCTCCAAAGGCAGGGATCTGGTAAGAGCTAATGAGATATCTCTGTACCACATAACACTGAAGCAGGTTTTTCTAAAATTAAATCTGAAAATTAGGTTTTAATATCCTTCTCATTGGGACTCTTCATCCATTTAAGCAACTGAGTGTTCAACCTTGTGCATGCAAAAAGCCAGATCAAGCTGTGGGCCCAGAAACTCCCTGTGTCAGGTTGGACTTGGCTCCCAGCCAAGTGCCTGGACCACAGACAAAAAAAACCTTCCCCTCTCCGTCTCTTCAGATAGACTGAAAAGACTGTATAAAATCAAAAGAACCCAAACCAACTGAATTCCAAGTAACACACATTTATATATATATTTAGAATTATATACAAGATATCACCCACAGGGAACCCCCCAAAAGAGAAAAAGAAAGGGAAAGAAAAGGGAAAAAAAAGGGGAAAAGGGACAAAAACCAAATACTTTCCTCAAGATAGCAGAGAACCGCACCAACAACCGCCGGCACTCACCGCTTCCCAAGGCCAACCAGGCGCACCAGGCCTCGATCCTTCACCCAGGCACAGTGATAGCAAGGAACCTTCACCTTCGGTCCACCGGAAGAAAGAGAGCAAGAGCTTCCTCTCCCTTCTTGTTTATACCCTTGCTTACTGTAAAAATCGTATGGAATACTGGGAACATGGCCTTGGTTCCTTGGTTACAACCTGCTTACCAGGGAAGGCCTGGACTCAAAACCACTACGCTCCCTCAGATTTGGTCTTATGTATGTAAGCACCAGTTAAAAACCTAAAGAAGCCAATGGAAAAAAAAAAAAGATTAAAAAGAAAAAACAGGTATTTCATAGGATGTGATGACTGCATTATCCCTCTATCAACACTTCTGCAGAGTGCATCAGCCATAGGGATTTATGTTTCACATGTAGTATGTGTGTATCACTGTTCAGCTGAACAAGAAAGAGCATGTTGAACACTTTCAGTAAGTTTTGCAAAGTGAATTTTTAGCTAATGCCTTTTTTTCTCACCCCAGAAGGCAAGTAAGTTCAGAGGAACACTTGGAAATATGCTGCAATAGAAAACCTAAATGGCAGGAACGGATAAGGAGTGTTGGTAAAGGCTCTGACACATATCTGACATATTCTCCATTGATTCCCAAATTTGGGAGGTAGGAATGTTTCCAGAGTCTTGGCCCACCACAGCTCTGCCTGAAACAACTGGCACTTAAGCAACAGATGAACCAAGGTCTCTCTGACCTTGGCAGCTTTACAGGGGAAAAGTTAGGGTAAAGATGAAACATTATCAAGTAATTTCATCTATGTGTTTGGTTAATTTCATGCTCTTACATGCTGCCCATATAGGTCTCGAATTTCCAGTGATAGTTTTATTGTGTCTGGGGCTATTTACTCCCTAGATCTGTTATCTTCTCATATCATAAGAAGAAATTAAGAGGTGAACTGGGTCATTTTATGGGTCCCTCCTAACTTAGTACCATGCTATGGAAGATTTAAGAGTATCCAGGGATGCTAATCTGTGTAAAAGCATCATGTGCACACCAGAGCAAAAGGTATATTATCGTTTAAGTATGACCATCAATAAATGTGCCTGCCTGCAGTCTCCCACCAGTCTGTCAGCTGCTGTGATATTTCACACCAGGTCTTGATTACTGATGTCCAAGCCTTTCTTACGGCAGCTATTTCCAAGATTCCAGTTTTACTGCCAGGACCTGCCTTCTCCCAGCACCATTTAAGCAGACCTGGCATGAAGTTCAGATATCCATGGGTCTTGGGACCATGGAGACATCCACAGGACAAGGTGTAAGGGTAGGAGAGGTGGTCCTTTTGTCTGCAGCCTGAAGCATGCTGGAAGTGGGTCCAAGCTTTGTCATAACAGAGTATGCTTCACTGTACTTTAACTGCATCCTAAAAACACTAATCCCTCTACTTACAGCAAGACAACAGGTGTTGAACTTCTTGTGGTGTCTGTATTCAGGCAGAGAGGAGGAATTCAGTGGTATGGGGCTGCCAGACGCTGGCTCCCTTACGGGTGGTGGAGGGAGCTGAGTGCCCAGCTGCAATCTGGATGTAGGCAGGGTGCCAGACTGGCAGCTTTGGGAAGTGTATGATTTGACAGCTCCAGGTGTCCCTCTTCAAGGTCTTCCAAACCACCACAGTGCTTAAATGAGTCCCAGGCAGCAGCAGGTGCTGGAGAGAAAGCCTGGTCCTTCACAACCTAAAACCGTACTGTGCCACCCTCATCCCTCCAAATCATCTTCTTCTGAGCCAAGGCTCAGGCTGAAGCCCAGTAGAGAGCTCAGCCCCAGGTGAGACTGATAGTTCTCTCCCTGTCTTGTCCAAGTAAGATTCTTGTTGTAGTCTGATAATGGCAATTCATTAGCTCAACAACACCCTTGGGAAAAACACCTCTGTCACAGATGAGGAAACAGAGGCTCTGTAGCCTATAGCCTGATTCTGCGTGACCTCTCACTGTCACAACTAGTTAAAATACATTTATGGGCCAAATGAGAGGACTGTGGATCCCCTCCTATAGGTCTTACCCTATAGACAAAACTCACAGAGCACTCATTACCGCCAGAAGCAAAAGGCCTTGGTGAAAATTACACTAAAGCCCTGTATTACAAAATTCTATAGTGGGTGTTACACCCTTTACCTTGCCCATAAAAATTCCTTGATTGATTTAATACTCATAATACCTTAATTCAATTTCATAGTTTTGTTTGTTTGTTTGTTTTCCATAAGCAGAAAAACTGGGTTTGAAAAGGACTTGAATAATTTTCATTTGCCATACTTTGTTTGTATCTCTTTGATTGGAAAAGTGGTTTAATGTAGTTTCACCCAAGACACAGACTGAAGTCAACAAATCTGGTCCTGAGTGTGGCATGGCAAAAGTGCAAAATTAATTACAATTATCCCTTACTTCTCCATGGGGCAACAGGCAGCAAAATGCAGCTTTGAGTAGCCTTGAGAATGCACTCAGCTGTCAAGAGGCAGAACAAGGAGGCAGCGGTCTCTTTCATTTCATCTCCCACCTTTGAAATTAGTGATGGCAACCTTACTGATTAAACAAACAACTTAAAAAAAGCAGTTATGTAGTTAAAAATGAGATAATTTTTCAATAATAAGGAGAGAGATGATCAACTGAGAGAGAGAGGCAGTTCTGGCTTGTAAGCAGAATTCCTTATTTTGCTTCAAGGCCATGCAGAACTCTTCTTCATTCTGATTTCACTCAGAATTTCACTGCAGAAGCTGATGGTATGATCTGGTTCATTATACTTAAGAGGGCATGTATTTATTATCCCATTTGTTTATGTTATCTGAATATTCCAGCTTGCATCCAATATATGAAAATTACAAATGAGCTCCTTATGAAGTTCTGAGTGCAAGGAATATGTTTATCCCGTTAAGACCTGTTTTGTTAAAAATGAACTGTAAGATTATTATGATACTAAAATACACTGCATTACTCCCTACACTGTTGAGGCAAACCTAATGGCCTCCCCCTGTACTCATAGTCAAAGAAACTTCCATCAAGCCTAGTAGGAGATTTTTCTTGTGCAGATAACATTGGCTTGGCCCTTCAACCATTCCCAACATTGGTGAATAAGCAAAGAGTTAACCTGGAATCCTTTGCCATTTGTAATCCAGTATACTGGTTTTCTGAGAGGGACTGCTCAGGGTGAATTCATTTTTAGCTGAATATGTCATGAAGGAACAGGATTTATTAATGACCTATTAATGCAGAGTCATTTGACAGAGTCAAACTGAACTCTGGCACAAATGCTCCAGGATTCAAAGGAAATAATTGCTTATGGGCATATGGTCCGTATACAGCTAGTTCTTGTCATCAGGTGTGGATATATAGGCAATATTAAATATCCTGTTTAACACTGTACACTTACATTCATTACCACACTGAATAATAAAAACTTCTCATTTTACAGTGACAATTATTTACTGCTGAACATTAGTCCAGGTGAAAGAACTCCCAGTTCACTCCGGTACATAATCTCAGGTACTGTCATTCACATGTAGAAAACTCAGCTCTCTATTTAGCACAGTGTTGGTGAAAGATAGACATTTACAGGGCCCCTCTGCCCTTGAGCTGTTCCATTAGTGCATGGAAAGCACCTTGCAGCCTGTGACAAGCGCAGCAGATCGGCACTAAATCAAAAATCAGTGCCAGCCAGGGATCTAAGCCACCATGAAGGTCACAGCCATCAGCTGCATGCCATCTCAATCCAAACAAAACACACTGATACAGGGGGATTTTCTCTACTTGCAATAGGAGACAAACACATCATGTTAGAGTAATCTCCTGATAGCAGAAAAAATGGGTAACTGCCCTTTTAAATACTTCTGAGTATTTAATAAAAGTTTGAAGACAGAAAAAAGATATGTTGGTAATTTTTGGGTGCTTTTTGTGGTGTAATTTAAACATTGGGTTTGTGCCACAGCAACCTGAAATGTTAACATAGAATTTCTTTCCCAGAGCTGGGAGAACATGTATGTTTTTAAAAGCTCATGAATCAGTTATCTGTATTATTTTTTTCCGTAAATAGATGCTCCCTATTGAGGATAAAATTCTCAGTTGAATGCTAAGAAACTTAATCAAGTAACCTCAACAGTCAATTAATCTGAAAGAGATTTAAGTGAAGACACAGTTGTGCAGAGCATCTTTCCTAAGATTGTAAACAAAAGCAAAGTCCAGAGTTGCATACTGTAATAGTAGCACAAAGATAAATGAGCAGAAAACAGTGATCAGAGATTGAGAGGTTTGAGAAAGGCAGTCAATGTAAAGTCTACTGCCAGAGTTGAAAGGAGATGAAAAGGGGTCGAACAGCAGGATATGAACTGGCCAAGCCAGGCTGTATTTCCAGAAGTGCTACATATGGATGCCCACACTGGTATAGATATGGGCAGGCTGATGCTCTCACTGAGGTCTGTGCAGGAGTTGCTTGTGTCATACACAGCACTCCATATTTCCTCCACAGAAAGTGATGTTAAAATCTATTCCCCTCTATAGGACCCTTCAGAATCAAGAGGACAGAAAAGGAGAACCAGCAGTGCAGGATAAAAAAAGAAATATTTCCTTCCCCTGTGGCCACCTGTGGCTGAGCTCCTGGAGTTTGGGGTCTCTTCTTGTCCCAGGGACACCTGGCCATGGGGGTGGTGGTTTGACCCACAGTGGACCCACTTGAGCACACAAGTTTCTGTTCGGGATGCCCTGGCCTTCTGCTAATTTCCCCTGGGTTCACAGAGAGCTTGGGGAAATTTGAGGATTTGGGAGTTAAATGTCAGCATCAGTACACTGATTTTGTACCTTCTCTTTGAGCAAATTTCAGAGCAGACTCCATAAGTGAACTCCAGATAGAATCACCTTCCCTTTTCCAGGTCTCTTCTCTTCGCTCTAAGGGAGGCCTCCCTATTCCCTCAGGATGAAGTATGTGCTCTGATGGACAGAGTCTTTATTTCCCCAGCTCTACAGTAACTTCTGTTCTGCAGCTAGACAAAAACATAAATACACTGCTTGTGTGACTATGCATGTGACATATAGAGCATGTGGATAGGATGCTTCCCCTTCCTTTTCTGTCCTAAATTGCAAAGCTCATATGCAACTATGCGAGAGGAAAATAAGACCTTCTTGGAAATAAAATGACCAGAGGAGGGAAGGTAAAACTGTTTCCCTTTGGAGACCTCCATTTCCTTCTTTGGGAAGGACCATTCCTGTTAGAAATGTTAAAAAAAAGTAAAGGCTCTGAATGGGTAGTATAGAAATGACATTTATGTAATCTACTTGAAGAGATCTATTGAAGTGTCAAAACTTATTTTAGCTATGATATTCCAGGCTCTGTCAGACTAATTGGCTGCATCATTAATTATACAGAAAGCTAATTTAAATAAGATACAAAGCAATGCACTGGGTCAGGCTATAGGTTAATCAGTGCCCAGCAGTAGATAAGTTTTCTTAAAAGAGTATAAGAAGGAGGGCACATGCATTAGTAATCCCTCTTGTACCATGCTTCCATGGCTCAGCCATATGTTGAATTGTCATGTTTAAAAACTACCAGTGAACCTAGGTCTCATGACACTGCATATTCCTTTCTTGACTATTGCAATGTACTTTCCTAAATAAAGACGAAAACTTTGCCAAGTCGTTTTTGGGAAATGAAGGTTTCTCTTTGACAAGAATATTTGGTGTTTACATTGCATTGCTGTTCTAAATCTTTATTTTGCTATTAAAAAACAATGCACATCCTCGTAAATGTGGCTGATTCATAGATCATCTTATACAGGTTATGTGCATCTTGGTTTTGTGTTAAAATTGTATTTGTGTTAAAATTGTATCTATATACTTGGACACACATGAGCACCACAACATGCAGTAAGGTGTTCCTACTATCAGGTGGCAACTGAAGGCAGGGTATTTGAAAGCGGCGTGCTGTGAGGCCATTGCGAAGAGAGGGAAACCCGACAGAGCTTTCCCCCAGTCCCCGCTTTCCGCCAAAAGTTTCTTGCGGTAGCGGAAAAAAACCCCTCAAAGTGTGCCCGGGAACTGTGCGTTGTGGGCGGCTGCCACCTACTGGCACCGGGGGAAGGGCCCGGGGGGGCGGGGGGGCCAGTCCCCAGCTCTCGGGGCACGTTTTTCCTCCTTTCAGCTAAAACCCAGGATCAAGATTTTTTTTTTTTCCTTGTGCCAAACCTTTCCGTAAAGCCATGCACATATCTGAATGCCATTATTTTATTTGAATTCCCCTTAATGGCGGGTTTGTGTACTCTCGAGGGAAGTGCTCAAAAAGAAGCCAGCATGAAGTGTCCTTTCCTCTTTCCTTTTTCTTTTTCTTGATAGTTAATAAAGTTTTTGTATTCATCAATCATCGGGAGTCAGCCTGGGAGTGTGCTCTGTTTAAACACTCTGGCTTTTCACTTAATGCATCCCATCTGTTTCTAAAATAAATTGCAATAATCCGTGTTTAATGTTAATCAATGTATTACTAAATATGCAAATTATATTAAAAGACGTGGTTTGAAAAAGCTTTCATTTGTAAATATGGTAGCTGAAAACAGGAAGCATATCTAAAAGCCATTTAGATACAGTAGCCTAACTCTAACAGTGTGGCTGATTTATAAAGTGGTTTGCAAGTTGTGATCTTTCTCCCACAAGGGGATATGTAAAACTGTTGCATATCAGATTTTGTTAACATCTGATGGGTTACTGCTAACAGTGTAAAGGTCTAATATTCACAACCATGTCTCTTATTTAAATTAAAGCAATCTTATTCCAGCTTTCTAATTTTTTGCTCATCCTAACATATGAATTTACATGAAGAGTTTATGAATCACAGTGAAAGCAATTTGAACAAGCTTTTCACTCAGTGACACATCCTAGTGCCTGACTTAGATAATTCATTGTCTAAGGGGCTCTTCTGGCCTCTAGATGTCCTTTCCAAGGTGCTCAGTCTGTCAGGCTGGCTGTCCTTCTTGGTGTAGCCACAGTTTCTCCACTCCAGTGGACCACTTTGCAAGAGGATCCATTGCAGCGCCCTTGTGGCACTGCTTCCATCACCAGTGTGGCTCCACACCCCAATTCACAGAGGCCCTAAGGCATTGCTTGTGCTGCTGTGTTATATGTAGAGGGTTGTTTGCACTGGTTTACTTTCCATGGGGCAGTCAATCACACATCATGGAAGAGCATGTGTACAAAGACCGTCATCAGGACATGACTCCTGTGCCCAGACTCATGGTACTGAACACAGGCAAGAAAATACTGGTGAGGAGCATTGGAGAGAAAATCCAGCTAGGAAGACAAATGCTGAGACATTCTGCAAACAGAGATGGCCCTTTGTAGTCTCAGACCAAGGATACCCACACACTACCTCTCTTGCCTCTTTTTTCGCTTTGCTTTGCTTTTCACACTCCTGCTACCCACACTGGACAGTCTGTTCTATGTAACCTGCTCTTCTCCATGGTGAGGCAGCCATACCTGGAAGACACAGGTACCACAGGCAAGGGTTGGTAGAGGAGGGAGCTGTGACCATTGCAGCAGTTGCTCATGAACAAGCACAGAGGAAGCCCAAGAGGTGTTTATCTCCATTGCTACCTATGTGAGAGCAGCTACCACAAGTCTCGCCTTTACTTGAAAATGTAAACTATATCTTTTGAGATTGTAGGTGTCCCTCAGCTGACAATGTTTGTTCAAGTTTGTGTTTAGTTTGACTACACACTTTTCTTTCCCCATGCTGTGATATAGAATATCCTTGATGTTTCAGGATGTAAGGTAATCTCTAAAAAATACTTATTTGAAAGGCAGCTTACCCCTTAACCTGGAGACGGCCAAGTCATATAAGGTAGATTCTGGTTTGCTTTTCTTTCATTTTTTTTTTCTTTCTTTTCCCTGTTGCAGCTCCCTATATATTTGTTCTGATTTCCACACCCTAGAGAAATGAAGCACAATTTTTAATTAATATTAGATTAAAGAGAAGCAAATCTGGGACAGCTGTGACTGTGCTTTTTTCAAATGACCATTTGATTACATATTAATAAATGTTTGATGGCTTTGACACAGTTTACATGAGAAGTTGAGCACAGATAACTTAGTAGCTTAGTTTTGCTCCAACTTTTTAGATGTCCTGAAACTCAGATCTGGTCTATGTGTGTGTGCAAACCTCCCAGGAGCTAAAAGTGGGAGCAAGGTTAGTACAAACCCTGTGAAACTGCTGAGTTCCACGTGGCTCTGAATGTGACACTTGTGCCTCAGTTCAATAGCCCTGCAACACAACTTACCAGCCAAAGAGGGGGAGAAAATTCGAGGGCTACTTATCTGCTGTCATGCATTTACATTCAAACATAAGCAAATATTTCCCTTTTTGACCTATAAGCTTAATAAAGCTATTTTGTGAATTGAAAACCTGAGAAGGAAATAAAACCTCCTGCTTTCTCCTGGAGAAGAAATAAGAGGGACAAGCTTACAAAAAAGATTTCATGAAGATGTAAATCTGTTGGAGAAACCGCTGCTTTGAGTGCTGTACTTGTCTTTGTGGCATGAAGCTCTGAGGAAAGGCTAAGCTGATGAACTAGTTGTGATTTCCCTGCTGGTTCTCTGTGTGTGGCATGTAGGGGATTGATAGCACAGGACTAGGTACTCCTGGCAGTACCCTGGGCAAGGTGACACAGGCCCCTTTATGCCTCTTATTGCGCAGAAGCTGCACATGAGCTTCTACCAGGAGGCACTTTTCACTGCCACAACCCTGTAAATTGAGTCCCCACTTCTAATGTGAAGTAGGATCTTGGTTTTACTTCTCCTTTGCAAACCCTTGTGTCACAAAGCCTGAGAGGTTTGCCCTCAGCCCTCTGGGGATTTTGATGATCACACTGTGTTTGGTGATTGAGATTGCCCTCAAGGAATTTTTTTTTAATGTTATCTAAACAAATTGAAAAAGTTAAAGTAACAACAAGGTCTGGAATGAAGATCCTGATTCATAGAGGATTTATTGACAGTGCCTTTGAAAGTACTGTTTATTATGCAAGGTAAACAAATTAAAAATCCCAGCTTGTGGTCCAAGGGCATTCACAAATTAGAAATGACCCCCTGCCTGCTGTGAGAGTGCTAATGATAAAAGCTGAGAGGAGGTGAATCCTCTTGGGAGAAGACAGTGTGTCAGAGAGGCTTTTGTTGAATGTATCAATCTGTTTGACTTTGACAGGCTCTTTGTCTAAGCTGGGAGATGACAAGAGGAGATGAGGTGTCTGGCAAAGTGGGGATGCCTGCCTACAAGCTTCATGTATTCCTCATTTTGTATTTGCACAGCCCTTGGTACCTCTTGGCTGCTTGTATCCAGGGCAAACACTTACCATTGCCTGCAGCTATGGGGAAAGAGCAGCAGTGGCCTGAGTCAGTATCAAAGAGTATGACACAATGTAGGCCTTGAATCACAAATCCAGTAACTCCTTTTTGTTTCACAGCTGTTTTAATCAAAAGGTTATTCCCTAACCCAGACCTGAGAAAGCAAAAGTGTATCCACTAAACCCTGAGACTACATCTCACTTACAGGCTGCCATGGAGACCAGAGTGCAGGTGGTGGCAGTGTTGATATTAACTGTAGCAACACATTGGTGTGAAGATTGAGCTGGGTGTCTTAGTGTTGACAAGGACCATGCTTAGGAATCAGTCTTCTCTATAACATACACTGACCCTTATGAGTTCTAATACCTTGCATAAAAAAGCAGAGGTCTGTCCCCAAAAATGCATACATAATTTTCCTAGACTCCTTGAAGAAGTTAAGGTACCACGTGGGCATAACTACACCTACAAGAAAAAAGGTGGTTCCAAGCCCATATTCACAAAGAAGCACTTGTAGAAACTGCCATGAATAAAATTGTTCAACAATCCAACTATAAAAGCTGCTGCTGGAGAAGTCCTGGATGGCAGGACAGAAAGCTGGCTAGTTAGCGGCAGAGCTGCTTTGTCTGCTTTGGAAGCCTGCACATTTCAAAAGCCATTCCTGTATTTTGCTTGTTTTAGAAAACCCATGTTTTCTAGAGACAGTGGGCACCAACAGCTATGGGAAACCCTCCTTTGTTGGGCAGTGCTCAGCTCTTCTGGAAGTGAACCTATAGCCTGGCACCCCACACCAAAATACTCCAAAATGTGGTTGTTCAAGATGGAAGCTACTCAGCTTTGTTCTTCAAAGGTCTACTGGCATTTAGACCCTTGGTAGTTCTTGATGGAAAACATGTCTAACAGATGTCTAGCAGAGAAGAGCAAGAGACCAAAAATTTCCCTATTTAAGCTCTTGACTAAGTCCTTGCCAATTCTCTCTCCTTCACCCTTTCCCTGGCTCGTCCCAGAAGACTACCCTTGAGCCTTCAAGGGGGCTGAACAAAGCTGCTGGGCCACATAATTTTGATCTATTCAAGAGCACCACTCCTTCTCCATCAATTTTGAAGGCCTTCAAAGGCAGAAGTGGAGTAATGGGCCTGGTGTTTTCCCATTCTCTCACAAGAGGCAGGAGCTGTGTGTACCTCCAAGGCAGCAACATGTCTTTTTTCTCCCCTAAATTTTTCAGTCATGTTAAGGCTGCCCCTCTGGTGATTCCTTATAAAGAAGCAGTTCATACCTACGAAAAGCAGTAATGAGGCTTTTTGTCTCTTCAGCTGCATGCTGCATGACAAAATGCTAAAACCATCTCTCCTGAAAGCCCACAGTCCAGTCACCTCAGAAATGTCAGTTTTTACTTATGTAGGTTCCCTCAAGTACAGTCCTCTCACAAAATTACTCATGGGCTCTGGTAGACACCATCCTCTGGTTCCTTACTTAATTGAATATGAGTAATGAGACAAGGTGAGACTATGCCACAGAACTTTTGCTCTCACAAGTCTGCACAAAAGAGCAGGTATAAACAGGTGTGCAAACTCACAGCATTACTATAGTAAAGAGGTCAGGAAGGAGAGTCCAGATGCTAAGGTAGAGAGCAAGAGTACAGAATCACAAAATTATAGAATTATAGAATCATAGAATCAAGTCCAACCCTTGATCCAACACCGCTGTAGTTACTAGACCATGGCATTAAGTGTGACATCCAGTCTCATCTTAAAAAACTTCAGGGATGGTGAATCCACCATCTCCCTGGGCAGCCCATTCCAATGTCAAATTACTCTCTCTGTAAAAACTTTCTTCCTAATATCCAGCCTAAACCTCCCCTGGCAGAGCTTAAAACCATGCCCTCTTGTCTTACTGCAGGTTGCCTGGGGGAGGAGACTGACCCCTACCTGGCTACAACCTCCTCTCAGGGAGTTGTAGAGAGTGATGAGGTCTCCCCTGAACCTCCTCTTCTGCAGGCTAAACAACCCCAGCTCCCTCAGCCTCTCCTCACGGGACTTGTGCTCAAGTCCCTTCCCCAGCCTGGTTGCTCTTCTCTGGACCTGCTCCAGCCCCTCAATATCCTTCCTGAACTGAGGGGCTCAGAGCTGGACACAGCACTCCAGGTATGGCCTCACCAGGCCTGAGTACAGGGGAAGAATCACTTCCCTGCTCCTGCTGCCCACACTGTTCCTGATGCAGGTCAGGATGAACCTCATCCCGTTGGAATCAGCTCAACTCTCCGGTCTGTCCAGGTCCCTCTGCAGAGCCCTCCTGCCTTCCAGCAGGTTGACACTCCCTCCCAACTTGGTGTCATCTGCAAATTTGCTAGTGATAGACTCAATACCCTCATCTAAGTCATCAATAAAGATATTAAATAGAACTGAGCCCAGCACTGATCCCTGGGGGACACCACCAGTGACCGGCTGCCAACTGGATGCAGCTCCATTCACCAGCACTCTCTGGGCCCAGCCCTCCAGCCAGTTCTTAAGCCAGCACAGAGTGCCCCTGTCCAAGCTGTTGCATGATGACCTGGTCTGGGAAGGTCACGGTGACTACCCCTTAGTCACTCGGGCCATTAACTCACAGACACCAATGTGGTGGACGGTAAATGGCATTTATTAGTTTGTAACACGGCCTTTCATAGTGCCTAATTGCGCTGTCATTTCCGTCTGCTTACGGTATCACCTAAACTACTGTTGGCTGTCAGGCATCGGAGGGGGTGGTCCCTGCTTTTCCGTACATCCCAAAGTCTTTCGATCACCAGACCCTATCTACTCACATTTCCCCCCTCTCCGTGCCGTATAAAGTAGGCTATAATATAAGTGCAAAATACAGTTGTAGAGGTCATAGAGGTCAAAAGGTTTAAGGCTCGACGAGTGGCTCAAAAAGGAAGCCTAGGGAGGTAGAAAGATGTGTTTTAATACTGAGGTATAGAACTGTGAGCTAGTGTAAAGTATGTGGAATGACTTTGAACTAAGGCACTATTTACAGCATTTGCCGCTGTCTGATCAGCATGATGTTAATTGTTTTCAGACGGTTCTCGACAAACAACACGAGCTTGTTAAAAATGCAGGGTCGGAAAATCAGCGCTAAAAAGAGTATTGCTACTGAACCGATAAGAGAGGATAGTAAGGTGGTGAGCCATGGTACCTGATCGAATAGTGACGTGAACCAGTTCTGTTGTGATTCCCTGTCCCTTTTTCGATTTTCTAATCTCTCGCGCATCTTGGTATACACATATAGAATCCCACAAATGCCCAACACCGGTCTCGTGGGACTAATGCACACAGAGTGGCGGTAAAGCTTGGTGCACCGGATGTTACCTGGGAGGCAATAACCTGCTGACTCCCATCCTAAGGAGAGACCATTTAAATGGCTGGTGATGCAAGTGGCCTGCACGTATTGGTTCTACCTTGGAAAATGCCAGGATCAGTATCATGCAAAGACATTGCTGCTTTCTCTCACGGTAGCTGTCTCGATGCTGTTTGGCCTTTGTCTGCGCCGAGCCCGCAGGGTTGGACGGGGTGTTGGTCGGTGTGTCGTCTTCCCCTGGCACTGTGCTGTATGGGTCACAAGGGCGTCCGATGACCCAATCCTGCAAGTAAAAGCTTGCAGTTTTCATTAGTTTTATTCTGCAAGTCTGGTTTAATAGATTAAAGTGGGCACCATTTAACCTCGCCGTCTTTCTTAACTGTAGCTGCCAAGGCCACGTTGGGGTCTCCGCCCTTGGGGGCAAGTTCTGTTGGTTTTGGGACCCGGATGGATTTGGCTGTGCCACTGGGTGAGCCTTAGGGGCTGCCGCTTCTTGGGAAAGTGTCAGATTCAGAGGCGTTCCATGCCTCGTAGCCACATTCATATGTGGTCACTTCATGTTCCAAGTGGGAGGAGGCTGGGTGCGGCCAAGGCAGTCAGAATGCCCCCTCCCCTTCGCGTTTCCCTGATTTTTAAACCTACAGTCCTTAGCAAAGTGCCCTTTTTTCCCACATGCAAAACATGGCCCTCTAGGCCGATTATGAAAAGAGGGGTGTATTATTGTCGGGCTCCCCAGCTGAGGGCAATTTACTGCCACGTGGCCTGGCTGGCCACATTTAAAACACACCATTACGTTAGCTATTGCTGTGTGAACAGCCACCTGGACTGGGGCCAAATGCTCTTCTTTTGTAACATGCTTAATCATGTCCACGATACTCGCTCCTGCTGGTAACGATCGTAAAATGTCCTTGGTTGCTGAATTGCATTGCTGGCGTAAACAATCAGCAACGACCGGACCCTTTGCTTCCGGGGGTAGGGAGGAAGAATCGACCGCTGCCTGAAGACAATCTACAAACTGTGTAAAAGTTTCGCTTTCAGCCTGTTTGATGGTAGACCATGGGGATGGCTTAACAATGACTGCTGAAGCTGTGTGAATAGCTTCTCTAGCCATGCGGGTAGTTACTCTGACTTCATGTGGCCGCATACCTTCTGCTTGAGCATGCGGGGTAGTCAAGGTGGGATCGGTACCCATTAACCACTGTAAGCCAGAGCCATGCAGCGGATGATCTGCCCCGGTTACTAATGCTAGCTGTTTTGCACAATTATCCTCCCATTCCTGTTTGAAAACAATCATGCCTGCTCCATCAAAAATCATTCTGCAAGTTTGCTTAATGTCAAACGGAAGCAGATCGTCTCCCCCAAAAAGGCCATCTATAAGAGTGGAAACCATGGCAGAATTAAGCCCCTTATCTGCTATAGCCTTAGTTATTGTTTGTATGTCTTTTGGATTTATCGGTGAATAAACCCTCCTGTCTCCTTCTATGACTTGAACTGGGAATGCTAATGAAGCTGAGCCCAATCGGCACATGCAGTTCTAATTTCCTTCCAGTCTGTGAGAGGGGTTAGTTCTTTCTGTGGCTTAGGTTCATTTTTATTTTTATTTATAATTACATCTAAATCCTTTTTCTCTTTCTCCGTACTCGAATTGGTTGTATACCGCCCGCCTCTCTCTCGCCGCTCGCCTTGTGACTTTCCCTGGCTAGTGTCTGACTCAGTGTCCAAGTTCGACTGACTAGCTATTTCCGGCCTCCAGTGCCTCTTGGACGGGCTGCGACCCCTCCCCTTGTGGGCGTATGACTGTCCACTCCGCCTCTCTCTCTTGCAAACAGACCGCTCCCTCCCCCTTCACTCGCCCCGCCCTCTGCTCAGGGCATTAACCCTGGGACCGCCATGACTGACACTCCCCCTCTGACTCGCGCCCCCCTCCTCCTCGCTTGAGTTTCCCGTTTCACTCACAGTCTCTTCCCCGCTCGTACCTTCGTTTTCACTTGCACTGCTTTCATCACACATACTTTTCTTTTCATCCCGCCGGCATCCACCACTCCTTCCCCCCTGGTCTCTCTCCGCCCACCATCGTCCTTGTCCACAAGGCCCTTCACTGCCCTTCTCCTCCGGTCAGTGTTATCTATACTCCGCCCTTCTCTTTGCCTTCGGGGGCCGTTTTGAGACCCATAGAGTGGTGGCTTGTCTTTAATCCCTTCAGACTCTGCGTTTTCCATAAGTTTCCTAGCCTCCTCAGTTAACTCCCCCCACACGGTTTTATTCCACTCCTGCCCCCCTGTAGACAAATCAGGTTTAGAAAGTTTAGGGGAATGATCGCCCTCTTGTGACTGCTTAAACACGGTAGAATCGTTAAAGGTTGGGAGGGGCGGGGTTTGTGTAGCCGCCCCAATTCCCAATTTAGGGACCTCTCGCAGACATTTTCCAGCCACTTTCCAGGTCTCCTGTTCCAACCTCGCCTTTTGCAAGGCTCGTATTACTTTTCCCCACACCTTAAGGTGGGTTCCATGGCCTGAGGACATTGTTTCCTCAGACAATGCTTTGGTACACTTATCCCATACATCAGGGTGGAGAATATCCACCGGTTGGTCAATGACCCTGATTTGCAAAAGCCTTGCAACAGCAAGAGTAAAATCTTTAGATTTGCAATCAATACCCCACTGATTACAAACCTCTGATACAACCTTCACAAGGGTTTCCATCCTCCTTGTTGGTCCGGGAGTGTCCTCCCCGCTAGACTGGGCTCGCCGTCTGGTCACCCTTCACGCGAGCTGAGGCAAAATCCCGTCCCGATGTCTGGCAAGTCTTCCGGGCTACACGGAGAACTTGGGCATTCCGGGTTTTGGCACCACTTGTTGCGTGATGACCTGGTCCGGGAAGTGACTACCCCTTAGTCACTCGGGCCATTAACTCACAGACACCAATGTGGTGGACGGTAAATGGCATTTATTAGTTTGTAACACGGCCTTTTATAGTGCTTAATTGCGCCGTCATTTCCATCTGCTTACGGTATCACCTAAACTACTGTTGGCTGTCAGGCATCGGAGGGGGTGGTCCCTACCTATCCGTACATTCCGAAGTCTTCCGATCACCAGACCCTATCTACTCACACCAAGCTGAGAGAAAAAAGGGAAAAGAATAGTCCATAAGTACGGAAAAGTACATAGGAGTACTTAGTTTCTCACTTTGGTAACTTAACTGGGAATGAACAGACTAGCTATTGAAATCTGGTAGAAAAATGCTCCCATAATTCTTGTGGTTGGATATTACAACCAGAAAAAATTCATTTTTGAACAGCAAGGTGAATTAAGCCCTAGAGTAGCTTGACAACAGGCATGTTGACATGACAGATTCTGTCACGTGAAATCTCTATGTGGAGAACATCTGCCTTTACAAGGACATGCTGCAGTTTGTGTGGAGGCTTGCTACAGAAATGATTGTGTGGTCTGGTTTGTGTCACATGGAAGATATGAGTTACTGAACACAGAAAGTAGCTCTTTTTGGCTTCAACTTTATTTCTGAAGAGAGACTTTTTTGAAAGACTGCCTGGGAGAAAAGAAGAGAAAATATTCAGAAAGGACTGAAATCCTATTAAAACATATCTCAACCCAGAACACAGGGGAGACCAGTGCACTACTCAAGAATGCAATATTGAAAAATAATAGATAACCTGGCCCAATGTTGGTGTCAACACAGCCTGTCTTATTGTAAGAGGAATATGAGAGATGAGGAGTGTAATTTTGAGGATCCTTTTTGATTCAGGGAAACTGGTTCTCCTGAAAACCTCATTCCTTTTACACCAGCTTTGTGTACCAAGGCTCCCAGTATCACTGGTCAACCATCCTAACAATTTTTGTGCCCTTTTTTTACCATTTTTGCCACAAAGAGCGTCAGAGGACAGGCTTTTTAGAGTCATTTGCAAAGCAGGTGGAAGATTGCAAGTCTCACTCAACTTTCCTTACAGCTCAGATGCAGGATTTGCTTGTACTTGCCCTGGAAAACAACCATAGCAAGTGAGATGGTAGTCAGATACTCCATGCAACACCATCCAGACTCTTCTGCCATAAAACTAGAATTGAGAACAACACTTCTAGGCTTCCAGCTGTACACTGTGCAAGGATTTAGGAGATCAAGGCCAAAGAAAATGGGGCCCTCTCCTGACTTAACCTTACACATTACTTCAAGTGAGCATTTGTATGAAAAGGCAGCAAAGGATATGGCCTAATACCACTGTCTTTTTGTGGCATTTCAGTAGTTTCATACAGAGATGGGACTCAGAATTAGAAAATCATTTTATTTAATGACATAGCATGAATTAGCATAGTAATATTTTTTAACCATGGTATGCGTAGAAAGGAACTGTTCCCTAGTTAATCTTCTAAATCATCATGGCTCATCAATTATAATTTTTGTTTGAACTTATTATGTAAAGTTGAACGACATTTTATTTCAAACTGTGCAGACTGAAATGTGAAAGAAAAAACCTCAATATACGATGCTCATGTAACCTGTGCTCCAGTGTATTTCTTAACTGGAGGCTGGCCTTTGCAGTTAGATCATACATTGTCTTTTATGACTGAGCCTTTACTCCTTCAGATACTTTGTTGCCTAATTCCCAGTAACTTTATTGGAATAAATTAATAAAATAATGTAATATTTTCAAGGATTAGGCTTTATTCTCTTAATCTGAGCAGGAAGATTTTTCTTGCATAATGGAAGGGCATGAAATCCAGTTGGCATGTGGCCCACATAGTGTTCAGGCAACAGTCTTACACATAGACTTGACTTTTAATATTTTGGTAACACAATTCAGATAGTGCACATTGGAAATGTGATGGAAATACGTTGCTAGCTTGGACCAAATAAATGGTGAAACTTCCCCATCACCACCATGCACAGTTCAGAGATTGGAGCAAGGTATATCTTTTATTCCCATTTAATTGTATGGCTGAACTAGATACCCAGTGGTCTTGTGCCAGCCTGGTGCACCCTGACAGGAGCACAAGAAGGGATTTCCAAGGGTAACCATCACCTCTGTCCCTACAGGCCCCTTCTGAGTCTGCCTGTGTGCCATTGCACAGCCCCTCAGGAGCTTCTCTGACCGAAACCTTGCTTTTGATTAAAAATCCTTCCCAATTCCCAGCTTCCTTCTAGTGTCTCCATGATACACGAGGGAGTGCCGTTGTCCCCTTTTCACTTGTGTCTGGTCAAGCTGGATTTCTGATGCCATATGATATGACAAGCCTTGAGGTTAAGGTGACTACGTGATCATGCTTGCATGTGAATTAGTGTTTTCTGAGTGAAGGACCAAACTTGCACCTGACATGGTGTCAGGTCTTGCTGAGCATACTGTATGTTGGTCTTTATAAATCCGTATCTGTACTAGAAGTATCTCACCATGGTAGCTGTAGAGATTAGTTGCACAGATCGCATCACACTGCCAATGTATTCATATGGCCAGGAAATGAGTGTCACCCCAAGGGAATTAAAGAATTAACTGTAGAGAGCATTCAATGGCTTCTTCATTGGCAAGGTCCCAGAAGGCACCAAGAAGTGACCTGTTCTCTCATTGTGATGACTTAATGTGCTGTAGGTATTGCAGGCTTTGGCTGTAGCCACCATAATATTCACTATGGCTAAGACAGTGAGGCTTTTTCCATTTTGGATCAATTTGCTACATGCATGAAACTTTACTGTGGTCAGCTGTCAGGCTATACGTTACCTCTCAAGAGGAATTTTTTTTTTGGTAAGGCTAAAGGATTCTCTCAAGCATTTCTGAACTGGGGAAGAAGAAGATAATACCTTGTGACCATTTTTGCACTTACCGTGAAGGGGACAGATTGTTAAAATTGTAAGTCTACCCATATCACTTAAGCATAGCAATACCTAAATATCACTGGAAAACTTAGGATAAAAAGTGTTTGACAAATAGGAAAACAACTAAACAGAAATATGTTACGTGCACAGTACATGACAGTCAAAAAGGGGTTATTCATAAGCCTTGTGAACAAACATATATGGTTATCTTTCAAAATCTGTTCAAATTCAAGAAATTTTTCATTTGTCCAGTCCAAAATTGAGATCCCACTTGCAAGTGGTTAGTATAAACTACAGCTTTGTCCATAAAAATATAGTAAAATGACTTTTTAGAAAGATCATTGAGAGCTTTAGGGATGAAACACAACAAAGACAGATGAAAGTTTGAACTTCAAACATTTCCTCTGTGCCTTCTGGTTACCCAGAGTCTAACACTGCTGCAGCAATTTGGGTTTTGTAGCTTCAGGAATTGTGATTGATGATACTCTGCCTTAGTGACTCCTCCTAAAGTACACTCTGAAAGATATCCAGGGCAGTGTGTAGGTTGGGTTTTATTTATGACCTATTATATAGCGATGTATTTTAAGCAGTAATTTAAATTAGCTGCATTTGCTTTATTAAATACGATTACTGTGTATTTGTGCTGCTGTATCCCACTGGAATCCTAAAGAGGGACGAAGATCCCATTTGTCCGAGTGCTGCACAAATACAAACTGAAACAGTTTGCCTTTCAAAGATGTTATAATCCAAATATAAACAGAGGTTGCAAAGAGTTTCAGGTGGGGCAGCCCATGGTGCATATGATTAGGTGCCAGATTTGGTCAGTGCTATAAGACAACTTGCAGCACATTATCCCAGTGGTTTCTAAGGAAGTTGTCAGTTTTGTTGCAAAAAGGATTTAGAAGAAAGGATTTGAGGGCTGGCTGTCAGGGGTTTTTTTGTGGCCACTCCTCACACACGTACAAGACAGTGTGGAAGAAAGCACATAGGTGTTCTCTAGCACAGTAAAGGCTAGACATGAGATAACTGAAAAGGAATTAACACTACAAGAGTGACAATAGACCTCAGCCTTTGAAGCGTGAAGCCGATGGAGAAAGAAACGCTTCAGCAGGGAGCAACATAGGAGGAGTTACCTGGGGTAGTGTAAGTCAACCTCTGTGGGAACCACCCCTCCTCTGGTGAATGAGGGAGCTGAAGATGAACCATCAGCACCCTCAGTACCTAAACAGGGTGTCTAAGTTAGAAGGTGCAAGTTGTGCTCTTTGCAAAGGTCTACCTGTTACTCCTGGAAGGGAATAGGAATCCCACCAGAATCACACTGGTTTCATGTAGTCATAATATGGAATTCTTCCTGGTTTTCATTATAACCCAGTGCCAATTAATAGCCATGTGTTGTAAGGTTGTAATTGGATTTATACTTTTCTCATAAATTTGTTGTAATGTATTTTACATTCAGATGGTATTTTTATTGGATAGCTGTTGCAGAACATCATCAGATTATGGACTTTAATATATGGAATATAGTATCATTTACATGATTGCATCAAACATCTATCATATTTCAATCTGGGTTTGAGGCTACTGCGTTTGGATCTCCAAACTATGTACAAAATGGAAACTATAAGAAAAGAAGATCAGCTTATGGCTTTAATTTCTTTGTTCAAATCTACCATGAGGGTAAAGAAAATTTCTTTTTAAACAAAAGATTCAGACCTATTCCTTATGAAAACAAATGATTTAGAAAAACAAGGTTAGAATGCCACCTGGGGGCTTATATTGCCATCACACTCCACTAGAGATCACAGCAGCTTGCGATTTTTACTGTGAGATTAAAAAACCCCATTCACTCCATTTTCTTCACAAAGTACAGTCAGACTTTAGAAATTCATGAAGGTGTTATTCCATTTATGGCACCTGCTTTCTTAGTCCTTCAGCAAGAGCATAGTACAAGAAATGGGCACTGAAGAAGCAAACCAATTTGCTTTGCAAAGAGAAACACAGCATTATGGCCCTGTATAAGACACTATTTTTCATGGATAAATGTAAATCAAATACAAGAAACACAAAAATAAATGAATTTATTCACAAAATATCATAGAAAACTAGAAAACTGGATTACATTAAGCAGAGGTCACAGTTCATGGAAGCAGAAAAGTGATTGTTCAAGAACAAATAACTGCAAAAAGCAGCAAATCAAAGCATTGAAAATAGAAATATACAGACAATATGTTTAATCCATTAAATTAGTATTAAAAGTAAGTCTTTCCGCAACTTTAACCCACTGTGACAAAAGCAAGAACCAATACAAATCTTTGACACAAATTACAACTGAATACAAATGATGGCTCTTAGAAGCATGTGGGTAGCCTCTCCCCACTACTAGGATTTATCTGCACTTTTGGTGAACTTTTCTGAATCTGAACAGATAGGAGAAATGAATACCAATTTTGCAAATCAACATGTTAAATCTAAAGCCAAAGGAAGAGAGATTTTCTTGAGATGTTCACCAAGTCACCATTTAGTTTTCCCTTGGTCAGGAGCAGTGCAATACTCTTCTCTACTTCTCAGTAGCAAACTTCCCAGTTTGCTGAAATTTTCCATAAAAGGGTGGATGGGAGCAGTGGACTATATGACTCTGTCTCAGCTTGTATGATGAGCAGCATCACAGTCATAAGACCCTAAAGCACGCAGGTACCTACTGTTGGATCCTTCCATTTATTGAGCTGCTCCAGAGCCAGAGATCTGGGAACTTGTTTGTCCTTGCATCTGGGTGGATCATGACGGATGCCTACTAGAGGCGGAGTTACTGTGTATTTGCTCACAACATAGATCACTTGATCAACAGAGAAAGAAGACAGCATGCAAAGGTGACCCCATATAACTGGGCAACGTGAATTATTAACGTGTCTTCAAGGGTAGCTGAAGCCATTGACTGATAGCCTTTTCTTGCATCTCTAAAAATCCACTAAAATATAAAATTATTTACTTGTGTCTGTGAACCTGAACCCATACATTTCTTTGGCCCATGGACAATTCCAGTATTTCTTGACAGAAGAGATGATCCTTTCTTAGGGGGGGAATAATTTCTGCTCTCAGGTACACCACCATGATTGGAGCTGCAGAGATCCCCTCAGGATTCATGGAGTTAATTAGCACCTGTAAGCTCCGTTCCCTCACAAGTTCCTAGAGTTTAGATTCAGACTTATCTAAAACAAGCTAATATCCCAGGTCCAGTGCAACCAGGACTCAGACCAGAAGAGGGAAATCAGTCTGCTCAGGTGACACTGCTGGATGATCTCCTACCCCTTTCCTGACAGTTAGATGTGAGATAGGTGGTGATGTGATCAAGTGCATCAGATTCTGGAAGGAATTCCCTGGTGGCACATTGCAGATGTACCAGAGCACCCTTGAAATGGCAAGAGCCATAGAGTCCATTTTTTTCTCAGTGCTTTTAATCACCTTCAGTCACTAAGTGAATTCAAGCACCAGAATGATGCAACTGACACTTAGCTGTGCTATCCACCATCACCCAGGGCCACATTGTACCTCTAAGAGGGTCCATGAAATGAAAGGGATAACTTCTCTACAGGAATAATGGATATCTAAGCTTCTGTATAACTCACTGGATTGGGGAAGGCAAAGTTAGCCATTTCCTGAGAGGGTGGATTTAACCACCATTGAATATAAGGAACAGCAGCATGCATTTTTAAGACACATATGCTGGTTGTGGAGAACTATAATGTATGCTGTCCATTGAAATATCATCTATTGGCTGCACTACTTTGCTTCTAACTTTGTTTCTTTTATATGTAAAGTGTTTTGGACTGTATTTGATCTTGGCAGAACATGAAATCCTTGCAGGCACTTTTCAACTGATGTATTTATTAAACAAGGGAGCCCCTGGTGGTCTAGTGGTTAAGGGCGCGGCGCTGTCACCGCCGAGGCCCGGGTTCGATTCCCGGTCAGGGACACTCTCCGGGCAGATGGAGCTCGTTAGCCCTGTAAGGCAATCCATCTACGTCCTGAGGACCTTGCTGCCACCGTCCAAGCTTGCTTGGCCCCGGCAGATGAACTCTAGGATTAAAGGGTGGGCTCAGTTCCGCGCACACTGTGTCTCACCTAAAAAATCCAATGCGCAGGCTGGAAGGTGTAAAGACCTTCCCCGGATCTTCACTTGCGAAGACTGGCCATTATTATTTATTAAACATGAGGGAAAATACTGTCTGGATTAGGCACGGATTTTGAAACTGAATCAGAACTATATTTCAAAGGTACACAGTCTCATTTAGAGGAGTCATCACTAAAATAATGTTTTCTACTACCTCCTTTGTAAAGATCTCTCCAACCAATTTTTACAATAAAACTGGGTTTTTTAGAGTACAAGAAGTATTCAAAAAATAAGTATACAAAAATTCATGCAACCTACAAAGGTAGAGAAGTGGAAATTGGAGAAAAAGTGCTGGAAGCAGACTGTGTCGTTAGTTAATTCTTTAAGGAATTTAAAGATGCTCAGAAGCAGAATTCTGAAGTCAGTTCTAATTAACATGACAAAAAGCACTCTCCTGAAGCTCATCTGTGGTGGGGTGATCAAGACTGGGCATCAGGTGTCCACCAAACTGCTCTATCCTCTCTTTCTCAGCTGGACCTGGGAGAGAAAATATGACCAAAGTTTTTTGGGTCAAGATAGGGACATGAAAACATCACTCACCAATTACTGTCATGTGGAAAACAGACTTGACTTGTGGAAAATTTTATTTAATTTATTGCTAATCAAATCACAGTAAGCAAGATATCGAAAAATAAGAAAAAAACCACCCCTTACAACACTTTCCCTCCATGTCTCTCTTCTTTCTGTGCTTGACTTTATTCACGAATTCTCTATTGCCTTCTCTCCAGTGGCACAGGGGGATGGGGAAACAGGTTTGTGGTCAGTTCATTTCACATTGTACCTGCTGTTCCTTTCTCCTCACAAGGAGGACTCCTCGCACCCTGCCCATGCTCCAGCATGAGATCCCTCCCCACAAGAGATAGTCCTCCAGGACCCATGTGGGTCCTTCACATGGGCTGCAGTTCTTCATGAACTGCTCCAGTGTGGGACCATGGGGTCCTTTAGGAACAGGCTGCTTCAGACTAGGTCCTCCAGGGGTCCCAAGTTCTTTCAGCAAACCTGCTCCAGCATAGGCTCCTCTCTCCACAGGGTCACAGGTCCTCCTAGGAGCCTGCTTCAGTGTGGCCTTCCCATGGGGTCACATGCTCCTTTGGGCATGTCCATCTACTCTGGTATGGGGTTCTCCATCTCTGATCCACCTTGGACCTCCATGGGCTGCAGAGGGACAGCTCCCTCACCATAGTCTGCACCATGGGCTGCAGCAGAATCTCTGCTCTGGTGCTTGGAGAACCACCTGCTGCTCCTTCACCAGCCTTGGTGTCTGCAGACCTGTTCTTCTCACATATTCCTCATCCTCTCTTGGGCTGCTGTTACTATTGCACAGGTTTTTCCCCCCTTCTTCTTGAATATGTTATCCCAGAGGTGTTACCACTGTCACTGGTGGGCTCAGCTTGGCCAGTGGTGGATCTGTCTTGCAGCAGACAGGCACTGCCTCCATCAGACACAGGGGAAGCTTCTGGCAGCTTCTCACAGAAGCCACCCACTAGCCCCCTGCTACTAAAAACTTGCCAATACATTATGAAAGCCATGCAAGTCCTCATGTTCACCTTGCAGGAACTTGGTGCACTTCCAGCTTCTGTCTTGAAAAATATATTACAGCATGGTCTTTACAAAGATAGCGCAATGTCCAGAGCCTCTGAAGCTGCCATGAAGGTCAAAGCTCAGCACTTACCTACAAACATGGTGTTTGGCATAGTAGCATACTGTGTTTTTTCTAGCGTCTTTCTTCCAGATGTGTGGACTGAGAAACAGCAAAATAGGTTAAAATGAAGAGGGTAAAGTCAAATAGTGTATTTTACTCACTACATTAAACCATAACAACCTGAGACATGTTGCTAACCTGAGTAAGCAGCATTCCCTGTCCCTACATCTGGTGTAGGAAGTGCTCTTCCCTTTCTTTTTTCTGTTTGGAGGTACCGCTATGAATACTGTATTTGAGGATTATAGGTCAATTGTAGGTGGTGTTATGCTGTGCAGTCCTTCCTTTCAACAAATGAAATCCCACTGGCTTTGCCCTTAGTCTGCAGGAACATTGCTTCTGAGCTGGGAATAAGCATGATTGAACAGAAATGGAAAAGCAGAAGTATACTAAAGCAGATAAACATCTGCTTTAAAACTGATTTATGGCTGTGATCACCTTCAGTTTGTTGCGAAGCTGCAGAGAATTCACATCAGTTAACAAATGGCAATACTCGGGTTACACATCACCAGTACTTATCAAACTTGTGTTGCTACAGTGTCATTTCATCTTAGATCTGGGATGCATCCCATGCTTTACACACACAGGTTGGTCTCTAATAGAAGTTCAGCAGGTATGGACACTTCTGCCACAAAGGAAGACTGCGAATATCCAGAGTATTCAGCCTGAAGAAGAGAATGCTCTGAGTCACCCTTATTGCAGCCTTCCAGTACCTAAAAGGGAGCCTACAAGGAAGCTGGAGAGGGTCTTTTTACAAGGGCACATAGTGACAGGACAAGGGGTAGTGGCTTTGAACTGAAAGAGGGTAAATTTAGATTGAATACAAGGAAGAAATTCTTTACTTGAGGATGGTGAGGCACTGGAATAGGTGGTGAGGCACAGAGAAGTTATAGATGCCCTATCCCTGGAGGGTTTCAAGGCTGGGTTGGATGGGGCTTTGAGCAACTTGGTCTAATGAAAGGTCTCCCTGGCCATTGCAGGGGTGTTGGAAATAGATGATCTCTAAGGTCCCTTCCAACCCAAGCCATTCTATGATCCTATGATTTAGAAAAGCCCCATAATCTGCCCTTGGGAAAATCTCAGGTACTGTGTGGTGTTGCTTATCTGAAAAAACATGGGTGAAAAAGCAGCAGGGCAATGTGTATATTCAGATGCTCAGAGCAGGGCCTGTTGGACATGTCTGTGCATCTTGTGGGGTTCTCTGTCACAGATGTCTGCTTGAGAATGGGGTTTGTGTGGCCTTTTGCCATGGGTTTTATGATCTTGCCCCATGTTCATCTAAGACTCAAAAAGACTTCCAAGATCACTGCAGTACTTCATCACTGTCTATAATTATCTAGAGGGTGGGTGTTAAAAGGATGGAGCCATGCTGTTCTCAGTGGTGCTGAGCAATAGGACAAGAGGCAGTGGGTGGGTGATCGAGCACTGAAACAGATTTCCCAGAGAGGTTGTGGAGCCTCCCTCACTGCAGACATTAAAAACCCACCTGGACACAATCCTGTGCCATGTGTTCTGGGATGACCCTGCTTGAGCAGGGAGGTTGGACCAGATGACCCACTGTGGTTCCTCCCAACCTGACACATTCCATGAGCCTGTGGTTCTGTGAAGTGCAGTGGGGGAGCAGCAGGACAACAAGTCAGGTGAGTTTAATCAGGTTTGTTACTCCAACCTGAGAGGGGCATCACAGGCCTCGGGGAGGTTAAGCAAGGGAGGACGGAAGATGTTCTCCCCAGAGAACATTTTCGCAGCCGTTCTGCTTCACAAGGAGAGATGAAAACGGTCACAATAAAATGTTAATAAATGAATTGTAATGTGACAGTCTACAATATGGTGAATGATAATAGCACAAATTTCCTCTGAAATCGGGAGACAGGGAGATAAAACGCCAGCAAAGTGGTTTATTGGCCGTCTATGCGGAGCTGTGCCCACACGGTGACTCACAGGGCACCCCTTCGGCCATCGACTGCTCCGGCCGTGCCCGGCCCCGCCCGCCAGCGGGCGGGTCTCGGCGCGGCGCTCGATTGAGCGGCCTGTGCCTGACTCGGCGGTGGCGGGGGGAGGCGGCCGGGGCGCTCCCGATGCTGCGGTGGCTGATCGGCGGCGGCCGGGAGCCGCAGGGCCTGGCCGAGGTGAGGCTGCCGAGCCTTAGGCTCGGGGCTGGCGGTGCCGTGAGGGCGGGATGCGCTGGGCCGTGGCGTTTCCCGCGGGGTGGGTCTGGGCCGTGCTCCGCGCCGGCTCTCGGCCTGCGGGGCCTTTGGGCTGACAGAACTGGTTATGGGCTTAGTGGAGGAGAAGGAGGGGAAGGCAGAAGCACAGAAGCGAACCTCGCGTACTGTGTCCAGTTCTGGGCCCCTCAGTTCAGGAAGGATATTGAGGTGCTGGAGCGTGTCCAGGCAAAGGCAGTGAAGCTGTTGAAGGGACTGGAGCACAAGTCCTGTGAGGAGAGGCTGAGGGGGCTACGGTTGTTTAGTCTGGAGAAGAGGAGGCTCAGGGGAGACCTCATCACTCTCTACAGCTACCTGAAAGGAGATTGTAGCCAGGTGTGGGTCCGTCACTTCTCCCAGGCAACAAGTGGCAGGACGAGCGGAAATGGCCTCAGGCTCCTCCAGGGGAGGTTCAGGTTGGACATCAGGAAAAATTTCTTCACAGAAAGGGTGATTTGATATTGGAATGAGGTGCCCAGTAGGGTGGTGAATTGATTCTGTGAAGAGCAGAACACCCACGCTGAGCTCTCCCGGGAGCTGTTGGAAGCATCCCGGCTCTCTCCCCCCTTATTGGCGGGGGTTGTGTTGTGTAGCTGCAAGAACTGCGTGTACGTCCTGCCCTCAATGAGACTGATAATATAAATTGTAGGCAGTGACTTGTTATTTGCAGTAACTTCTTATTTACGTGTCATAGTAGTTCACAGTAGTCTTCTAGCACTTCTTAGTTTCTCATCCATGAAACACAGTTTGTTACATAGTGCACAAACATAGTGCACTGGCATCCTTCCTGCTACTTGGGTTAAGAGTTTTACTAGATTTGGGGGAGAGATTGTTGGGATTTTCATGTCTCTAAGAGTCTGGTGAAGTTCTCAGACACTTAACAATAACAATGTCAACGGGCTTCATACACATAGTGCTTTTGTAATTTAGACAAGTATGAGGAAGTAGTTATTTTCCAGCTGCTGTTCATGAGCAGGTCATGCCAGTGTCATGGATGACTTCAAATGCCAGTACTTACTTTGGTGGAAGCTTGCATTTGTGCCAGTTTGGAATGACGACATGTGGGAATGTCTTTGACTTTTGTGACCAGTCAGAATGTGGGTTGCATTGCAGTCATATTTAACAGATTTGTGTGCAGTTGTTTCTGAAAGGAGGATGGGAAACATGATGCAGTTTTGTAAGATGTGCTAGAATGTGAATCAAGATGTGGCCCAAATCTTCCATTCTGCCATTCATAGCTTGGTTAAACCTGATCCACAGGACTTTTGTTCTCATTGTTAGCACTGTTTTGTGGAATGACTGTAATAATTTTGCTTCTCTGAGGAAAAACTGTATAACAAATATTGCTAAGGGGTAGTCCCTAAACTTCCCCCTTCCCCCCCCCCCACTTTATGATATATTGTTTCAGCTAATGATCTTCATAACTAGTTCTTAAATAGGTAAGAAAGCCCATAGCAGTGTGTGGGCTGTGGATTTAGGGTGTTTCATGTGGTATGACTTCAGACAGATGTGTTGAGGGGCATTACACTGGGTGAATAGAGAAAGTCTCTAGCAAGGCTATCCTGAGTTCATGAAATGTAAATTTCTCCTTGCCCATTTTTATTTTTACAATGGAATTGAAAGTAATTTAGACTTAAGCTCCTGAATATCTTCAGCTGATGGTCATGGTATCATCTTAGGCAGGGTGGTTCTGGAAGTGGAGGCATCTAAGTGGGTCAATGGCCGTCATGGCCAGTAGTAGCTAATTTATCATGCTCCATGGTGCATAAAATCAGTATGTATGTGTACTCCTGTGTTCCATGTTTTTGGTGAATTGCATTTGAAAATCCTACTTTTAAACACTTTACATCATGGGAATTTATAGGAAGTTTTGAAGTTTGGATTAATATTTTGTGGTGTGGTTTTTGTTTGTTTGTTTGTTTTTGTTTTTGTTTTTTGTTTGGTTTGGTTTTTCTTTTTTTTAACTGATTACTGTAGTGATGCTTACAGGTCCTGCATAAAAACATGCAAGTTGGGAATGGATTCCATTGGCATCACTCTTCAGCTTTCCCTTCTAAAAACATAATTGCTGTAAGAGAGTCCAATTAATAGTTTCTAAAAAAAATAGATTTCTTCAGAGAAAGAATCCTCATGTAAATATTTGGTAAATTTGGTAAATATTAATGTATGTTTCCTCAGTACAGTATTGCAAATGTACTGAGATTTGCTTAGAATATTTAGAATTCATTTTTTTAAGGCATGTTTTGATTACCTTTTAACAGGCTGAACTCCAAGTTTTCAAGTTTGTCCCAGCTTCTCTTTCTATCTGTGCAGATTCTACTTGCATTATTTTAAAAGGAAACTGCTATTCCCATGTGATTGCATAAAATGAGGAACAGTTTCTTCATGAAATGCATCAGATAGCACAAACCTAAGATAAAATCACAAGAGCTTAATTTAAAAATTAAGAACTCCTAATTTTTTCAAAATAAACAGAGGTTTCTTTTGCCATTTTTCAATCTTGTTATTCTTAGTTTATGAAGACCAGTATCATAGTAATAGAAAATATCAAAGTAATAGAAAATAATTTATTAATCCTGCTTGAAGATGTTCCAATTTCTGAGAATAATACATTTGTCCTTGCTGTGATATTACCTATCATGTGTGCTGCCTTCTGTACAGTGTTCTGTAGTTACCTTTTTACAGTGTAGGTTCTGCTAAAGTCCTCAAAGAGGAGATAGTCTTGGAAGTAAGATGATGTTGACTGCTGTGTAAAATAAATCCAGAAGGAGAAGAGTGCTGCCACAGAGTTACTATTGAGCTGTTTTGTTTTTTTAAAAAGTAGTGTCTAATAGTAAGTTTTTTCACAGTATATAAGACCTTAATTACAAAAAAGTTGTCTTGAAACAAACTGATTGAGATTAGCAGAACTATTATTCCTTGAAACTGCAGTTCTGTGCAGTATTTTATTGACCCTATCTGATGATCAGCTTGCTTCAAGTGATTGATTGTCCTTTTAATTAATAGTCTAGGTGGGGGTAATTACAAATGCTGTTCTATAAAATGATTAATCATTCTCTACTTTTTTTTAACCGATTGGCTTTGGTATTTTCTGAATAGAGTAGCAATGGATGATTTATATATTATGTAACAGAACAGCATTTGTTCTTATTTGTTTTAAATATGTTGTCTTTATATAGGATTTTAAAACTGAACAGCAGATGAAAGATATGAGAGGTTCACAAACCTCTCATAAGATATGTAATTTAATGAAAACCTGAGTGTATGGTGAATTGAGTCATGAAGCTGGCTCCACATGACAGCTCATAACCAAACTGGGTTTTCATCATGCTGTATTAGCAATTAAAGCAGTACAAAATGCTTTGTTAAACAGAAAATACCATATTATAATTTAAAATGCATGCAATAGAAAGCTATTATTTACTTGAAATAGTAAGAAATTATATATTTTTTAACGATTTTCATTAAGGCAAAATGGTATTTCAGGAACTTCACACATGAGTCTGTATGTAGATTGTTAGAGGTTACAAAGACCTGATGAAAATAATTATGTAATTACCAAATTTTAACTCATTTTTTATGAATTTTAGAAATCCTCTGTACAGACAGTTGGTGAAGAACAAATACAGAATCCTTACACGGAGCTCCTTGTGTTGAAAGGTCATCAAGATATAGTACGATTTCTAGTGCAAATAGATGACTGCAGGTATGAAATACCATTTCAAATTGTTTCACAGTGTCCTTGACAATACTTCAGAGAATATTTGTGAAAATGTAGTAATATTTGTAGTATTCTCTTTTTATTTCTGGTGGGGGAGGGCAAGAAAAACTGGAGTTATAAAAAGTGAGGGATGAACACTCCCTTTTCTTGGTATGTTACTATGTCTTTTGGCTTCTTTTGTAAATTTTACTTTAATGAGAACATAATGGTGAATGAGTTGTTTCTTGGTGCCAAGTCATTTGTTTGGAAGAAATGTTCTTTTTAGTCTGTTCCTTTTTGAGTGTTCCTTCTGTACATGCATATGGACCCTTTCTCACGGGACAACATGCAGTAGTGTCCACTTCTGCTCTGAGAGGATACATGTGTTTTGTGTTTCTGAACTGAGAATAGCTGTTATTCACCTTTTGGTTCTATGAAAAATTGTAATAGGCTCCTTTAGATACACTGTAGCAATTAGACATGACATCTTCAGCAATACTGAGCGTTGGTTGCTGTTCCTTTCTTTCCAATCTTCTGCTGCACTTTCTTCCGAAGCTACAGTACTTGACTCAGTTGAGCTTTAGTTAATGCAGGGTTTTTTAACTTTTCAAATATTGACATTGTCATCACATTATTCAGAATGACTGCTTAGCAAAATTCATCATATGCCTAATCTCTGCATTTCGTTTCTCTTCCAATTTGATCTGATTCAACTGGCTGTACTTCTTTGAAACCTGATTTTTCCTTTGTTTCTCTCGGTCAGTTTTCAGCTATGAAGCAGAGATGAAGTTATTGTATTTGCCTTTGTCACTTTGGAAGTGTAACTGAGAGAATGAATTATGATAGTTGTACATTACAACTGGCTTCTGTTCTAGTTTTCTCTAAATTAGCCTTACATGTTCTTTAATTATACTTGATCCTACAAGAGAAGAAATAATTATCTGCCTTAAAAGTAGGGTTGTGAATTCTTTAGTCAGTAATAAAATGTAGTGACTCTTGGCTGATGTGGAGAATAAAATAGAAAACGTTTAAAGATTAAGAATGTAAGTAACAGGCAAGAACAGTTATGGTAAGGAGCTGTAGTAATTTATATCTTTTATGGATTAGATTCAGAAGGGAATTTCTAATATATTCATCAATACACTACACAAAGTTAACATGGATAATAACTTGTTTTAATCCTAGCAGTGTATAGCAGGTGTTTTGTGAAGGAAGGTTGTGTTCTTCCCCATGCATATTGATTGGAAGAGATCATGCAAGTGGTCTCTTCCAATTCAGGAATGCCCACAGAATCCTGTTTTCTAATAAGATTCGTAATATATATATATATATATATATAAAAATATAAATTTCACAAAAGAATGCAGGCAGGATCTTTAGCATGTCAGTTTTTATCGTTAATGTCATAAATATATATATCACGAAAGTTACGTGCGTTACCATAAAATTTAGTTTTCTGCATTGTAGTAGTCTGCCAGAAAATTCCTATAAAAATGGAAAACTCTTGTGGCTTTTCTTCAGTGCTTTTTTTCCCAGACCAGTTATTAAAATAACTCTTTATCAAACTATGTTTTCTCAAAACACATACTGAATAGATGTAATTGATTTTTATAGAAATACCAGAGTATTCTTAAGTTGCTGTGTGATGCAAATAAATTGTTTACCATTTTGAGCTTCTTTCTCTGGTGGCAGGTAAATTACTGAAGCTAAACTAATGATAATCATTGTAAAGCTAAAGTCTGGGTGGCTGCATTTAATATAGGCTGTAACATAGCATATGGATAAGGAGTAAGTTATATAGCTGGTTAATATTCTGAGAGTTTGAGGAGTTTAATAGAGTTGCTTCACTGGGCAGTAATTCTGAGTTTTTATTTATCAAGAATATGGTATTTTCTGGATTGTTAAACACCTGATAATATTATTCACTTGATTCTTTTCAGTAAAATTAGTATTGTTACTCAGCTTCTGAAATGTTTTTATTTAGTTTCTGCAGCTATTCCATTGTGTGCTTTTTGTCAACTATTGTAAGCCAAATTTCACGCTTCAGATCTTTAGATAATATCATCTTAGTGAGAATTTTGCAGAAGGATTTTCTTGTTTTCTCAGTGGCTCAGCTAAAACCAGTGAGTGGAAAATTTTCTCAGATTGGTTTTTGAAGATACTAAATAAATCCTGTATGAATGTAAGAGAAAGCTGGTGAGCTTTTTTTTTGCTTTTTCTTTTTTTTTTCTTTCTCCTTTGCTCTTGTACTTTTTGAACATGAAGTAGGGGTCATATTGATTGGAAGATCACTAAGAAAGACTAAGCCTGAGCAAGGGTCTTCCAAAAAGTGGACTGAAATAAAATTGCATGTAACACTCTAGCATTTGGCACATTAAATTAAACAGAGTTCTGTTGCAGTATGCTTTTGTTATAGAAAAATATGCTGAAGTTTTAATGTTGTTATAGTGACTATGCTTCCAAAATGTTGTTATAACTCTTTGTGTAAACCTTTCTCCTTCCCAAGATCCCTCACTATACTTTGGAACGTCCTGAGAGATAACTGAAAGCCTACCTATTGGTTGTTAACCCTTTGTTATCATGGGTTGTTTGTAAGACCTCCTGGACTCCTAATGGTTACATTGTGATCCCCCCCAAAAGTATTTAAGCAGTTACGAGAACAATAAAACTCTCTATGCCTGCTCACCCTGCTAGCAGCTCGTCTCCTGGTCTCTCTGGGGGCCCTGGAGACCACGTGGTGGGAGGGGATGGAGGGCATGCGCCCCCCGGAGCAAGGGGTAAAAAGAAAAGCCTCTTGCCTGGGGTTTCCCCTCCCTATCCACCTTCAACGTTCGTCAGAGTTCATAACACATTTTAAGAATAGTTTTTTTTGTTGCTCATTTGACCATCCCTTGCTCCTTCAGGAAACAGACAAGATGTGATCACCAGATGATGGTGATATTGACTGCAAAAAAATGAGGTGTCCCATAAGGAGCATATGTAGGCACATGGTTAGATACTCATTGTAACCTAGAGAAAAAGATTAAATTCAAGTCAGATTTTGTTCATGTGAGATTAACATGCTAATCTGAACTTGTGTTTTCTTCATATGGTATGCCTTTCATGTGGATTTTTATCAGAAGTCAAATTTAGCACCTTAAATGTGCTGCCCTTTGAAGTTCTTTTAAGCCACACTCTAAGTTGCAATGGTAAATCCTGATCTACTCTGTTCCTGGGCTGAACTCAGATGAGTGGTTTGTACTTGTTAGATGTCTTACAGTTGACTCTGACTAATAGTGTTTGGTTTTAGAGTTCACTGTTATTTGGTGTTTAAGAGCTCATATTTTTAAACAAGAGAATTGGTTCTTTTATGTGGGATTCTTTTTATAGTAGTACATATTAGAATTCTTACATCGTGTTCTTATATTAAGTGTATGTTGAGAAATACCTATTCAAATGTACTGACTTTAGAAACTATAATTGGGATTTACAAATATATTTATTCTGTAAAGACAGTCTGATATATCTTGTAAGTATTTTTTCTTCCATAACTGTTTACTGCTTTTCCATTACATTATGCTATACTGAAGTTTTCAGTTTGTTACGATTTTTTGTTTCTTTTTCTTCAGGTTTGCATCTGCAGGAGATGATGGAATCGTATGTCTGTGGAATGCTCAGGTTAGGTGATTTTTTGGGGGCTAGCTTGTGTGTTCTGAAGAGGGTAGAAGTTGTGGAGAGGACTTAGAAATGCCTAGCAGTGAAAAAGCAGAATAAATAAGAGTTGCTGCAGAGCTGTTTGAAAATGTACAAGTGGAGGGAGCCTGTTAAATTTTAGTTTATAAAGGAGAGTTAGGATATGAAAAACTGTGTGAACTCAAGAGAAGGATAAGTTTTGAAAGTATAATGTTTTGGAAAGACATAGTGATTTTAGAGAGATTTTATATTAAATGATAATGTGAAAAGGAGAAGTGTGTATGAATGTGTGCCTTTAATTACTCTTTAGAAGTGTGTTGTGTGTTTGCAGTTAACACCAAAATGTTGACTAGTAACTCAATAAATATGTAAGAAGATCCAAGCCTGCCAGGATTTTTATATATACTTAAGTTTTAAATTGTTTCAGGTTTTTTTTTTTTTTTACAAGTGTGGGTATAACCCTCGAGCCTGCGCAGTGCATTTTTTTAGGTGCATCAGCGCGCTTGTAGCAAGCGTGGGTAGAGCCCCTCTCAAATCTTCGTTCACGAAGCCCAGCCGTGATGAAATTGTTTCAGTAGCTTTACTAGTGATACCTCTTTGTGGTATAACTGATTAGGCTAAATGGTGAGCTAGCACAAAAATGTATTGGAAAGAAACCAAAGGCAGTAGAAGTTCAACATTTCATGCAGTGCAGGAACAGGGCCTTAAGTGCTTGCTGTGATAAAAATCTTGTAACTTTTGAAAACCTTACAAAGGCATTAGTTTTATCATGGAAGTGATGCTCTGTTAGTGTGACATCTGCTGATCTGGTCTTCTGCTCCGTATCTCTGTATCATTGACAGAATTGTAGAAGGGTTGAGCATTAGACCTGTTGTAAGCCAAATTGTGTTAAGGAGGTCTGGTATGTAAGTTACATTGTTCAATAAGAAGTCTGAAGGGGAGACATGCTGTACTGTCTAAAGTGTATCAAACATTCAAATTGAGGAAGAAAAAAATGTCAGACTGTAAATTTTTAAAAATATTCTGAAAAATTTATGTGACATTTATGATGGTGTAATTTTAAAATACAGAAGGGGAGACTTGAAATGTCTCTTGAGCAGTTTCAGTTACTACTTTGCTGTTGTTAAGGGCCTTTTGTAATTTTTTAATTCTATAATTTGGAAAAGGAGTTTTGAATATTAAAACCTATATATGTGATTATATATACCCAGTGTTCTGAGCAGTTTGTGAATGTAAAACTCATTTAGATATTGAGCTTATGAACTGAGTTCCATTTTCTATTTCTGTAGGATTTGTAATAATTTAAAACAGTAACTCACAGCTGTAAAGAAGTTTGCTGCTAAACTTACCTTGTGTTTTAGTTGTGTGTTTAAAATGCCAGTGTGCTTCTGCATGTTTGTTTGTGGAGTTTTGCTGTCTAAACATAGCAGAAGTAGCTCCGGTTTTCTAAAGCACCATCTTAAATCTATAGATAATGTATATACTAAACAAAGCTGGCAGGAAGTTGACAGTACTGTGTTTACCATAAACATAGGTCAAGTTTTTCTAGTAATTAAAAAAAAAAAAAAAAAAAAAGGACTTTTTCAAGAGAGGGTTTATCAACAAATTTGAATTACCATAGTATTCATGGGTGAATGGCCAATGTTTGCATTAAAATTAAATAAATTTAATACAGAATTTAGTTCTTAAGGGCTTTTAGAGGGTTTTTTACTCTCAGAGTAATTTGCATTATGTCCTTTAAGCCTATGCATAGTATGTTATTTAATCTTGAATAACATTGAAGGTAGTAAGAAGCAAATCCATAAATTACTTTAGAAAGGAGGATTTTAGACTCTTAAAAATTCTTGCTTTCAAAAGTTATGTGATACCTATGTTTTATGCTACAGTAGGCATTTTACATATTTTACATTTAGTTTTCCATGGTTTTGTTTTTCAGACTGGAGAAAAACTTTTTGAACTTCATGGACACACACACAAAATTACAGCTATAGCACCATTTTCTTCGTCAGATTCTTTTGAAGAAAGAAAACATTTGATTATAACAGCCTCAGCTGATAGAACAGTTATTGTATCCTTTGATCTGGAGAATATTCAAATTCCTATCAGCTTTTTTTTTTTCTTTTAAATGTAGCACTGAGACAGGCTGCAGGTGTCTCAAAATGTATTGGCCAATAATACCTACCAGGTGTAATGGGGTTACACAGGAGTTTTACTAGTTATTGCTCACAAGTAGATGCAATCCTTGCTACAAATATGAATCCATAACAGACCTTTATTAATATGCCATTTAAGCCAAATATTGAAAAGACAGTTAGAGTTTAGAAGACTGAGTCTCTTTCCTAATCTGTCAAAAACACAGCATTTATATTTATAATGCATAGAAACCCTTCAGTTTCCTTAATGAATAAAGACAGGTTTGGGACTGCACTAGTGGCAGACAGGTTCAGAAAGTGTCATGTTTCCATTCTACTGTAAAGGTAAGCTAAAGAAACCCTATGAATGTCTGTTGTGTTGTTATATACAATAATTGTTATGTATGGTTCGTGGGTCCTATGGTCACGGGTGTTAAAATGAACAGCTGTGTTTGGTGTGAGCAGTGGTACATAATGAGTGGCTGAGAAGTGGGTGTAAATCTTAATTTGTTTTTTGAACTCTTAATACCTCAATTTTCTTTTTGAAAGGACGTAGAACAAAGGTAACTTTATGGCTTGGTTCTGTTACTGTGTTGCAAAAGATAACCTACATTTAAAGTAGTTCTTGACTGTTAACAGGAGGAAAAAAGCAATGAAAAAATAGGTTTTTGCATTATTGATGAAAAATGTAACATATGTAATTAAATTTGTGTTTCTCAGGGAAGTGATACCCGGATACTGTGCTTCATGGTACTTACAGATTTATTTAACTAAAGCTCATGATCATTTAACTGAGAAATTCCCTGTAGAACTTTTGCAGGAGACATATATCTGATTTTTGTTCTGCAGTGTTTGACAGTTCTTCAAAGACTGGATGTATGGTTGTCTGGAGGGAGTGATCTATGTGTTTGGAACCGAAAATTAGATCTCTTGTGTAAGACCAGTCATCTTACTGATGCAGGTAAAAATGTAAATGACTCATTATAGCTATTAAAGTGCAAGTAAAATGGATCTGTATAATGATGCAAAACCAACTTGGCAGATTTCCTTTAATTCTAGTGATAACATTATGTATTAGAGCCACTTGCTCTTTTTTAAAATGTCAGACTTCATAGTTTCAGAATTAAGACTGCTTTTAATCTCCTGTGCTGTGTGAATTAAAGAGTATGTCAAATCTCAGTAACTGTACAATAGCTTGGACTTAGAGGGCTAGACCTTGGATACTGGTCTGTATGTGTTTGCTGTAGCATGTACCAGATCCTTTGACTGGCTTTTTGTGTGATCGAGTGGGAGTTCTATTACTCTGAAGTGAGCTTTGTAGTAGTGGAACAGTAGAGATTACTTTTTATTATTAAGAACCAGTACTTTTTATGTAGAAAATGCAGGTTTTGATAGGAATATAATAAATGTAATCAGATATCAATGTCAATCCTGCTTTTATATTAATAAACTTACATATTGTATGTCCATATGAAGAAAAATTGTTGCATGTTTATTGCCGTGCTTTACCAAGTAACCTGTGAAGCTGTGAATCACATTTAAAGGTGGAACTAATATTGTCCTTATTTTTATCATAGAATAGAGTAGTGGTAGGCAAAGCCTTCTGAATCTTTGAGGATATTAATACTTCTTTTGATTCAGTATTAAATGTTATGCTAAATGCCAGCTGAAAGTGGTGCTGTGGTGCTTTGTGTGAAGTGCTGTTGGAACTTTGGTACAAGGAATCAATGGGATGTGTAGCATGGGCCTTGTCTTCTATCCTAACTGCATGCTTCCTTTGTGGTGAAAGAGATTGCTTATTCCTTGGGGAATTTTTCTGTAATGGTGTGGTGGCACAGACTGGGAGAATTCTGTGCAGGATTAAGGCAGACTAACAGCAAGTTGGACATTTTATCTCAGGCCTTACTTTTCTTCAGCTGGCTCTGCACAGTATTTTAGAATTGTGTGTACTGAGGTATGTACAGTGTCTAATAACTTTGGTACTGCCTTTGTTTAGAATCTTAAAAATTGTCATGGTGTCCTTAATACTGTCCAGCATTAGGACATAAATATCTTAACTGTATTTAAAATAAAGAGATAATTTACTTTCAGTTTCACTGCAAGTTTGATGTTCACTGCTGGATTCAGGACCAAAAGTCCTGACCTCGCCTCTGTTTGAGATAATCTATTTAATTCTGGTGCCATTTAACTTTCATTTCAGGCAATATGCTTCTGTTTTGATTATAACTTTTTAAGTGGAAGAAAGATTGTTAAGAACTTTATTAATAAGGAGTTAACAATTTGCTGTGTTATAACCAGTGGTTTTCCTTTCCTCCCTTATCCCCTGGTTTTTTTTCAAAGGTATCAGTGCTTTGGTTGAATTGCCCAAAAATTGTGTTGCAGCAGCTGTTGGCAAACAGCTAAGTGAGTATGTTGCATTTCTGTGAAGTGTTCATGTTCCACTATAACAGCTGCTTATCAGAGATATGTGTAAAAAACACACTGCTGGAATTGTATACGAAAAGTAAATGGTATTAGTGTGTGATCAGCAACCTTCTTCCATTTCTTTACAAAGAGGAGACAATACTAATCTCATTAGGAATCTTGTAGATGAAACTTTTCTATCTTTAGAATCATAGAATCATTAAGGTTGGAAAAGACTTCCAAGGTATCAAGTCCAACCTTGAACACCACCATACCAATTAAACCATTGCACTAAGTGCCATGTCCAGTCATTTCTTGAACACCTCCAGGGATGGTAACTCCACCACATCCCTGGGCAGTCCATTCCAATGCCTGATCACCTTTTCAGTGAAGAATTTCTTCCTGATGTCCAACCTGAACCTCCCCTGCTGCAGCTTAAGGCCACTTCCTTTTGTCCTTTTGGGAGAAGATGCCAGTCCCCACTTCTCCACAACCTTCTCTCAGGTAGTTGTAGGGAGTCATGAGGTCTCCTTAAACCTCCTTTTTTCCAGGCTAAATGACCCTAACTCCTTCCTCTTAAGACTTGTGCACCAGATCCTTTCCTATCTGTTGCCCTTCTCTGGATGTACTCCAACACCTCAATGTCTTTCTTCAAGTGAGGGGCCCAGAGCTGGACAGAGCTGGATTTGAGGTGTGGTCTCACCAGTGGGATGGTCACTGCCCTGGTCCTGCTGGCCACACTGCTGATACAGACCAGGATGCCATTGGCCTTCTTGGCTACCTGGGCACACTTGATGGCTCATGTTGGTCAAGCAGGACCTGCCATTCTTAAACCAATGCTGGCTGGGCCTGGTCCCCTGGTTGTCTTGCATATGCTGCGTGATTACACTCAAGATAATTTGTTCCATCACCTTCCCTGGCACTGAGATCAGCCTGACAGGCCTATAATTCCCTGGATCCTCCTTCTGACCTGTCTTGTAAATGGATGTCACACTGGTCAACCTCCAGCTGACTGGACCTCCCTGGTTAACCAGGACTGATGATAAATGACAGAGAGTGGCTTGGCGAGCTCCTCCGCCAGCTCAGTCAGTGTTAGTGCCACCTGTCCAGATCTGACTGGGGCAACTGACATTTGTCCTGCTGAAGAAGGTCTGGGACTGCTTATCTGACCTGTCAGTTACTAGGATTCTCTAGAGCCTCCTTATCCCAGAATCAGAAGCTATAATGAGACAGTGTGATGATTTCTGTTGTTCAGTTGGAGATAGAATTATCTGTGGCTAGGTGTTGGTGGAGAGTCTTTTTGATAAGTGCTGTGTAAAATTATTGAAATTTCAAAATAAAGAATAAAATCCAAGAGCAAAAGTAGAACATTATATCAATGAAAAAGCAGATGTTGCTCAAGATGATTAAATACTTTGTTGAAAAATTAGCAACCTGATAGTTTGATCAAAGAATCAGGAACAAATTAAGAATAGTCCTCTTGTGTTTAGACATTGGTATACAATGTAAACTTCCATCTGAACTTCCCACACTTCTTTTGCAGTACCCTTGAGATAGAAAAGAAATTTGTAGCCTGGTTAAAATAAAGTCTTAATTCCTGACGATCTCAATTGCCTTACTAGAGAATATTGCATCCTTTTGAATATTAATTTTTCAGTGAGATGAGTCATCAAGAAACATTTGACTTTTAGTTCACTTATCCATAAAAATGTCTTATACTTCTCACTTCTGCTTTCTACAGCTTCTGATGTTGACCAGTTCTCTACATTTCAGAGTAACTAGGCTGAAATGTTTTATCCTAGAGTTGCAGTAGTGAGAGGCCTTAATGATAACGCTGAAATAACTCATTCCCATTTTTTGATGTCATGAGTGACCATAAATAGCTCTTATATTGTCTCACTTATGTTTTAGTTTGTGTCTCTCTGAAAATGATGTGTTTTATTATAGTTCCATCTTATTCTGAATGAAAGATCTTATTTAGACAATTTCTCTTTCTTTGAAGTAATTTTTAGGTTGAGTGATTCTAACAATGAATCTGAAGGTTGGAATGTCTTTGAAGTAAAGCGCCTTGTTGACCATCAGGATAACATTTTGTCATTAGTCAGCGTCAATGGTAAGAATTGTTTTATAATGTTACTGCTTTTGTTAGTTACCAGTGGGATAAACCTATGGAGTTTTTTCGGACCCAAGTTTTAACTGGAGTGAAACTACTTAACTAGTGGATATACCATCTTGTGTAGCTGCAAAGGTAGTGACATGTCAAAATATAACTTGTTTATGGATTAAAAATGAGACAAAATCAGGCAAGTTGCAGAGTAGAAGAGAGGTAATGTCATTGATGGAAATGGAGCTCTGAGTTTTCTTTCTGTTAGGAAAGTCAAAAAGGCTACTTTTCCCCTTGTTCCTTCTGACTCTTAAAATGGGATATGCAAGGCCATGTTCCTTGCAGTTGTCACAAGGTAACTGAAGATTCTGAGAGTGCAGATGTGGGCCTGCATAGAGATTATAGAGAGTCTGGAAGACGATACAGTCTCTGCTGCTCATTAGGGCAGTACTGAGGTATTACCAGGAATCCAGAATCCTGTCCCTTCTACTCTGTTTTTCTTTTTTTTTTTTTTTGACACAGAATCCAGAACCCAGAACAAGTTATTACTGGTGTAATAGAGAGTGTGTATTTGTCCTTGGGTGTATCTGTGTCGGCCTGGTTGGCACAAAGGGGCTTTGTTACAGAGGCAACAAGAAGCTGGAAAAAAACCCCCTTTGATTCTATGGTACTTGTTTCTGAGCGTAACTGTGTCATCATTTTCTCCTTTTGGATTACCAAGAGCAAGCAGTGTTTGGTTTAAAGAGACAATATGCTACCTGCATTAAATATTGCTAGGAAGTGGTTCCTTCCCATGTATGAAAAACAAATTCATGGCGAGCTACTTCAGCCTTGCCACCCACTTAATTTGTGATCTGTAATTCTATTTATGGCATAGACCTACTTTGTTGCTTCTGAGGGGTGTCCAAACACCTACTTGTGCAAGGAATAGAAGGACTTTTTATGTAGAAATGGAGTTGAAGTACTTGTACATACTTCTGGTGGTGTTCCTTGCCTTTGCTACACAGTACTGTGCGGTGTGGTCAGTGAATGTTCTTCTTCCTAGTTTTAATTTTACAGGAGAGCTCATCTCCTTTTGCTCATTTGAGCTGTGCTAGGTAATAAAATGAGTATTTACTCAAAGAGAGGGGGTTTAGTCCAATCAGTTATGTACTGCACATTGTAGATAGCTTTACATGAAAACAGGAACTCTTACCTTTCTAGGGTTGTTACTTTGTGTGAAATGTGGTTTTTCAATATAATGGTTTTCTTCCCCCCCTGCAGACTTGACTTTTGTGACAGGTTCTCACGTAGGTGAGCTAATAGTTTGGGATGCGCTTGACTGGACAAAGCAGGCATCTGAGTGCAACTTCTGGGACTCCTCTGTCCATCCAGATATACAGCCAGAAATAAAGTTATCCCAAAGCCCAAATGAAACTTCAGTTCAACACCTAACATCTGATGAGGAGGTAATAAGCTTTAAATAGAGTAAACTAATTCAAGTAAGCTAGGATGACCCTACCACAGAAGACCAACTGCTTTGTGTTTTCAGTTTCCTTGTTTTAATATGAGAGAATTCTAAATGTGCACAGCTATTTTTATACAGTCCAGAGGTTTTATATAAAATATTGGCTGTTGAGCTAACTGAAGGTTATAATATGTTGATGGTATTAGGAACTAACATAATGGACTTTCAGCAACAGCATTTCTTTTTGAGTGACAAAGATTTATTAACTGTTTACAGTACCAGTAGAGAAAAAATAAATAGGAGGTGTGTGTTTTGATGGCATACATCTTTCATATTCCATTCTTCTGGAAATGCAGTTTTCACAATAATGTGCCTCTTTGAACAGTTATATCTGAAGGTACTATGGAGTGAATTTAAGAACAGTCATATGCCAGTGCTTAATAGTAAATTAGTATTGCTCCTTCTGTTCAGATGGGCCATGCTCAGTTGTATACTCAAACGCGTGTCCAGGATCCAGGCTACTGTAATAATGTTCTGGATGTAAGTTCTTGATCGGAATACTCTGTCAGAACCCAGTTACTGTTCAGCAAACACTAAAAGTCCTCAGGTTATTACTTTGTGAAATGTTACCAACTTTTAGTGGCAACATAAAAGACGTTTCATAGTTGTCATGTAGGTCAGTTACTGGGGAATGATTAAGAAAGGGATTCCTGGAAATGTATTCAAAGATATGAGCTATAACAAAATCAAAACTGTGGAAAAGCCTGAATTCCTAAAACCCTGGAGAGAGAAACGTTGTGGGTTGTGGACAGAAAAAAAGATGTGGTTATATCTAAAGGTAGGATTTCCAGTGTGGCCAATGCTTATTTCTACAATGAGTCAAAAGCAAATTTTATTTAGGGTAAGATCTATAATTTGACTTTAAAATACTTTGATTTTCTGCTTGAAAGCTACACATGATGTGTTTTAAGGGAGAGGCAAAGAATTTTGAGAAGGTCAGAAGTTGTTAAAACATGGAGTGTGGAATCTGAGGCTACTGAAGGCTTTCTTCCATGCCTGGAACTGAACTAAACAAATTAGTGGGAATTTTATTCATCATGAGAATTTTGAATGGTGAGAAGTAAGAGTGGTTCTAGTGTTAAATCCTGAAATAGAAGGTGTTTTAAGGCAGAGCTGTGCATTGTAAAGGTCCTACCTAAAAATTGGTGAAGAAATGTATTTGTATAATGTCTTATTTTGTTACCTGCAGTCTAAAAGCAGAACGTTGTTCTTCATGTTAAAAAAAAATAATACAAAATAGGTGTTTTCTCTGTGTTCCAGGCTTGGTAGTTGGGTTGTTGGAGAAGATGAATGTGCCTAGTTTGGCCCTGAGATTGTAGGCAAAACATGATTTCAGAAACAAATGGGGTGGTAAAGGTTTGGCAATACTAGGAAACAGTGCTAGGGAGTGTATCTGCTGCCCTGATACGTGTGTGTTTCTGTTTAGTTGCCTTTTAAGACAGATGTACAATTTATGCTTCATCATCTTTTATTTTCTTGGGGTTTGAGATGACCAGGATTTTGCCAAGGCTTGTGAAAAAAGAAGAGTGCTCCATAAAAAGCTGTAAGACTGTGTGACTCATGATGGAAGAGTGATGTGGAAGACCACTGAATTTGAACATCACACAAAATAGGAAAATAATACAGATTGGCTCAGTGGGCTTTTTTTTCTTCTTGATTTGGCAATGGTGCTATCAGAAATCTGTTTAACAGTTTCAATGCTTCCAACACAGATGTACATAAGAAAAACCTGAAACTCTGAACAAAAACCTGGATAAAGAGTTTTCAACAGTGTCAAAACATTGCATATATATAGAAAATCTTAGTCAAAGACAGTAGGTTACAATTTTTACCAAATGTTGACAGATGTGTAGTGTGAACATCTTATGAGACACAGATGTTTGGGTTGTGTAAGTGGAAGCAGGCCATTCAGGGAAGTGTTCCAGCATACCATCACCTAAACAAGATATGTTCAAAACTCAAACAATGTACTGAATGGAAGCGTTTTGCATGCTCCTGGTACTGAATATTAGTCATGTGTACATACATGTGTACATTTGCCCGCTCTAAGATCATCACAACTAGCAAGAGGGTCCAGGTCCAAAGATGTGTAAGCTGTTTCTGGCTTCTCAGGGTCATGAGGGTTGTGAGATGGAATGCGTGCACTCTTCAGAAGAAAAGCATTGAGTGCAAAACATAGCATTGTGTAGTACTTTCCCATGACAGAATTCTTTTTCTGTACCTGGTAGAGCTGAAATACTTGAGCAAGGCCTCTTTGTCCAGCTTCAGTTAAGTTTCAAAAAGAGGCCAAAATGCAAAACAGCCTCCTGTATTCTCAGGCTTTCTTGATAAAACAAAAGTTTTTCAGAACACAGAGCATTATTTTAGTGTAAGAACATAAACGTTTAATTGCAGAAGTGTATTGATTTGTTTGTATCCTTGATTACTGCTTATACTGTAAGGTACTAGGTACAGGATAAAAATACAGACCTTAAATAACTGCTTAGAGTGTAGGAGGAGATCCCACATTTGCTCAAAAAAGAAAATCTGTATTTTTTCTGACTGACTAATTTCATATGTTTGGGATAAAGCAGCAACATGAGGACAGTAACAAGCTGGATAGTGCAGGTTAGATGACATCATAGTATCTCTGGAAATCTGTTACATGCAGGATGATTTTTCAGCATCTGTTTCTTCAAGTTGTTCCATTGAATTTTTTTTCCAGTGTGTGTTTGCTGCTGTTGGGAAAGGCATATACGTATATAATCTTCAAATGAAGCGTGTGATTGCCTGCCAGAGAACTGCTCATGACTCCTCTGTGCTGCACATCGAGAAGCTTCCAAACAGGTACATTTTGTTAATGCAATAAAGAAAAGCAAAACTTGGTAAGGTGACTAGACAGACTACAAAGCTGCATCTGATTTCTAGGGCAGGGACTTATCTGCAGTTCGATCTGCTTTTATTAGGTAGAGCTTGTTGATCTGGTTTTTGAAAATTCATCATTGTAATTCAACAGGAAAAAACTATAATCCAATATATCTAGAGTGGTACACAGGCTGAAAATATCTCAGCTGTTTTCAAAATCAGCTCTGATAAAGCACTTTTGTCTACATTGTGAAAATACAGCTTCATGGCATTTTACTTCTGTAAAGCAAAGGCATATGACATATTCAGTAAATATTTTTCACTAAATATTTTGTAACAATTGAAATGTTTCAACAAAAAGTAATAACTTCCAGCCTTTGTTCATTAGTGCTGAATTTCTAGCTGTAAATTGATTTGAGAGCCAACTTGAACAATTTGCTGCATATATGTATATATATGTATATATATTCTAAGAGTAGTTGTGTTAGGTTCCTTTATACTCTTGTTCAATGGAGCAAAAATCTATCAGAAGATGAAAATTAGGGCCTTGATTGTGTAAATGCATGTGCTGTTCTAAGTGTGTAATGAAATAGGGTACCTTTTCTTTTGTTATTTTTCCATAAGAAAAGGTTTTTGCTTAATGAAAATAGGCTAATGGACACCATTTAGTCGAACTGTGTTTGCAGAGTGTAAGCTTCTTCTGTTTTGTTTTACATAGTGGTATGCTTTTAAAATGGCGTTGAAAATGTTTGTTTTTTCCACCTATTCTACAAGTCTGTTATAGTTTGTTCTGCTACAGATGCACTTCGTTTGAGGTAACTCGCTATCTCCTATAGAAACATCACAAGGTGATTTGCACAGATAAGTATCCATGCTAGTGTTGCTTATCAACTGTTTTTGCAGGCAGCTGATCTCCTGCTCAGAAGATGGCAGTGTGCGCATTTGGGAACTCAGAGAAAAGCAGCAGTTGCCAGCTGAACCAGTTCCAACAGGTTTGCTAGTAGTGGGGGGGGGTGAAAAGAACATTTGAAAACATAACAGGAAACCCAGTATTCACCATATAGGAATAGAGAGGCTTTCAGGCTTTGTAAGAAGAGATAATGTCTTGTGTTCAACCAACTGATAACAGGTGTGGGAGAGAAACTGAAGAAGGCTCGGGTATATAAGCCCCTCAAGATCTGATGTGGGACATTAAAAGGTCTAGGTGAAGTAGTTCTTTGTCATAAAGCTTATTTAAAGTTTACAGTTGTATAAGGCAGTTTAACAAAAATTAGGACCTCTCCTGACGAACCTTGATCCTTCCCTCCTTGCACCAAATAATGCTGAATCCTCTGCCATGCAAGATTAAATAGTTGCAGAATCTTGTGCAGAAAGCTAGAAAAGCTTGCAGATGAACAACTGGCACAAAAAAGCAAGTGTTTTCCACATCTCTTTGAACTTGGAATGATATTGGGATTCACTTTGAGGCTGTATGTTTCATACTGCCTCTGGGCATTTCAGTCCTCAAGGCTAGTTGCTGGTGTTAGAGGGAGCATTTTCCTCAAGTACAGACATTCACAGAATCATAGAATGGGTCAGATTGGAAGTGACCACAGTGAGTCATCTGGTCAGACCTCCCTGCTAAAGCATGGTCATCCCAGAACACATGGCACAGGATTGTGTCCAGATGGTACTTTATTATCTCCAGTGAGGGAGACTCCACAACTCTCCATTGCTCTCTGGGCAGTCTGTTTCAGTGCACGGTCACACAATAAAGAAGTTGTTCTACATACTCAGGTGGAACTTCCTGTGCATCAGTTTCTACCCATTGCCTTTTGTCCTATTGCTTGGCACCACCAAGAAGAGCCTGGATCCATCCTCTTGGTACCCTCCCTTCAGATACTTAGACATTGATGAGGTCTCCTCTTAGTCGTCTCTTCTTGATGCTGAACAGGCTAACTTCCCTCAGCCTATCCAGATGTTCCAGCCCCCTCATCATCTTTGTAGCTGGACCTACTCCAGGAGCTCCATGTCTCTCTTGTCCTGAGGAGTCCAGAACTGGGTACAACACCCCAGGCGAAGCCTCACCGGGGCTGAGCAGAGGTGCAGGATCAGCTCCCTTCACCTGCCGCAATGCATTCCCTCCTGCAATGCTTTTCCTAATGCACCCCAGGATATCACTGGTCTTCTTGGCCACAAGGCCTCGCTGCTGGCTCATGGACACCTTGTTGAATTTCAGACAGTTCTTCTCTGCCCATCTCTCCAACCTGTCAAGGCCCTTCTGAAGGGCAGCACAGCCCTCTGGGGTATCAGCCACTCCCAACTTTGTGTCATCAGTGAACTTGCTGAGGAGGCATCTGCCCCTTCATCAAAATCATGGGTGAACAAGTTAAACAATACTGGCCCCAATATTGAACCTTGGGGGACACCACTAGTGACAGGCCCCTGTGCCTCTGGAATCTACTGTTCAGCCAGTTCTTAATCCACCTCACTGTCCACTCATCCAGCCCACAATTCCTGAGTTTGCCAGTAAGGATATTGGGAAAGACAGTGTTGAAAACTGTGCTGAAGTTGAGGTAGACAATATCCACTGCTCTCCTCTCATCTATCTAGGTAGAGAATGCTTCATCGCAGAAAGTAATCAGGTTGGTCAAGCATGACTTTAATGAGTCCGTTCTGACTACGCCTGATCACCTTCTAGTCCTCCATGTGGATACAGAGGGCCTCCAGAATGAGGTGCTTAATTACCTTTCTGGGGATTCAGCTGAGGCTGACTGGCTGGTAGTTCCCTGGGTCCTCCTTCTTGCCCATTTGAAGACTGGGGTGACATTTGCTGTCTTCCAGTCATCAGGCATCTCTCCTGATCTCCATGACTTTTCAAAGATGATTGTGAGCAGCCTTGCTATGGTGTCTTTCAGCTCTTTCAGCCCTGGTGCATCCCAGGTCAGGGCCCATGGCCTTGTGGATCTCAGATTTGCCTAGGTGGTCTCTAACCCAATCCTCCTTGACTAAGGGAAAGTCTTCCTTCCAGCATTCCTTTACCCTGGTTTCCTAGGTCAGAAATTCCTGAGGGCTGGCCTTGTCTATGAAGATTGATGCAAAGATCAATAACTCAGCCTTCTCTGCATCCTCTGTTATCAGGGTTCCCCCTCCATTTAGTAACAGGTCCACGTTATCACGTTATCCTTAGTTTTGCTTTTGTTATTGATGTATTTGAAGAAGCCCTTCTTGTTGTCTTTCACATCCTTGGCTACATTTAATTCCAGATGGCCTGCCTTGTCTCTTTTCTACTTGTTCTTAGAGCCTCTCTATATTCATTCCAAGTGGCATGACCCTGCTTCTGTTTCCTGTGTATTTCCTGCTTATGCTTGACCAATGACAGGAGTTCCTTTGTAGTGCTTGATACTCTTTGACCAGGCTAGCAGCTTTTCTGCACACTGGCAATTGTTGCCTTGGACAGGTGCTCTGGACAATATAATTAGTATTAAGGACTGGAAACAGCTGTAGACTTGCTCTCTTGTAGGAATTTTTTTATTCAAGCTGTGAATAATTTTCTTGATGTATCTTGTCTGTCTTGTCTACCTGGCTGTTCATCTTCTTCAACTTCTGCAAATATATTTTTGCTGCCTGGCTTGATTTAGAAACATTTTTTTCAGGAATGTTCTGTCTTCAGTATTGCTGGTGACAGCTTATCTACATGGTAACAAGTGATATTTGGCTTCACATTGGAAATTTATAACTTTTGTGAATCAAGATGTTTGAAAGAAACCTTAGTGAGATATTGCTGTTAATTTGCTCTATTTTTGTTCTAGGGATCCCCTGAGAGGTTGTTCATCTCACCAATTACATTCCGTGCACCAGGGCTATAGTTTAGCGCACTTCTAGTTTTGTGTGCTGGTGGGGCTGAGGGAAGGATTGGGAATAAAGTCTGAACTGCACTGTGAACAAAACACAACTTTCTTCTGTCAGTACTATTGCATAGTTCACCTGGTGGCTGTGGCTGTGTATTTTTGTGATCTAAATGGAACATGTGGAGTACTATCTTTATACTCCAGTTTGGCTGATAGTTTTAAATCTGAAGGAAGAAGCCAATGGGCCAACACTTCAATGCTATAGTGCAGGACACACTATAAATGGTGCCTCATTTTTCTCCTCTTTGCATAAGTAACAATTTAGGAGCACAAAGCAAAGGTGAACATTAGTGTCCTGCATCTACCTTTGCTGTTCAGTTAGTTCATTTAGGAAGTCTTTGTATTTCTTCTTAAATCTGTATACTGTCTCATCCAGGTGTGTAATTCAGCATGTTTACTAAATTATATCTAATTAGGACAAGTAGCTGTGTTTCATTCCTCCCTCAAGATAAATAATGCAGATGTATAAAAGCTGCACAGTACAATGCTTCTCTCAGTTTGCCATGTAGTGTGTCCTGCTTTTAGATTTTATGTGGCTCTTCAGCTAGAGGAAATAAATTGTATTCGTTATTTTTGCCAAAATGAGAGACTTTTCTTCCCCCAGGGTTTTTCAACATGTGGGGCTTTGGAAGGGCAAACAAGCAGGCAAACCAAGCTGCCAAGAAGATGCAAGAGAATACACCTATGTATTTCTTGGAGCTGGTTGGCGATTTGATTGGTCATTCATCAGCTGTGCAGGTAGGTCAGCTTTAGTAGGAACAAGAAAAAGTGAATGTTGGTAAGTAATGTAAATTTGACAGCATAAATTTGAGAAAACATCTGTAAAGCTGTAACTTTTGACTGTCTGGGTCTGGAGGCTGGGAGCACATTGGTATATTTAGGGCAGTATGAAAACAGTAATACATACTGACTTAGTACTGTAATGAGAACTTGTTCAGTGATGCCTGAGGACTGTGTGCACATATGTGCTACAGATAATTTGGTAGCGTATTTGGTTTCTTTTATAGACTGCAGACAGTACAACTGGCAACCACATACGTGACCCAGATTTCATCTTAAGTTCACAATCTAAACAAGGGCTCATGCAAAACAAAACACATTCAGTAATTTCTTAGCCTTCTGCGCTGTGAGCATGAAGGAGCTCTTTTAATGTTAGATCAGTTACCATTCCGTGCTTCTGTATACCTAATATAGTATGCTTTTGTTTTAAATGGCATTTTCCCTCCACACTTTTCTGTGTTTGACAATCTATTGGAGTAAGAAATCACTTTCTTACAGTGGACTTCTATACACATTCTTGGCAGGAGCAGGGGGAAAGGCAGATAGAGAGGAGTGGAGTGCTTTTGGAGTAGCTTTGCTCACAAGTATTCATGAGACTGACAGGATTTCAGAACTGCTGCTGCTGCCAAAACCTGAAAGATTTTGTTTAAAAGCTAAGGTGGTGAACGTTTCTGCTATGTTTCTTTTGAAAAATGATTGAAAGTGGTCTTATTATTGACTTGGAAAGTTGCTATCTAAGAAAGAGGACATACTGTGTAATTCAGCAAGGGACACAACATAGAAGGTGGGGGGCATATGTTGGGTTTTGGCTGGGATGCTGCAGAGCGAAGGGGTAATGGAGATGATGGTGGATGTAATTTCCTGCAACCTTCTACATATGGAAAATCATGAGGTTTTTTTTTAAACTAAGGGCAGACTAGAGCTGTTGAGGAAGAAAATGTTGAGTAGTGATGAAATGTGCTGACCGAAATAGTAAGTGGCTATTCCTAGAACAGGTAAATCTTGGCCTGAATGCTTTCCCCAAGCAGATCCCTTCAAGAAAATGAAGAGTCAGGGCACTGTGAGCATACCATAGGGACATCGCTGGTTCTGTTGGCTATTGTGTTGAACTGCAATTAGTGGTTAATTTTAGGCAGCCTTGTGAAGGTCTCAGAAATCAGGAATGACCTCATGACTTGTCAGCTCCATTGGTCTTGCAAAATCCCTCCACTGCTGCTGTACTTTTCTCCTGTGTTGCCTTTCTTGCTTGTTGGACTTCCTCTGTGTGACCAGGTATGTGCTGATGTCTGTCACTGTTGTTTGCTCTTTGATCCTTCCAGGCCTGGTGCTAGTAGTCTGCTGTGTTGTAGGGAAGGGGACAGTGTACCCAAAGAACAGAACAGACTTCTGTTCTTAAGAAACCAGATCAAAGTTCAGACAAGTCATTCACTCTTCTATTGCTGACTTCTCCAAGTTGCTTCAAGATTCTGTCTTTTATTGCTTTCTGTCCAGAATGCTTTAGTGCTTTTTTAAAATGGAGATCTTTCAGTATAAAGTTCTGTTTAAAGACTTATTTTGTGCAGTGATTTTATGACCTCTCAAATGGACAGTATGGAGTGTAATTTTGCATACCTATCTATAAGCAAAGCCATTTCAGATATGTGTATTTGTTTAGTCCAGCTGTAAACTAAATAGTTAAGCAAGTTGACCATTCGTGCACACATCATGGTAATAATAATTGTTTCATTGCAGATGTTCCTGTACTTTGGTGAACTGGGACTGGCTACATGCTCTGCTGACCACCTCATTATTTTGTGGAAGGATGGCGAACGAGAATCTAGCCTCCGCAGTTTAACATTATTTCAAAAATTGGCACAAAATGGTGATTTGCAGCTCAAACTTTAAATTGCTTGAATACAGGCTACATGTATGTAAAGTGGATGCGTGTTAAACGTGAATGTGAGGCTGAGCTACTGGGAATCGGACTACCAGTAATGCTTACACTTGATGTCATGTATTATATTGGAGATTTTATTAGTTGCTATTATTCTTCTCAAAGGAGAATTTTGCATGTTGGCTTACTCTGTCAGCAGAAATGGTGTTCTCTTGAAAGACTGAAGATAATGATGACTCATTAAATGGTTTCTAATGTTGTTCCCACATGGGTAGATGTCAAGATTTGTGAAAATCCTCAGGTGGATCATAACTAAAACAGTTGGGGGTATCCACAGTGCTGCGTGCAGAAAGGAGGCATGGCAAAAAATGTGCAGCATAAACACTAAAACACAGTAACAAAAAGACAAAAGCCAAAAACCCACAAACCAACTCAAAGCAAACAAACCAACAAAAAAAGCAAAGTTGAACCCAGAACTGATAAAAAGAAAGGGTGAGGGTGAATGAGCTAATGAGTGGTAGGTTACCATTTGAACAAGAAGAGCTAGGGAAAGGGAGAATTTGGGAACTTAGTGGGTGCTGTTCTCCTCAGGTCTACTCAGAAGGTCCAGTACTTAATGGTTCTTGAAACACAACTAAGTGTTGTGCAACTTTTGAGTCCCACATCTTCCCTTTGAATCCATGAGAATTGGTTTTAGTACTGGAGACTACAAGGCTGTAATTCCATACTTAAGATACACTGGTTGCAGTAAGTGCAATTAAAACAAAGGGCTAAGCAGATCCTGGCAAGAACAGGAGCAGAAGGAGGAAGCTCCTAGTTTCCTAGAAGAAACCAGGGAGCCTTTAGACCTGCTTTCCTCCAGTGACTGTGGGCACTTGCCTTCCTCCTACTACCTAGAAGCCAAGCTTTGCCTCTTGAGTCTGACCATAGTCTCTGGAAGGCTGGGCAGAGGGATACTAAGATTTTGAGCTGTATTTTTTTCCTACCTTAGTCAACTTGTATAGGTTTTCTTATTTTGAGTAGAGAGTTCAAAATAGCTTATTTCAAAACTACAAAACAGATGGAGAAATTGTTAAACTACCTTCTTCTTTCAATTCAGGAAGGTTAAATTAGTGTTAAAACTTGAGCTCCATGTTCTTTGCTCAGCTTGGCTCTTCTTTTGACCAGCTTAGGAAAGGCATTTGGATTACATCTGAGGATAACATACTTCTGGGTTTATGGTATTAAACTGGACAGAGAAATGCATGTTAAGTCTGCATCATTTCAGCTTGTCTTCATCAGCAAATGTTGCATTTTTGGCTTCCCCAACTCAAACTGGGGAGATGAAGTTTTTCTTTGGCTCTTTTTCTTGTTTCAATTGACAACTGTTTAGTTGTTTATAAAGGGTGTCTACACATTGTTACTAAACCTTTAGAGGGAAAGCTTATAAAAATTAGATTATTTGGAGAGAATACTGCTATCGTCAGTTATAGATAGAGAGAAGAAAGCTCATATTTTTTTATCTCTTCTTACACCATGAGAACAACCATTTCCTTTTTATGTGACTGCTTTAAGTGAATAACTGGTAGAAAAACAGACCTATTTAACTAAACAGTTCTGGTCACAAAACTCCGTGTGCAATTTACAGGGATGTAATTCATCCTTAAATAGTCATACATGCATGTATAAATATTTATATCTATCAAAAGTGCCATTGTTCTCAGATACATTCCAGTGGCAATAGATCTTCCAAGGGTCTCTTCCTTTAAAGATGGTTGAATTGAAAGTATTAAATTGAGTTCTTTGTTTTAGAAATAAACTTCGAACATAACAGTGAACATAGTAAGACTATATTATCCCATTCATCTGTTAAATGAGAATTTGTCACTTGCTGTTGGGAGGTGCAGTGAGCAGAATTATGGTGACCATATGAGAATTTTTAGTTCTTACTTATGTCCTTTTAAATTTTTTTTGCACCTTGCGGTAACACAGAATTCCGTATGTTCACACCATAAAAGCAAATATCTTTATCTGACCTACTCCTAATACTTCTACAACTCTGAGGTGACTGTTTTACACATCTGTGCACTGACAATAGCATGAAACAAGCAGCTGTTAGTCACTGGACTAGTCTAGGAGATCTCACGCAACTGGCAGATGACAATTAATCTGTGCTGATTTATTTTGCTCCTGAAGAGGACCTATCTCCACAGAGATTGCTCTTTTTTTACTTAGTCTGACTGTGGGAGGAAATACGTGATCTTGCAACAAATATATTGATTCCACATTAACACCTTGTCTTCATTTCTTGTTCACAAGTTGAACTTTATTTTTCAGATTCCTTCCACTGTTCACATTTTTTTCCTTGTGACAGAAGTGTGACAAAAATTATGAATTGAAATGTTTTACATGGATGTGGTCTTACAGTGTTGCTGTATTTAACAAATTAACAAAGCTTTGAATTTTGAGAAATTCTTTTCTCTAATGCAAGCTGCAGTGAGCATTCAGTTATCAGAATAGTTAAAGTACAACCACCGAGAGCACTAGTTCTAAATAAAGGAATGGAAAAAGCAAACAGTTTACAGTATTAGAAAACAGAGGTTCAATTAATAAGAATAAAAATCCATTGAAGAATGTTGCCATAGATAATAGGAAAGAATAAAGAAACACGCTTCACCAGAAACACAGTTCTTCAAGTATACACAACGCAGCATTTTAATACACAGCAACCTGCCTTAGCTATGACAAAAGTAAGGATCTGTTACAATTCTAACAAAAATATAGCTTATATACATTTCTCTGCACATACATTTTATGAATGTTTCCTTTTGTTTCAGAACTTGGTACAAAACATACAAAAAAGGTTGGCACATTTTGTAAGCTACCTGCAGTAAACAGCATTATCGCAATGTTACCACAGCAGTCTAAATGCTGTTTGCTTTTTGTTTGTTTGTTTTTTTGTTTCTTCTCCTTTTCCCAGTTTGATTCTTGATACAGCGTAGGGGAAGTGGACTGCTTCTTCAGCTGCAGTCACAGCTTTGACAGTCTTGCCTGAAACCTGGAGTGCACAGTGTTAAAAATCAGCAGTTCTGCCAGTATTTATTAACTGAATAATCTGAGAATAGTCTAAAATTTGAACTCATGTTCTGCATGTGATTAAAATGAGATGTACAAAAATATGCATTTGTGCTTTGAAAGCCTTAGCATAAATTTCATATCTTAAAACTAATGAAAAACTATGTTTGATTTCTAACTTATTTACATATTTTGAAGTACTTTTTACGTCACAAAACAAACCAGCATTTTATTAGGAGGATAAAGCAGTAAAAATTATAATACTGTTATAAATTATAACCTGGACATTTTTTTAAAAAGCAACAGGTTCATCCTAGAAGTAAGTAGCACAATATATGAACATATCATAAAATTTAGATCAGGTTAATAAAAGTGATGACCATGCGTACAAACTCCACTTTATAAAAAAAGTATGGTGATCAATTACCACAATAGTTTTTGTGTAAAATATGGTGAAATCTTGCATGATAATGTCTGTAAGATGGCAGAGAACTGTGTGGATGGCACCAGCTATACAGAACATGCTTATTTTCCTTCATTATATGATCAGTTTTAGGGGACGTTGACTCCTACCAAGATTTTATATGGAAAAGAAAGAACAGGTGGTGCTCAGAGAGAGAGTCTCTATAATAAGGTTGTTTTAAAAGGTGCCAGGTTTGGGTTTTTTACTATATCCAGTTTATTGAGGTTTATTTGTTCTACTGTGCGTATTCTTTTAGAAGTATGGTTCAGAGAGCTGAAGAACATTGATAGAATTGGAACAAATTTATACAAGATAAGTGGGAAATTTTTATGCTTATTTGTAAGGCTGTTCTCACTGTCCTGGTAACTACGTTGCCCTTCTATCAGAGAAAGAGTTGTGTGAAGTGTTAGTGAGTACAGGTGTATCAACTACAAGATTCAACAAGTGCATATTCAGTATTAGAAATTAGTTACAGAAGTACATTTTCTGCCACAAAATATTATTTCCAAAGAGCACTTAGTCATCTGTGGATTATATAGCCTCATTGAAAAACATTTTTCTGTAGAATTCAGAGAAGCTTAAAAATTATGAGTAAAATATTTCCATCTTGTTATGTAGTTTTAATTTCACTGGAAAGGTAATATCATCCCCTTTGTAGCCAAGAGTCCATAAGTAATTCACAGTGAAACTGGCAGAGCAAGTGGTCTTTTTTTTGGATTTTGTGTCAGTTGATGTTTTCTGATGGAAGCCTGAGACTCTTGCACTTTAAATCATCCAGTGTTTTCCAGTGTTTGTAGTTATTAGCCAGGTGTTGCATCAAAACAGGCAGATGTGCAAATGCTGAAAGAACAGGAGAAACAGTTGTACTGTGTATACAGAATGGGCAGAAGAACAGCCCAACTGCATCTGAAATTGGCATTCGTCTACTTTTTTTGTTTCTTCAGTTCCTTAAACTAATACTAAAAGGGGAAAGTTTTTTATACTGTGTTCTCTTTCAAGAAAATCTCTTTCTTAATGCAGGCTGACTTTATTAAATTATGCTAACATGCAACCACATTGGTCTTAGCTTCTGCTGCTCAGAAGAAAAACATTGTTTAAGGAAAAAAAAAGTAGATGAGAAAAAGCTTATTTTTAAACCATTACTCTTCCTCTACCTAGATTGTCTGGTAAGAGCTCAACTTTTATAAAGTGTGTTGTTTGCAGTGAAACGGTCTTCAGCAGTATCACTGCACAGTATCCTGTACTGTACTGCTTCTATACAGGTAATGACCCTCAAAAAAGTGGACTCAAGGCCAGCTTGAGATGAGTCATTTTAGTCTGTAAGAATATCTGCTTCAGACCAAGGAAGAAAAAGTAAGCAGAAGTACTTACCATCCCACGCATCAAACATATCTGTTATAAAATAATCAATGAAGGAAATCTGAGACTTGGGGATGCTGCAGGTGTTTCTGTCAAATACTGGCATTACAACAGGCAGACCCTGTCTCTTCTCTTCATCAGTCTAAGAAGACAAAACTCTAATTAGCCACTAAAGCTTTGCTGACTTTCATGCTGGAGTAGCAAAGCTGTAGGAGATTTAACACAAACCTTAGACCCCCTGAGGTGAACTGCCTCAGTTTCATGTGTGTTATTTCATCTGGAACAGGGATTGAAATCAACATCCCTTCCCATTCACAAGTACTGTTATTTTTGTAGTTCTGTGATTGCACTTAGCTCTAGCAAGACAGAATGCTCTTATCAGGTGATTAGGGTACTCCAGCTGAAAAATGGAAAATGGGGTTGCAGAGTCCTTTAGCAGAGGACTCCATTTTTCCACATCTCTAGTGGCTGTTTCAAACCATTTGTCTTTTAAGTAAGAAGAGGCTGTTGCTGAGGCTACTTTCTCTGCTGGTATTAAGTTATAAGGTGAATGGAAGAAAAGGTATGCCCTTTAACTCTGCATCTACAACTGGCCACTCCCGGGCAGGTGGAGCTCGTTAGCCCTTAAAAAGGCAACCCATCTACGTCCTGAGGACCTCGCTGCCACCGTCCAAGCTCGCTTGGCCCCGGCAGATGAACCTTAGGATTAAAGGGTGGGCTCAGTTCCGCGCACACTGTGTCTCACCTAAAAAATCCAATGCGCAGGCTGGAAGGTGTAAAGACCTTCCCCAGATCTTCGCTCGCGAAGACTGGCCATTATTATTATTATTACAACTGGAACAAGGCTTGTTTTGTTGCACTCAGTATGGTGGAGGATCAAATCACCTCAACTGTTTCTTAGAACTAAATTACAAACCAAAAAAATGTCCCATTTTAAGAAGTACAGACAGCACCTATGCTGGAATGAGCAGCGTAGCAGTCCTCAAAATAAGCAGATGAGTTGAATGAACAGCAGAACAGTTCTCAGCACCTCACATTGCTGCATGTAGGCTAGTGCCTAAGCTGGGCTGTTTAAAGCTAGCTCATGATACCTTGACTGCTAGGGAGATACAACCTAAGTGATCCTTGATCTTACTTAGGGCATGACAGAATTGATTCACTGTGATTAAAATGAAATTCAGACATGTCCTAAGTACTTGTTACAATTTTCTTTTAGTAATAACTATCAGATGTATGATCTGAATTTGGATGGTAGGCATGCCCACTTTTCTGTCTCTCGACTCATAGCTGCTGATTTCTGTACCATTAGTGGCAAAAAAAGACTAAGATTCTTATTGGTTATTCAAATAAAAAACTGGAAGCGTATTTCACTTTCAGGAAGCTGGTACATATCTGTCAGAAAAAATGAGTGTGAAGAGTGAAGTTGAGCTTTCAGTTCTGTCTGGAGAGACCCCATGCCATAAGTATTTACATTGGCCATGTGCCTCCACTGCTCATCTGCCTACCCTGACAATAGTTCAGGTTCTACCTTAGAAGAGAAAGGGCCATCCCAGTGGTTCAGCTGAGGGCTGCATCAGGCATAGATCTTCATGCTTCCTTCACTGGGACTAGAAGCTAGAATGGTGATGGTCTTGAATTTCAGCCAATGAAATTGACTAAGACTAATCAAATAATTTTGTTTCAGCCAGATGAAGAAAGTTGAAAATGTAAAACTTCCTTTTCACCATTCTGTACAATGAGCTTTATGATGAACAAACTAGCTAACTGCCTGTCATGAATTCTTCTGCATGAAACTGATGGGCCAGTTCTGGCTGGGAACAAAAAAAACACATCTGGACTCTGGTGACACCAGGCAGATCCTGTGTGGAACTGCAGAGCAGCTGGTGTGCATTTTCTTACATAATATAATGGTCAAATCATAAAAGTATACGTACCTGTGCAAAATACTCCTCTGAAATCCTCCCTGCCCATTCGATACACAGCTCTAGAGGGCGACATGGATTTGCTACATCTGCACATTTAATCATCATGCGTTTGATCAGTGTCTGATTGTCTGGAAAATTCTTTATATTGGCTGTACATTCAGTGTCGCTGCCTTCGCTCTGTAAAGGAGAGACGACTACAGTGACCATGGGCCACATCCCCCGCTGGCAGGAGTGAGGGCGTTATTATCAGCTCTCTGCACTTGGGCAGTAAGCGGGCACTCAGTCTGCCACCTTCTAATGTCATGCAGAGCACCAGGAATTTGGAGAAGAAAGTGATGCCTGAGAACTGCAGCCTTGCTAAGTAACTAATTGTAACTCTAATACATATTACAGTTGTGAAGAGTCTGAGAATTAACAGCTAAATTTGTAAAATAAAGAGCTATAGGCTCTTTATCAGGTAGGAAGTTACTTTCTCTGCATCCCAGCCTTGTCCAGTTGGAAGAGGACTATGACAGGGGATGCATCCACCAACTTCTAGCTCATAAATAATCCTCAGTGCTAAGTGTTTAAGTCTGAGGGTGATGATTTTAGGGGACTGCTTCCCTTAAGGGAGTTTTTGGAGTTAGATTTTCATTCCTAAATGAGAAAACTGAGGCAGGCACAGGGGGCTGAACTGACTTGCACAACTTACTGTTACTTTTATACGCAGAAAAGCAGATCTCTACCATTCAGTTCCAGCATATTCACATATAAAACTACCTTCTTTATGCTAGACTTTGAACCCTCAGCCTGGAATCACCTCTGGTTTTAGTTATGAGAAGGGGTGCAGTCTTAGGTAATCTATGAGATTAACAGTTAAGAAAACACAGGGGCAGCAGACTGATTGCAGAAAGTGTCTACTTGCTAGACAGTAAAATATCAGACTGCTTACTGACTGCTCTGGACAGCAGGTGGAGGTGACAAGGTAGTTGTTACAAGTCTGCTGTGGCATCATATTCTGAGTCTTGAACAGTTTACAAAAGGCACAGGTATATTATGTTCCTTGTGGAGTAATAAAAAGCCTACACCTCAGCTCATCATGGCATTAATGCTGTTCTCAAAATAATATATTTGTGTTATTATGGCCTTCCTTCACTGCTAAATTCAACTCATGAGTCAAAAACTTTACATAAGTACTTTTTACCACGGCAACTAAATTAATGTCCCTGTGGTTTATGGAGAGATATTTTGCAGTGACTTTTGCCAGATCAGGCATTCATCTTCTAACTTTATGTTTAGCAGTTCTTTTTCAGCATGGATAGTGCAGCAAAGACCTGCCAAATTAACCCTGCACCTTAACTGCTGTTCAAGATAAAAATAGAAAGAGCCACTGTTAACAGTAAAGGACAACCTAATACTGGGGGAAAACAACCATTCTGTAGTACAAGTGGTTCTGTGCTCCACTTTTATTGTGTGGCAAGTTGTGATTTCCAGCTCACACTGTTGGGAAGAATGGAGCTCACCAATTCCTAGAAGTAGTTCAGTTCAACTGACATAATGCTGTCTCTAAAGTCATAAACCCCACCAGTCCTGACTGATTTCTGTACCCATGACACCCTACAGTGCAAAAAGTCCAGTTACAGATATTACCAGAAGCAACTTCTATTTATTTTTAGTATTGTTGACCTTCAATTTTGTCTGATTTTTTTTCAGTGTTTCCAACAAAGCACTGTTTTCACTAAGGGGGGCTAAGGTAGTCTTTCCTCAGGTAATACTGCTGTGGAGAACCCTGTCAGGCTCAGCCCTGAAAGGCAGCAAGAGAAGGTAAGAGGGGCATGGGAAAGTCAGAGGCAGCTTATGAAACAAACCCTGGCTGGAGCATTAGGGTGTATAACTGATAGGAATAAAGGCCTGGACATCTCTTGGTACAATCAGGAGTTGACAGGTCTCAGGAAGGTATTCCTCAGGACTTGAAGGCTCCAGATTACACAGACCCAAAACCATCAAGGTAGGTTCCTCAGTTACAACCCTAAGCTCAGGCAAATCCCACTGTTTGGAGACAGGACCATAGGCACAGGTGCCAACCTGGCTCCATGCACAGAATTTTCAATGTAAAACAACACCCACTTTCTGAATACAAGATGGCTTTGAAGACAAGGCTTATAAATGAAATGTTTAAATGAGCTAAGGGCAGAGCCAGACATAGAAAACAAGAAAATGAAAGTATTTTTTCACGCTTTGATGTGTGAGATCACAAATTTAATTGTGTTATCTGGACATTACCACAATGCAAATTAATCAAGGTGAATGAAAATGGTACTTAAAGTTGTCTTGAAAAACCTAACTGAAATGCCTGAGGATGTAAAGTCCCCCAGGCACTTACGTGTGGGCTGGTCTCCTCACATGCCATAGGCTTGTTGATACTGTTCACAAATTTGTTCACATGCTCAAAGTGCTTCGTCATCTCTGTTGCCAAAACCATATCAATAATGGCCTGACGCAATGTCCGGTAGCGATTTCTAGGAAAGAAAAAGAGTTCCTGCTCACAAGCCTGCCAGACAGAGCTCTGTCCTTTCCTCATACCTGGCTAGACAGTACTGCAAAATGCTGCTCAAGGGCTCACCATGTGAGCTGGCACCTTCAGAGTTAGGAACAGTCTAGGGACGGAGGAATGGACTAGATCATGCCTCTCTGGGTTCCTCCAGCTGTTATTTTTGCCTAATGAAAATCAATTCCCTGAGGTTAATAAAAATTTACAACTCAGTTGCATAATACTGTAACACTAAGACAAGTTGTCCAGGAATGGCACCAACACATCCATCTGACTATATGTTAGCTTGGAACTCGAAGCTCAGAAACAACACTGTTTGGTGTCAGGCCTTTTCCTTTTCCTTTCAGATCTCTTTCTCTCTCAACTTGTCCCTGCAAAAGCCGGGCTTATGTAATGGAACTCCCAGGCTACAGCATGCCACAGGGAGCCTTCAGATCTCCCAGAGCTTCGTGTTGATCTGGCACTCCCCACTCTGCCCCATGTGAATGCAGTAGTGCTTGGAAGCATGGGACCTTGTGCAGACACAGCACGCAGCATCTAGCTGCTGGGGTGGAACAATATACCACAAAAGGTATATATCCTGCAGGTATATATCCTATATATCCAAAAGGCCGTGGGCCAAGGTGCAGTCTTGAGGTTGTCAATTGGACCATGTTAACGTAATCCACAAAAGATTATTGAAAATCTCTAAAAGCTTCCAAAAATTACAAATTGGAAGATGGGGGTGGTGAAGGAGGAAATGAAAACCTTTTTTAAAAATCATTTCTACATAGCATTCTGGAAGAAGTTAAATATTAATATCTGTATTTAAACACATGGGCACTCCTCCAGAAGACACACCTGTCGATATTCTTGAAAATGTTGCATTTGCTGTCTTTAGTTGTAAGCTGAAATGCCAGTGCTGTGTGATGACTCTCTAATACGGCTGTATCATTGTAAAGGACAGCTAATTCACTGCCTGCATTGCACAGGAAAGAGTTGGTCCGTCCAGGGTGGTCTACATCATGAATGGTGGCAGCTATTAATGCAGCTACCTCATCTAAATGGTCCAGACTTCCCTACAGGAAGAGAGAAAAATTATGATGTGGCACAAAAAATTACAGTAAATATTTTTTGATCATTTCTAGGTACTCTCAATTATGCAAACATAAGCTTCAGTGTAATTATCCTTCCTCCTTGCAATCATTTTCCACTCACTGTGCCCACAGATTAGCTACTACAAAACTCTCACTCCCACCTCTACCTATATACTCTTTTCTTTAAAGCAGCTTTTTACTATGCTGTCACCTAAGCAATATCTTTGCATAAAATTCTCTAAAGGACAGATCATTTAGAGATTCTGTATGTGCTTGACTGAATGCATCTGTACTATCTCTGCTTCTACACACTTTTTATCTTTGAATACGGTAGGACAGACTGTTTCAGTTGGAAGTGACTTACAGTGAGCATTAGCCCAACTGCCTGACCACTTCAGGGCTGACCAAAAGTTAATGCATGTTGTTGCCCAAATGCCCCTTAAACACTGACAGGCTCAGGGCATCAACCACCTTTCTATGAAGCCTGTTCCAGTGTGTGTGACCACTCAGTAAAGAAATACTTCCTAATGTCCAGTCTGAACCTCCCCTGGCACAGCTTTGAACCATTCCCACTCATCCTGTCACTGGGCACCAGGGAGAATAGCTCACACCTCCCTCTCCAAAGCTTTTGCAAAACTTTATTGAGAGCTATTACTAACCAAGAGAAAGAAAGGGGACAGGTTCCCTTCCCACCCCTATTATTTCTACTTAAAAAAGTAAATTTGTATAAACAGACTTTAGAGAAACTGTATGGGCTTGCTGGCTTCACAGGAAGAGTTAAAGGGCAGAGAGAGTTTATGAAGCCAGGACCATTATTTAAACATGTGACTTTTGGATGACACATATAAAATGGTAAACACACTGAAATCCTAGCCCAGAGGACTCCTAGTTGAGGGTTCTACCTTAACTCTCTCCTTGCCAAGAAAGAAGGCGGTGGCATGCAGGACATCTGCCGCGTGTGTGGAGTTGTGGTAGGAGTTGGAGGAATGGTAGTTGGCCTCAATGACCTGCAGCCATGCCCGCAGCGTTACTTCTGAGCAGTTTAAAAACTCAGAGACCCCAAACCGGGCAAAAACTTTTAAGCCCAAATACACTAATGGCCTGAAAAACAATAGAAGAAAAAAGCACTTGTAAAATAGGAACTTGTGATGTTCTAAAAGCAATGTATTTGATGAAGAAAACAGTAAGACCTTAAAAGGGGTGGGGAATGTTAAACAGTTTTAACTTGCACATCTACAGCCTCTCAAAAGCCTGAGCAAGGTTACAAATTATTGTATCTACTATCCTTTCAGACATTATTTTAATATGTTTTGTGGAAATGGTGCAGTTCCATTAGTTTGAACAGTTCCTGTGGCTTCAGAAAAAAACATCTTAAAAGCCCAGGTCTTTTGTGGTTTTAGTATCTGTCAATCAAACAAAAATACATTTATTTTTTTCCTGAGGAGGAAAAGCAGTCTTTGAACATGACATGGACACATTCCCAAAGATTAAGAAGCCGTAAGACAAAAAAAGATGGAATATTAAATGTAAACTGCTGTATGAGTATGTGTGTGTTTGTGTGTAATGATGCAGAGCCCATGTGTGAAACAGTAAATATTCTAATATTTTTGGTTCTTAAATCCAGATCCACTCTCGGTTGTCATTTACACTGCATTGCCTGTGAGAGAGTCTGTCAGTCATATTTCTCACAAGCTGATCTGCAGAACCTTTGACCTCATAAAGGCGTAATGAAAACCTAGCATCTGCAGATTATACCCAGGCACATTCCTAAAATGGCCATTTTCTGCAAAGAGAGTACAAAAGATTGGGTAGTCTCTGATTCTTTGGGTCTTGGAATGAAAATCACTTTTCTCTGTGGATGACATGATTATTTTTGCAGTCTGCATGACCTCAAAACTACTGATGTCTGTTTTCATTATGAACTTTAAAATCTAAGTCTCTTGGTCCTATCACTGGTTTATCCTCCATTCTATTTTTTTATCCCTATAATCAAAAGCTACAGTTGCCTCAGACCTTCCCAAATCATAGGATGATTTGGGTGAGGGAGGGAAGAGGCTTGCTTTTTCCAGCATGACCGTTTGCACATGAGCAGGAAAAAAGGGCATCTGCAGGACATCTAGCATGTAGCAACATCAGACTATGCCAAACAGTGTCACCTGGACAGAGTGGAGGTATGTCAAGCAAAAAAGCTCCCACAGATTTGCTGTGTCTTGCTTCAGTTTTTCCAGAGCAAAGTGCTTTCTGCTACAGCTCCTCAACAGCCTTTCTCTGCACCCAGGGGAAGGAGTACAGTACCTTTTATTTGTAACAGCCTCCAACTCAAAAATATTGAAGTCCCAGCTTTCCTCGTTATCTAGGAGCTGTGCAATACAGGGTGGAACATCATTGATGGTATTTGGCACTGGAAGGTGACTGTGGCTCAGGTTCATATCTGTTGAAATGGAATTTGGGAATTAACACATTTCTGGATTATTCCCCCCACACTACTGCAATCCCCTGCAGAATTCCATTTAGAAAACAACTCTTTTTCAAGAAAAACAACTTTTTCCTCACATGAAAAAGTCTGTAAAGGTCTATAATATAAAAGGTTTATTACATGGTGGTTGAACATTAACCAAAAAGATCAGTGAATATTTCTTTGAGTGACAATTCATTTTTTTGCTAACATCTTGAAATGCCTTATCTTAATTATTTGAACCTGCTTCAACTCCAAAATGGAGGCAGTCTAGCACTTGTTCTGCAGTCATTTAGCCAACCATTTCCAAAGACATATATCCCACTGCAAATTAGCCTGAAGCTCTATGTCAGCAGCACTGACAAGGGAAGTCACACATGCAAAGGAAATTTAAAACGGTGGCTTACTCTTAGAAAACACATACTCATTTCCTGACAGTCTTCTCAAGCCATCCTGGAAAAAAAAAACAAGTTTATTATAAGTTTTAGGCAGAGGGGCTATGCATCACTAGCATCACTAGTTGCAAAAACACTACATACACTTTGTCTTTAGCTACTATTCCTGAGTAATAAAAGCACTGCTATTACTGTGGCATTATAAGCACCATCCTTGTTCTAAGATTTTTGGATCCTTGAAAGGATCCAAGGAAGACTGGTATGAGATTTCCAGAAATGATATTATTAACTATGCAGTGTATTGCCCTCTTTGACCCTTTCATTGGCACCTGCAAGATCTCACCATTCAAATTAGGCACTATAATTTATTTTTAGTTTTCTTTATATTATTTTGGCAGGAATTAGCTCAGTGTACATTAAAAAATTAGTAAATCTATGATGAAATATAGACAGTATGTCGCTGCTGTTACAGTCAGGACATGATTAAAGCAATCTCACTAATACACTGTACCAGCTGTAGAGCAATCCCTCTAATATCATCTAAGCTTCTAGAGTTTCTAAAAAGTATCCCCTTCAGTATCTCCTGAGACAAATCAGACTGGATGATATGGTTTCTAGTGGCAACCATGTTCACTTTTATGTGAGGATGAATGCACCCAATGGACTGAGATGTGACCATATCTTACTACATCTTAGTGCCTGCTGCTGATAAAGAGGTTGAAATCCTAAAGTGAAATGGTGATGAATCCTCTTCCCATTGCTTGGGACATTTTAGCATAGCAGAGCACTGAAGTGTGGTGTAGGACACTTACAGTAGTAACTTTATCTCTACTGATTTTACTCACAGTCATCAGACCTCCAACAAGATCACTTGTGTGAGGATCTTCATCTTTGGTACCTAGCTGAGGAGAGTAAAGCTCTGTTGTCCGCAGGATCTCCAGAACTCTGTCCAAGGCCTCTGCTACTGTGATGGGGCTGTTTTCCTGGGCAGCATTAATTATGTTAATGACCTGAAAGCAGATTAAGGAGGCAGGCAAAGAAAAGTGAATGGCACTTTTTTCTTTTCTTATTACATAGTCTTTATTCTTGACTTGATTATGCTAATTCTCATTTAGCAAATGCAGTGCAGTTCTCCCAACCCTTGAAGTACAACTCTGAAAATGTAAATTTGTGCTCAGATTTCCTAGTATCCATCTACTATTTTTAACTGTCAGACTCTTGGGAAGTGAAAGCAGAAGGGTGTGAAATATCTGAAATATTGCAAGTGGGTGGACCAAAAACTAGCAATGATGTCCCAGTCCTTCGGCATATCCAGTTCTGCTCTGAAGCAATCATTCAATACCTAGAGGAAAACCCAAACAAACAAGTAAATTCCTGGATATGACTCATATATCCTGACATAGGATGTAAAGCCTTAGTTTTCTCCATGCAAAAATAAAGGGCAGAGAGCAGAAAGAGCTCAGCTGTAGAAGAAGAGGATGGCTCTTTTTGTGCCTCAGCCACAATCTGGGAATGCCACAATGATACAGCAGCACCAAGGGCTGTTCTTGATCTGTCAAGACTGAGAGGAAGAAAGCCCCAATGCCGTCTTCTCCAGCAATGAGAGGCTGCTGCAGGGGCACTACAGGCCTCCCTGCAGGTATGACTGAGGATAAGGAAAAGTTCTTACAGTAGTGTTGGGAAGTAAGAACTTGATGAGAGCAAGAAAAGATGGGGAGAGAGGAAAAAATGAGGGTGGGAAATACCTGGCACCTTGGTGTGTGTTACAAGTGACTTTGCAGCTGGTTTGCAACAGCAGAGTTTGTGTAACACAGATAGTGAAGAAAAGACTGCAGGAAAGTGGGGGAGACAGAACATGGTGCAGGTGCTCCTTCTTCTGTGTGCTGTCTTATCAATAGGAAGAGCAAAGGTGAGACTGGAAGCACATCCTCCTACAGATACACAGCCCAACAGAACAGTGTCCCCTTCCTGTCAGCAGCAGTGCATTTAACAAGGGCACACTTTCCCCCTTTTTCATTTTCTTTCTTATGACTAGGATTTGGAATGCAATGATGAGATGTAAAAAGTAGTAAGGATAAAAAAAAGTTATTTATATTATTCTGTTAAATATGAAGTGCAGGAAACCTCTGGTTGTATATTCACCAACTACATACTTCCCTATGAGAGCGACTCCAGACTCCGAGTGTGTGGAAAAGTCAGTGCTCAGGACTCACCTTTGTGATAGGAGCTTCTATGGTCATTGAGTGAATCCTTGCCATTGAGGAGTACCGTCGGGTCTGTAAGCTTGGAGCTGCCATTCAAGAGAGCCACAGGGTATAAATCAGATGACAGCATTTAAAGAGCAGAAGGCTGGGGACCAGCACAACAGAATCCAGCCTCATGTCCCACTTCTGTATCTCTCCTCCTGCAAGTTCTTTACTGTTTCATTTCTTGCTCTGTTGTCAACCTCCTTGGTAAGTATCCCTCACTTTTACTATCAGATTTTCTATCCATCCTTCACTTTGGAATGAAGCTATACCTATTTTGCCTCATGCCCAGTACCTGCCAATTGCTCTTTTGATTGCTGTGGATCTCTGTCAGACATGGCTCCTCCGGTGAGTGTGTGGGTGTATGTCCCTCATCTTGGTGATATAACTGGTCTCATGGAACCCATTCCTGCTCCCCATAAGCTGACCTTCACTTACTACATAGAGTGGCAGAAAATAATCCTTGCCACCACTGCCCCAGCTGGGACTGTCCCAACCAGTCACAAATTGGATCAGGAGTAGAAGTACTGCTCTCAAGTAACCAGCAGCAATGAATCCATTCATGTTCAACACGAATAAAACAAAAATACTGGTTCAGGAGCACAAGCTGAACCTTTCTAAGAGAGGTGGCACTAACACTTCACCACACACTCTTTTAGCAGGCTTCTCCCATCCTTTGGCACAACCAGTCCTCTCTTTGAAGGAACTCTGCACTGCCATGCATCTTGTAGTGATGCTGGTACTTATGCTGGGGCACTGTTTTGCAAATTGGAAGAAAGAAATTTTGCAGCAGTTATAAAAAACTGGAGTAATTTCTTTTCAATCATGTATGAATTTGTCTGGTTCATCTTCTGCAGTTTTATTGCCTAGACCAAGTGTTCTTTCTTTATTTGTAAATATATATATTTATAATATTATATATCAATATATAATCATTCTTGACAGTTTACTTTCTTACCATCACTACTTTGAGATGTTATTGACTTAACATCAACTGAGTCTTTTCTTCTGTTCTTGCATTTGTAGGAATTGGATTCTGTAAATACAAAACAAAAACTTTAAAAATGCATCAAGTAAAACATCTACAAAACATCTTCCATCTAAAATTATGAAAATTTAATTAAACAATCTTAACAATATGAGATAAGGGGGGAAATATTGTAATCTCTGCACATCAGAACAAGAAACTCAGTGTCTATCAATTTGTCTGAAGTCACCTGGAAAGGTGTTTCACAAGGAAGTCAAGATGCCTTAGGAGACTTGCTTCACCTAACTTTAGCTTCCTAAAAGCAGAAGTCTTGTAGGCTGTTGGTGTCTAAGGTGGTTATTGGAGAACCTGCTTCAGGAGAGATGTCTCAGGCAGGTGCATCGAACCCATCCGGCAAGACCCTTTTGCTTTCCACCAACCACTGAATAAGCTTGAGTTTAACAGCCTAAAACTTTACCCAAGTGAGAAAAGTCCCATCTCAGTCTACACTCTTCTAGCCCAAGCATAATTCAGACTCAGACAGCTTTTGCTTTTATTTGCAGTAATTTTTTGTACCCTGTGTTAAAGAAAAATCCAGCATGCTGAGAATGATTATAAACAAGCACTTTGGCTGCTGTGAAAATTAACCATGCAAAAAGCTGTTACTCTTAAAGCTACTGTTTGCTAAAGCAAGAGGAATTATCACATCCAGACAAATTCAAAAACTGGATGAAATACCAGGAAAAAAAAAAAGAAAAAGGTAAAATTTAATTTTCTTCCAAAATATTACAGTCTTCAGTCTCCCTTCTGTTGAAAAACAGCAACCATGCATCTGTTCACCTCTTTGCAAGAGTCTCTATAGGACCTACTCCCAGAGTGTCTGAAATGCCACTCAAGGATCAGAGACCCCGGTAAGCTTTTAAAAGCAGATAAAGCCATCTGAAGATTCAGAAATACCATGACATTGGTATTTTTAATATAAAGAACACGTCACAAGACAGGATGTAGGCAGCCTGTCCTTGGCAAAATAAAATGTTAATATATGATTCTCCAGAATTAAAAGTTTGTCCATCTTAAAAATTACTGAAATACAGTTTCTGTCTTAATTCTCTTTTTCTACCATGGATATCTGCTGGGAACTCCACACAGCAGAGAAGAGACAGTCTAGGAGATTCCTAGAGTGTATAGAGGATAATTTCCTGCTCCAGCTGGTAAATAAGCCTATGAGAGATGGGACCCTGCTAGACCTTCTATTCACAAACAGAGAGGGCCTGCTGGGAGATGTGGTGGTTGGAGGGTGCCCATCTGGGGCACAGTCACCACGAAATAATAGAGTTTGCAATACTCAGGGATGCAAGGAGGGCCATAAATAAAACCTCTACACTGGACTTCTGGAGGGCAGATTTCAGCCTACTCAGAAAACTGGTTTAGAGGGTACCCTGGGAAACTACCCTTGAAAACAAAGGGATCCAGGAGGGATGGACGTGCTTCAAGAAGGAAGTCCTGACCGCATTGCAGCAGGCTGTCCCAGTGTGCCCAAAGGCAAGCCAACGGGGAAGATGGCCAGCTGACTGAACAGGGAGATTTTAAAGCAAATTAGGGTAAAAAAGAGAGCCTACCCGTCACCAGTGGTGTCCCCCAGGGATCAGTGCTGGGCCCAGTTCTGTTTAACATCTTTATCAATGATCTAGATGAGGAGATTGAGTCCATCATCAGCAAATTTGCTGATGACACCAAGTTGGGAGGGAGTGTCAACCTACCGGAAGGCAGGAGGGCTCTGCAGAGGGATCTGGATAGACTGGAGAGTTAAGCTGATTCCAACGGGATGAAGTTCAACCAGGCCAAGTGCCGGGTCCTGCACTTTGGCCACAACAACCCCCTGCAGTGCTACAGGCTGGGGACAGAGTGGCTGGAGAGCAGCCAGGTGGAAAGGGACCTGGGGGTGCTGATCGACAGGAGGCTGAACATGAGCCAGCAGTGTGCCCAGGTGGCCAAGAAGGCCAATGGCATCCTGGCCTGGATCAGGAACAGTGTGGGCAGCAGGAGCAGGGCAGTGATCCTTCCCCTGTACTCAGCACTGGTGAGGCCGCACCTTGAGTATTGTGTTCAGCTCTGGGCCCCTCAGTTCAGGAAGGATATTGAGGTTCTGGAGCGGGTCCAGAGAAGAGCAACCAGGCTGGGGAAGGGACTTGAGCACAAGTCCTATGAGGAGAGGCTGAGGGAGCTGGGGTTGTTTAGCCTGCAGAAGAGAAGGCTCAGGGGAGACCTCATCACTCTCTACAACTACCTGAAGGGAAGTTATAGCCAGGTGGGGGTTGGTCTCTTCTCCCAGGCAAGCAACAACAGGACAAGGGGACATGGGCTCAAGCTCTGCCAGGGGAAGTTTAGGTTAGATGTTAGGAAGAAATTCTTTACAGAGGGGGTGATCAGGCATTGGAATGGCCTGCCCAGAGAGGTGGTGGATTCACCATCCCTGGAGGTTTTTAAAAAGAGATTGGACATGGCCCTTAGTGCCATGATATAGTAATTCGAGTTGGATCAGGGGTTGGACTTGATGATCTTGGAGGTCTTTTCCAACCCAATCTATTCTATGATTCTATAATGGAAAAAAGGGCTGGCTACTCAGGAAGAGTTCAGGAATATAGTTAGGTCTTGCTGAAAGAAAATCAGAGAGATGAAGGCAAAACTTGAACTTGATCTTGCCACTTCTGTTGGGGATAACAAAAAGTCTTTCTATAGATACATCAATAGCAAAAGGAGGGACATGGGTGGGAACATAGTTATCAAAGATGAGGACAAGGCTGAGGTATTTAACACCTACTTTACCTCAGCCTTCAACAGTAAGACAGGTTGTCCTGGCTCTCTGAGAAGGTCCCAGATGATTGGAAGTTGGCGAATGTCCTGCCGATCCACAAAAAGGGCCAAAAGGAGGACCTGGGAAACTCCAGGCCTGTCAGCCTGACCTCGGTGCCTGGCAAGGTTATGGAGCAGATCATCCTGAGTGCAATCACACAGCACCTACAGGATGGACAAGGGATCAGACCCAGCCAGTACGGGTTTGGGAAGGGCAGGTCCTGTCTGACCAACCTGATCTTTTATGATCAGGTGACCCACCTGGTGGATGAGGGGAAGGCTGTGGATGTGTCTATCTGGACTTCAGCAAAGCCTTTGACACCGTCTCCCACAGCATTCTCCAGGAAAAGCTGCAGCCCATGGCTTGGACAGGGGCACTCTGTGCTGGATTGGGAACTGGCTGGAGGGCCGGGCCCAGAGAGTGCTGGTGAACAGGGCTGCATCCAGCTGGTGACCGGTCACTGGTGGTGTCCCCAGGGATCAGTGCTGGGCTCAGTTCTGTTTAATATTTTTATTGATGATCTGGATGAGGGAGTTGAGTCCATCATTAGCAAACTTGCAGATGACACCAAGCTGGGAGGGAGTGTCAACCTACCAGAAGGCAGGAGGGCTCTGCAGAGGGACCTGGACAGACTGGAGAGTTGGGCTGATTCCAGTGGGATGAGGTTCAACAAGGCCAAGTGCCGGGTCCTGCACTTTGGCCACAACAACCCCCTGCAGTGCTACAGGCTGGGGACAGAGTGGCTGGAGAGCAGCCAGGTGGAAAAGGACCTGGGAGTTTGGATGGACAGGAAGCTGAACATGAGCCAGCAGTGTACCCAGGTGACCAAGAAGGCCAATGGCATCCTGGCCTGGATCAGGAACAGTGTGGGCAGCAGGAGCAGGGCAGTGATCCTTCCCCTGTACTCAGTGCTGGTGAGGCCACACCTGGAGTGCTGTGTCCAGTTCTGGGCCCCTCAGTTCAGGAAGGATATTGAGGTGCTGGAGCGGGTCCAGAGAAGGGCAAGGGGGCTGGGGAAGGGACTTGAGCACAAGTCCTATGAGGAGAGGCTGAGGGAGCTGGGGTTGTTTAGCCTGCAGAAGAGGAGGCTCAGGGGAGACCTCATCACTCTCGACAACTCCCTGAGAGGGGGTTGTAGCCAGGTGGGGGTCTTTTCTCCCAGACAGCTATCAGTAAGACAAGACGGCATGGTCTCAAGCTCTGCCAGGGTAGGTTTAGGTTAGATGTTAGGAAGAAATTCTTTACAGAGAGGGTGATCAGGCATTGGAATGGACTGCCCAGGGAGGTGGTGGATTCTCTGTCCCTGGAGGTTTTTAAGATGAGACTCGATGTGGCACTTAGTGCCATAGTCTAGTAACTACAGCAGTGTTGGATCAAGGGTTGGACTTGATGATCTCAGCAATCCTTTCCATCCCAGCTGATTCTATGATTCTATGATTTATAAGACAGCTTGGGTCCTCTTATTTTGTTGTAGTCCAAACTGGAGAAACTGAAAGCATTTTCCTCTGTTGACATCTAACAGCAGGGTATAACTAATGCATGTTAAATAATATTATTTATTCATTTCATAATACTCCTCTTAGAAACCCCATTCCTGCATTAACATTTGGATTAGTTTATCATAAGGCACTAGAGTGGGAGCAAGGATTTACACATAAACATAGCTGTGAGTGGCTATAGCTGACAACTCTCCTTGTGGTAAATGCCAATTAGCAAGTTGGAAACTTTGCTAGTACCACCCCAAGAGTCACAGGCACCTAAAAGCTACTCTCTACCATTCTACAATTTCATCTGTAAATATTTCAATTGCTAAATAAAAAATTTTTCTTCACGTGGTGAGCAGAATATCTCGTCATTCAGATTTGTTACAAATCACATCATCACAAGCAGCGCAATACCCATGGATTACTTTTCTATGCTCATCACATACTGGTATATGCTCATGGATAAGTTCTGGAAATTTATTCTTGGAGCACAGCCATGGACCGCAGGAAGGATAACCTACGTCACATGCTCTAAGTCTGCCTGCACTCACTACAGCTTAGTCATCAACATGGCACCAATGGGATGGGGCTTCCCAGTCTTGTTTAAATCTGTCACAAAAATGAGCAAAGTAAGCTAGTAAAAGTATTTTAACTAGTAACAAGCATCCTCTGGCTTAATTCATAGGCTTTCTCACCTTTTTATATGCAGGAAAGAAACAGTGAGACGAAAATCTGCTTTTATTACAGGGACATGGGAGTAAGCAGTTTAACATACTGTGGATCAGTTCTGATGGCAGCAATGGGAATGAGAGCAGCCAATTACATATTGTCTCTTCTTCCCCCTGCTAACTGCTATTTGGCATCACAAAACCTTCTGATGTTTGTAGGTATTTCTAAGCTACTTTAAAAAGCAGGAGATGTTAAACAATCATGTTCTGTGCTTGTGGTATGTTATATCCTCTTCCCATGTGAAAATCAGAAGCTATCTGACATTGTACAGCAACACTGTCCATCTTTCAAAGCAGAAAGGGCCTCAGATGCCAGAATGTAATAGGGTATGAGAACCTGTTCACTCATAGTAAGACATCAGTGCTGCGTCTGGCTGAGATCACTAGAGTCACAAGCTTAAAACTGGCCTTTGGTGCCTCTTTCTTCAGGCAAAAGTGTTATTCCAAACACTACACAGCACTGGAGGAAAGGGCTCCACACTGCTAGTCAAAAGCTGTCTGCAGAAGTCAGTGAGAGCTAATTAATGTGCTGTCTGCAAGTAACTAAACCCACCTGAGACATAGGGCAAGGGTTTTGCAGACATCCTGCAACAACTCAGCAGTGACAAACTGACTAGCTTAGGCTGGACACCTCAGACAACGGTCTTAGCCCTGTGCTGGGGCCAAACCAGTGGCCTGCTGACAGGTCCTAAACTTGGAAACACTAGGGCGGGTATGCTGGCACAAATTAGCACATTCTGCATTTCAGACACAAAGGGGTGCCAAGGTACACCAGCCTCGTGATCAGACACAGTGTTTGAATACCATGAAGAGCAATGCATCCTAACTTCAAATGCACAGCAAGAGCTCTGCACGGGAGACTGAATTATTGTTAATTATATTATTATTGGTTATTGATTATGGATTATAAATCCAATTCATGGTGGGACATCAGTGGCAGCTGGCATCCATCACTGGCCGTCAGCTCTGACTACTGACTGGAACAAGGGAAGGAACAATTCATACCAGCAAAGAACCCTGCCACCACCTCCAGCACAACAGCATGTAGAGGTAAAAGTTTTCTAACCTGACTGAGAATTGTCTCCTGTGTACTTCTCTTCATGGTGACTCTTGTAAACCTGAAGATTGAAGTAAAATACATATGTAAGGAAAAAGAATACAAAAACACTTTAAACAGGTTACAGTCAACACTGTTCTTGTCCAGAATTTTCCATTCAGTTATTTTTAAAAAGAAGGTGTTTGGCAAAGACTCTTCATTAGGTGCAGTTAGATGTAGAGAAATAATGTGAAAGAAAACAGATATTTCATGCAGAAAATCACAAATACAGTAGTGTTTTTATATACTAAGTTCCTGTTTAATGCCTGTGATTGAAAGAGAATTGACGTTCTTTTTAGGTATTGTTTTAAGTGCAAATTGCATATGAACCTGAAAGAATGAAATGCAAAAAATAAAAAAAAAAAATCCCAAACCATTAATTTTTGCACTTTAAAAAGCATTTTCTTAGCACTATTTAAGCTAATTTTTCATGCATCCTTTCACAGGTCACTAATAAACTGGACTTCATAAAACTCAGTTATAAAAACAACTCTCCAGCAAAAGAGGGGTAGAGGTAGGTGTCATTAATCAGAACTTTATTTCCAAGTAATTTTTAATCATTCTCATGAATGAAAAAGTTAAACACAAAATCTTAATTCTTTGTGCTTCTGAGAGATCTTGGGTAGCTCCAGCAACAAGTATTTCAAGCTTTCTTAGAATTTACATAGGATATTTCCATCATCTTAAAATTTACACATATTGCTTAGACTACAGTAACACAGATTAAATATTCCTCTGCTTTTCCATTCTGCTCAGAAAAGAAAGCACTGTCCAGTTCATGACAATCTAATACCCGCTAATCACCCTTTCCTTTGCTACATGGTTACAAGAAAGTATTTTGCTTTGCTGTTAATAGGAAACTTGAACAAAAATGTCAGTTCCTCAAGTCTTCCCTCTAAAATTAGCACATGATATTTTTAACTAGGGCTAACAGAGACACTGAGAAGGACTAAAAATAATGCATTACTTTTTTTAATTCAGTCACTAGAGAAGATACACATACTCTCTGTATATACATGTCATTCTTGCAAGCACTCTATCTTTTTTTTCTTTTTGCAGTGGAGAGGAGCAGATAAAGAGGGAAAGAGAACAAAATGGGAAAGAAAAAAACCATAAAATTCAGACATAGTTTTCTGTAATGAAGAAAAAAAAAACAAAGGAGAGGGAAATCCTGTGCTCATTTTCCATATATATTTTGTTCAAGTGAGCATAAGAAGTGACTCTTCCTCCAAAAAAAATCTTAAACACTTATCTTGTAACCTTGCAGAAACTCAAAGAGATATGATCTTGTCCATACAGAGCAAGATTAAGGATCTCATCAGATATGATACAGTGACACAAGGCATCTGAACTGCTCGTTCTGGTCCCAACCTGGAGCTTCTCTGAGCCAATGGATATATATATCTCTGTCTACTGCACAAACTGGCAGAAACACTGGCACAGTGCTCTACTAAAAAAACAAAATAAACCACTTTTCTGTTCTGAATACTTCTCTTCCCCTTCTGCAGGCATGTCCTGAAAGAGCCATGTAAGGTAAGTTATGAGGGCGGTCACACAGTTAATCTTGGGTCAATGTGTTCTTAAGAGGAGAAACAACACCTCTGTTGTAAATTTATGAATGTGCAAACACTGGACTCAATCCTGCCAGGTCTCAAATTGACAACAGCAGCATTAATAATTACCTAGGCTTCAGCACATGGAAATAGTCATATGAAAGTCAATCCCCATTCATAAATCTTCACTATAAGAGTGCTTAATACTCTCTTACAAAAATTTTTTTCGATATAAATCTATCATGCTAAATTTTTGTATGTGGTAGACATGGCACAGAAATACATGAAGGATTCTGCACAATGATCTCTGATCATACTGTGATATCCCTTACAGAGGCTATCCGTAATGGCAAATATCTACATTTTTTTTAAGGTGAAACAATGCATAATATGTAAAGATGTTTCTAAATCAACGTACATTGTCTGAATGCTGAAATCCAGCTATTTAAAATTATGCTCATGCATTTGCATCAACATTTGAATCATGACAGCTTTTACTACATAAATAGTTTGTTTGATTTCCTTTCATCCTGCCATAAGGATATATCTGTGGCTTGAAAAGGAACCTAATTTTTTTAGGGTAACGAAATGTTCTACTGTTGTGAGTATTTAGGCATGGATTTTAGGAATACTACAGTGTCCAGTATCTCCTACAGGCAGGAGGTATTTCCACCACAGAAAAGAAACAGAATAATTACATAGCTCTGCTGGATGCACCTTGTTTTTTCAACAAGAGACCTTACATCTCCCCACACCATGCTTTCTCTTTGGCCGTGGTCTTTAACCTTTGTGTTAAAGATTATATTCCCGTGGAGAACCTTTTGAAAGCCATATTCTCCAGGATTGCGAAAGGTGTAAAGCTCCCAAGACTATCAAATTTGTGCTCAATTCACAAGTAACTGCTTATAAAGCAATATTAAAAAGACATAAAGGGTGGTGCTTTCCATTGGTGCCAGTAGTACAGAGAATATAAATGCCGCCTTGGATGTGAGTTCTTATGTAAAATTTGTTTCTTCAGTTCCCTTGTTCTCAGCAACAAGGAGGGGCTAATGGGGCAGGTGAAGTTCAAGGACAGCCTGGGCATCAGCAACCATGAAATGGAGAAGTTCAAGGTCCTCAGGACAGTGGGGAGGGCACACAGCAAGCTCCCTGCCCTGGACGTTAGGAGAGCAGGGATCTGCTTGGAAGACTGCCATAGGATAAAGCTGTGGAAGGAAGAGGGGCCCAAGAAAACTGGTTAATATTCAAAGATCACCTCTTACAAGCTCAGGAGCAATGCATCCCAACAAAGGAAAGTCAGGTAGAAATGCCAAGAGGCCTGTATGGATGAACAAAACACTCATGGGCAAACTCAAAAAGGAAGCCTACTAAAGGTGGATGCAAGGACAGGTAGCCTGAGAAGAATACAGAGAGAGTGCCTGAGCAGCCATGGATCAGGTTAGGAAAGATGAAACCTTGATAGAATTAAATCTGGCCAGGGATGTCAAGAGCAACAAGAAAAGCTGTTATAGGTATGTTGGTGAATAGAAGAAAGACTAGGGAAAATGTGGGCCCTCTTTGGAAGGAAACAGGATACCTGGTTACCCAGGACATGGAGAAGCCGAAGTACTAAATGGTATTTTTGCCTTGGTCTTCACTGACAAGTGCTCCAGCCACACTGCCCGAGTCTCAGGAGATAAAGGCAGGGACTGGGAGAACGAAAAGCCACCCACTGTAGAACAGGTTTGAGAACTTTTAAGGAACCTGAAGGTGCACAAGTGCACAGGACCTGATGGGCATTCATGGGTCCTGAGGGAGTTGGTGGAGGAAGTGACTAAGCCATTATCCATCATATTTGAGAAGTCATGACAGGCAAGTGACCAGTATTATTTGACATCTTTGTCAGGGACATGGACAGTGGGATCAGGTGCACCATCAGCAAGCTGGCTGATGACACCAAGCTTTGTGGGGTGGTTCATACGCTGGAAGGGCCCCAGCATAAGAAAAACATGAGCCTGTTGGAGGAGGGCCAGAGGAGGGCACAGAGATGACCAGAAGGCTGCAGCACCTCTCCCATGTGGAAAAGATGAGAGAGTTGGGGTTGTTCAGCCTGGAGAAGAGAAGGCTTTGGGGAGACCTTACAGCACCTTTCAGTACATAAAGGGGCCTACAAGAGAGCTGGAGAGGGGCTTTTACAAGGGTGTCTAGTGATGAGACAAGGAGTAATTGCTTCAAACAGAAAGATGGCAGGTTTAGATTAGATATCAGGAAGAAATTTTTTACTGTCGGAGTGGTGAGGCACTGGAACACGTTGTGAAGGGAAGTTGTGGATGCCCCATCCCTGGCAGTGTTTAAGGCCACGTTGGATGGGGCTTTGACCAACTTGGTCTAGTGGAAGGTCCCCTGTGACAGGAGGCTCAGAACTAGGTGATCTTTAAGGTCCCTTTCAAGCCAAATTAGTCTATGATTCTTACCGGTTTAGGCAGTCCAATGAGCTGGGCAAAGAAAAGCAGAAAATTACTTTTTTTCTGTATTCCTACTGCTGTTTTTTACAGCTGGCTGCAAATTTGTAATTGTGTTGTACTCATTATCTTGCAATAAGAGGATCATATCTGCAATTCTCTGTTCCAGTCTTTCAGTTGTGGTTTTTTTTAAAGAAAAAAAAGATCAGATTGTATCTCACTTTCAAATCAACATCAAAGCAGCTATAAATGAAAAAGACAGTGAAGAGATTTAAACAATGAATTAAAGAGAATACATTAGAATACATAACTTAATCACTGCTTCTGTTACAAAACTCAATTGCATTCTAGCCTGAGATCTTAAAAAGTACTGTGACTGTAAATACTTTGCTGCTAATACTAAAAACCGTGGTTAATTCAAAGATTAGGTCAGTTTACAGTAATATGAGTCTTACTTTTCAGTGATAGACCTTCAAAGTTCTTCCAAAAGTTATGCAGTTTTGTTCCTTTACTACCTGCCTCCACAAAACTTACACCAGGAGGATGGTTTCAGTGGGCAAATTTTATAGACTACCACTTACAAAATTCTTCCAGTAGCAGTGGTTTTCCAATAATGTTTTAATATTGAGTATTGTTCTTCTAAAGAAGGGGCAACTACACACACTCGTGACTTTCTTAAAATGTTTTCTGCATAAGTGTCTTTACCCATATCATGGGTAAAACTGCATAAAAATCTAAATAAAATACATAACCCCTTCCCAAAACAACATGGAAATATACCATGTTTCCCAAGCACATCTTTGGTCTAAAATGTTGCCAGCCACTTCCTATTTCACCCTTGAAGACCACAAGCTAAAGACAGATTTCACTCTTTGCTCACAGAATTCCAGACTTCTTTACAGTGCATCTACTAAAGTATTTTTGGGGAAAAGCATGTGATATGATCATTTGCCTCAGGCACTGTCAGTGGGCGGACACCAGGAGCAGATTGCAGCAAACAGCTCTCCATACAACCAGATTTGTTGCAGGACCAGCTGCTGGTATGGATGTGTGTCTGGACTGCAGAGACCTGGGTCAGCTGCTGCTGCTGGTTTACTTGGGTTACGGCTTGAATGACACCCCTCCAGAACACTTCTTCTTATCAGTATACAAAGTCTCAGGTGCTGCATGAAGGCTACACTTTATTTAAGAACAACACATTTCCAAGCACTGTCACCACTCAGCATAGGTCATTACTAGGCATAAGTACACCACATAAACTGTCAAGAGCAGCTCTAGAAAGAAGGCCCTGAACTCCCTTTGAACTATGGTCTGTGTCACTCCACAGTATCATGGACTCAACTGTCACATTCATGCTCCAGAAAATTAAAGCCTTTCTTCCTCTACTCAGCAGTCCTACAGAAGGAGAATAGCCCATGCAAATACTGAAGTTTTCTTGCTTGCTCCAACAATCAGTGAGAATCTCATTGACAATATAGATAAGATCTAATTGGAAAAATTGATAAGCCAAAATATATTATTTTACTGAAAGCTATGGAAATTATCACATGAAAGAAATACAATACCTGTTTGTTGTTTTCATTGGTACAGTGCAGCCTCTTGAGGGACACAAAATGTCTTATTTTCCTAGCAACAGAAATAATCCCTTGTTACCATATCAAATGGTGAATAGAGAAGTGAAGTGATACACTGCTATTTTCTATAGCAGAGATCTCCATGCCCTCAGGAAAACAGATACCAAACCCGACACCAGCAAGAAGGCTGGGTGACCAGCACTCCTTCAGCATTTGTCCCAGGACACCTGATCCTTTTGCTCCTACAGGAATCCTCCTGCACATCTGGGAGCTGAATTTGGCAATGTACCTGTTCTAAACTGCAAAGGTGGGAGCATGTACAAGCATACTCACATACAAGGGGATTGCCCAGCTGCTAAATACATGGAGGTTCATGCCAAACGTACAGATTGAGAAAGCAGAAAGAAGACCCTAAAAACCAGAAAGCACATATGTTCTGGACAAGTTATTTACCCTCCTTGACCTATCACAGGTGTTATCTTCACATGCTGCTGAATACTGTCTCCTGATTTTCTTTTTGCGTAGTAAACTCCTTGCCATTCCTAAGGAAACACACACAACAGAGACAGCATCTAAGAATATATAGCTTGCAGTCAAATCTTCATTTATTATTGCATAGTCCTTACACAGTAAATGATTACATTTTATTTCATGGTTGTCTTTTCTAAAATAACATAAAATTTATAGAGAATAACACCTTTAACAGTCATTTGCTAACATAAAGACAGTGGAACTACGTTTCTCTTATAAGAGAGCATACAACTTTTATAAGGAACTTCAGGAATCATCTACTTAGAGAGGTTACTTCCTAGGTACCACCATAAGCAGTAGTAGTTGCGAAATACCCAGAAGGTACCTCCCTTGGGACCAGCAGAAACAAACTGTGCTGAGCATCATTCAGCTTTGAAGTTGTTGGTTGTCGCAATATGTATGCTAAATTTCAAAAGCCCTTGTCCTAAAGATGTCCTTCAACTAACCTCAAAGAAGAAAGATTTTTAAGGATGGAACTACATGGCAGTAGAGTAGGATTAAGTTGGAAAACAGGTGGAGGATACCTTTAAGCAGGCAGTGTGAGCTGCTGGGCAGCCCATATAAATGAGGAGGAACACAGCAGGAGTGGCCTGCAGGTTCTGCTGATGAACCAAGGTGAACTGCAAACAACTCCAGACAGTGACTCCAGCTCAGATCATTGCTGGAAATGATTCAAAGGTTCAAGAATTCCCCAAAATTCTTGAAGCAGAATGTGAGACAGGGAAAGGTGAGAGGTACTTCTGCAGCCCATGGGAGATGGGGTAAGAGACTGTTGTTTGGATTAGGGGAACGAACGCATTGCCAGGCCCATCACCACAACAACAGGAGTTCACAGTGCACTGCAGATAGAATTCTAACTGTAGTTAGAAAAACAAACCCCACTGGGTGCCAATACTTTTTGGTCCTTGAAGTATGCAGTCAGTGAAGCCTCTGCAGTTTCACAGAACAGTTAAACCTTTTGGTTGGATGATTCAGCCACCTGAGAGACTGACTGAGGGACAAAAACTGTTACATTCCAACTAACAAAAGCTCCATGGACTCTAAGCAAAATAGAAACAGAGAAAACATCCTGATATTGATCTTAAGCCAACAGATCAGTAGGAGTTCAGTCAGATCCTAAAAGCAAAGCTAATGAAATCTGTAGTCACTTGTCTGTGACATGGGTTGTTGTGTTCTTTAGGCATCTGAGGAGTAGAATTCTGGTCTTATATGTGCACTCATGAAGAACACACCTAGTGTTCTTAAACCTAGAGCAATAAAAAATAAAGCAGAATAAATCAGTATATAAATAATAAAGCAGAATCTATAGCAATGAGATTGTTTTGTTTGCTTACCTTTCCTTTTTTAATGAATGTGTTTATGTTGTCTAAAAGATCGGCACAGTTTTTATCGCTTTTAGGTAATTCAGTAAGTTCCTTGCCAATAAGCTCTCCCTTGCGGTATCCCATCATCCGTTCAAAGGCTGGGTTAACATACTGCCAAGACAAAAGTACCTTAGGTCAGTATTTAAAGGAACGTACTTGAAGGATATTTACTCACATTTAACTATCAAAGTGGGACAAGTTATGGCTAAAGCCACAACCACACATCCCTGTAATTTGGTGTTTCTTGTATAAAAATCCTAAATGATGATGAAACATTTTATTCAAGTAAGAAGCCAAACACAGAAAGCGATATGTAACCTCCTATCAGAAAGGACAGAGAGAGAATAATACAGATTTTACCATAAACAACATTACTTCACTGAAAATTATAACCTAAATACAGTTACTGAAGGAAGAGTCTTATTCGGCAGGCATCAGTGTGCATCATCCAAAAATTAGGCTCTTAATTGCACAAGGTTTTCTAACGGGCAACAAAACTAAAATACTGAAATGGAACAGGAACTACTGTGCAAAGATCTCTTTGGGGTTCTTCTTTTCCAATTCTATAAAATAGTTAAGGTTTCCCCCCTACCTGAATGACATGATCTTCACTGGTTATTTCTACAGCTTCCTGACAATGGTCTAATGCTGTAAACACTGCATTACAAGCTCTGAAATTAGCAAAGGATTAGCACATTAGTTTTATTGTTAGAACATTTTGTTTACTATAAATACATTATGAAATTGTACTTATCGGGAGATGAATCACAAAGTAGCAGTTGTTTTAGCTAAACCATGTCACTATCTTCATTATGACTTGTTTCAGAACACCCAGCCTCAGACAGCCCTGTTAACGTGCTTTTACTGCAGATCACATTGTAAAAGTGCTTATAGGCACTGCAGCATCTTAATAGTATATTTTTATCTACATACATGTTCTGAACAGCAGGAGCTAACAATTAGCAATAAAACCAACACGTTACTGTTACATCAGAAAGTCTTGTGATCATTAAAGATTAAGAAAAAAAAAATCATCGTAGCAGATATATACAAAGTTTTCAATAAGCAAATAGATTGACACTGTCAAAGAAACTGTAATACAACATAGTTAAAGGAAACAATCTAGTTCATCTCAAAGTTCTAGTCCAAAAATGTCAATTTTCCTGCTCCCAAATAATAATGCAGTGACTTATTTCCATACATCCTGATTTTTAAGGGCCAAAATGATCTTTGTTACTCATTTTCTTTCAGGGCTATCCTTGAACTAATGCATGAATACAAAAGCCTTATCTTCTTGCTACAAAATTTAAATTGCTTAAATTATGATTTACACAGAATGACCTTAACATTAATATAGGCTCCTAATGCTAGGTGGAAAAAGTATATCTCATAGAATCATAGGATGGTTTGGGTTGGAAGAGGCCTGAAAAATGATCTCTTTCCAATCCCGCTGCCATGGTCAGGGAAAGTACATACTAAAAGAAACATCCTGGCATACTTGCTTTGATAGATGCCAGTACTTCATCTTTGATTTGGACTAAAGACAAACTGATTACCTTTTATATACCTCTCACTGCAGGGAGCAAGAACACATGAACATTCCTGTACTTAAAAGAACCATCTTGCTCCAAGTCTGCATAGTAGGGTTTGAATTAGTACCAATGACTAGAGAACTAAGAAATACAGGATGTTTCTACTTCCCCTTATCATGGAAGTAACTCTAAACCAAATAGGATGCATGAAGAGATATGCACAGAAACACAGCCATGTAGCTGCATGGATGAAGATTTCTAGGAAAAAAGTGATATCCAGAAGATGACACAATCCATGTAATAAAAGGAGCTTTTACAAGTGATTTTCTAGCAATCCAAGCTGGTTCCCAAGTGTCATTTTGTGCTGTGTGAAGTAACTGATTTATCTCAGTGACAGATGCCTCTCTGGTACACCAACTGCAAACAAATGTCATTACAAATGTAAACTTTCTGTATTAAAACATACAGGTATGTTTTCACTCTTCAAGCCGTAGTATTTTCATTTGATCTGGCAAGCAAGCCAGCAAAATTACAAGCCCTATCCTCTTTGATTGGCACACAGATGTCCAACCAGTTTTCAGACCAGAAGCAACAATATGGAGAAGCAGAGTCCCTGCTAGGAATGGAAAGACTTTTATGACAACTGACATGACCTTATCTATTTTCTTGGGCTGGTTCTACTCTTTCACCATGTTTCTCTTTTTTCTGAACACTTGAAATATCCCGGGTTTAATTCCATAGACTAACTTCCTGCATTCTCTTCCCTTTCACTGTTACAAAGCTGTACAGAAGACCTACAGACCAGCAACAAATGGGACAGACATACAGTGCAACACTTTTTTACTCACTTAATTAAACCACATGAATGAAAAAAAGTTGTAACTAAATAGCATTACCAAATACCAAGCTCTGCTCTGCTTAGTTTTCAATGGCACCTGCCAAATAAGGCAGAGGTAGGTATAAGACATTAGCTTTTCCAGGTTACAAATACAGCTCTTCAGAAACTTTACCTTTTAAAAGGCAACCTCATACCCCCTTATTTTAGTACAAAAGTTGCTTGTAAGTATTACTTGTGCTTGTTAGATGACAAGGTTTAACTGCTTAGCTATATCGAGCCTATCTCTGTTAAACTCTTTACTTAAATATTCTGGAACTGCATCTGGTAGTGGCAGTAGCAAACCCAAAGATACCACCTTTTCTTTTCATAGTATTTTACAGTGCTGCCAAAGGTTCCCAAAAGAGTCATGTTCAGATGTGATGTGGATACATATACATACACAAAAAAATATACATAATGTTTATTATCAATATACAAAAGACATGATAACACAGGATGAATTTTATATAATATTATTTACATAAATTAAAATGAAGTAGGCTCACAGTTTATGTAACTCCATTCAAGAGAGCAAGAGCAGGCAGAATTGCTGCTGTTTCCATAAACAATATGGATGAAAGAACTGTCAGTAGACGAAATGCCGCTGGGGACTAGGATTGTTTCCTTCCAATTTTAATGAACTTTAATGGCTGTAAATGAACTTACAGAAAAATATGGTAGCCAATATGAATCATGCTCCCTGGGTTGGAGTTCTAATTATTTGCATTCATATTTGATACTACTCATGTAGAGATGCACAAAATGTATTTGGATCTTATTCTTGAAATAAAACATGAAATACAAGCATTTTGTGTATGAATGACAGCTTAATCTTTCCATATAAAACTGATGTTTCTGATCTATGCTGACCTCATTCAGAAGATACTTATTTAATCTTCCATTTGCAGCTAACAATGAGCCAAGTCAGGACCACCACAACTAATAATTAACTGCTAAATTTTAACTTCTAAAATGTAATAGTTGCTTTATTCTCCTGCTGAATTTTGAAAAACAACTATTAAAATTGGGTAAGCCCAAATTAGATTTTTTCCCTGTAAATTTTATAATTGCATTCTGCATGCACGAACACACAATCACTTGAAAATATGAAGTCACTTAGGGATCAGTTTGCAAAGAAAATCTTAGAAAATCTACTTCTTAAACAGAGCCACTGAGACCTGTGGAAAAATGGTAGTATTTTCTGTTAATGGAATTTAAGACACAGAGAATGACCCCTCTCCTCTGTATTACACTCAACTTCCAGGACTTTTTCCTTCATATACGTGCATTGCAAAAGTATTTACATGCATGCATAAGAAACTACATTAAATACAAAATTAATCACATTTAGGAAAAAGTGATAAGGGAATTAAAGTAATTTATTTTCTCAATATGATAAAAAACTGTGCTCCTGACCCACCAAGTCTTGCCCAAGCAAGAAAATAATCAAGATTGCATTCAGCTCCAGCTGTCAGACATAAAATCTTAAACACACAAGATCAAGAATGACTTCGTGAAGTCCTACCATCATGTAAATTCACAGTTTTCTGACCAAACTTTCTCAGGGTACCAGTTACTAAGGTATTTAGGCTTGCCCTTTACATAATAACAGAAGGAGAAAAAATAAAAGTATATTAGTTAACATGCAGATGCAAAACACACATATGCATAGCTGGAAAGAAGCAGGAAGCAACCTGATACAATTACTTAGACCAAGAGGTTGATGTTTGCAGTTTCTTACACTTCTGCTTACCGTAATTTGAAATGAGATCGCACTTCCCCATGTTCTATTTGAACCAGTTCATTGTAACAAGCAGTTACACTGCTGTTCTCCATGAATTGCTGGAAGACAAATCAAGAGTGCATGAAATAGATCAGAACGCTTTTAAACTTTTAAACTATTATTTCTTTTCCTGCATTTAAAACTCTGACCTTATAAAGAGAGCTGGTGTAAGGCCAGCAAAGGGCCACAGGGGTGATTGAGCACCTCTCCTGTGGGGAAAGGCTGAGAGAGCTGGGACTCTTCAGCCAGGAGAACAGAAGGCTGAAGTGGGGAACTCATCAAGGTACATAAATATCTGAAGAGTGATTGTAAGAGGGCAGAGCCAGCCTATTTCCACTTGTGCCCAGTGACAGGACCAGAGGCAACATGCACAAACAGAAGCACAGGAGATTCTCTCTGAATATCAGGCAACACTTTTTTTTTTTACTGTGAGGGTGACCAAGCACTGGCACATGTTGCCTAGGGAGGTTGTAGAATCTCCATCCTTGGAGATCTTCGAAAGATCTGCGTGGCATGGTCCTGGGCAACCTGCCTTAGGTGTCTTTACTTCAGCAGGGAGATTGGGCAAGTTGAAAAATCATCTGTTCCTCAGGAATGAGTTCCTAGTTTTTAAGACAACATGCCTATCTAGGTACAAAGCAAGTACAAAAAATATGCTAAAACTTCAACTGTGGATTTTTCTATTTGGTTTTAGCAACCCAGTTAGAAATAGAAAATCTAAAAAAAACCCAACACAGTCTTACACAAAACCAGTATTGCCTTGATGTTTCATTTGGAACATCTATCCTTAATTCAGAATGGAAATGGAAAACCTTAGAGACAAAACATTCATGCTAAAAAACAGAGAGAAAAAAATGATTTGGCATTTGTTTCCAAGCAAATATTGCAGCTAAAGCTCAGAAGTAACTTTGATTCACAAGTAATCTCACTGAGCTGTCACTGTGAATTCAGAAGTGCAGAAAAGTATGTAATGTAAGGACCATGCTAACAACAGTGAATAAACTTTTACTCCAGACAGGAGAGAATGTCCTCTCTTTGTCAGGCACAGATTTTAGTCTAAAAGGTCTTGTGCTTGGTCCTGCTGAAATCAGAAATTTTATGTTGCTACAAAAGAAGTAGATTCTTTGACTTTTTATAATGGCCAGTCTTCGCAAGCGAAGATCCGGGGAAGGTCTTTCCACCTTCCAGCCTGCGCATTGGATTTTTTAGGTGAGACACAGTGTGCGCGGAACTGAGCCCACCCTTTAATCCTAAGGTTCATCTGCCGGGGCCAAGCGAGCTTGGACAGTGGCAGCGAGGTCCTCAGGACGTAGGTGGGTTGCCTTTAAGGGCTAACGAGCTCCACCTGCCCAGGAGTGGCCCTGACCGGGAATCGAACCCGGGTCTCCGCGGTGATAGCGCGGCGCCTTTACCACTAGACCACCAGGGGCTCATTCTTTGACTTAAAGTTTATTGATAATCATATGCACTGACTTTAGTTACCACATGAAATACCCTGTGTTGTCACTAGTTCTCACAGCACAGCTGCATGCAAACCTCCAAGGAACAAAGAATAACTTTTAAGAAATCTGTACTTCTCTCCTGTATAAAAACTGTGGAGACCTATGGCTTAATTCCAAGTTGTAAGCAAAACGTAAGAAAGTAAAATTAAAAATAACTGTTGGCATGGATCTGTTTCACTCCTTAATGTAAAGATCTTAAAGTATTTCTGTAACTCCCACTTCACACGCTAAGTGAAGGCATGGGAAGAACAAAAGACACAATATCAAGTTGGCAGAAGCAGAAGTGTAAATAGTGTTGTGTTTCTGCAAACAAACTGTCTGCAAACAAACTTGTCTTCTACAACACTGTAGATTTAGATTTTCAGTTTTAGGGTGCTCTTTTAAATATTCAAATTTGTGCTAAATTTAAAACAATGTAAAACCAAATCTGTCAATAATATAAAATTTATCATTGATGGCAATCTTATTTTATAAACTAGACTTAGTAGAATATTTTAAGTCTCTTTATAAACTGCTTTTAAAGCAATGCAGTTTACTGACAAAATTTAACCACTGCTGTTTACTGACTAAACTCTTGGCACAAATCTTTGGCTAAGAACCAAGAACTGCAACTTACTAAGGTGCTAAACCTGCTCTTAAGTGTTGTATAGCTTTCTGCAAATGTACAGAATCACTTTACTTAAGTTTAGAGCGCTGATGCCATTCATTCACTGGCTGACTCAAAGGTAAGAAATCAATTGGGACCTGAAAATAGCAGGAAACATTTCCTTTTTCCAATCTGTGCCCCTACTGTGACACAAGAAAAGGAACATCTATTAACTATCAAATATGAGAAGGTAGACAACAACAGTTCCTTTTCAAAATGTTTCATATTTATAAAGTATATTTTCCTTAAACTAACACATATCCTTAAATTGTTTTTTACTTCATTATAATTGGATTCCACTGTTGTTCTATACAGAACTTTACACAAGCCACTAGAATCATTAGCTAGTAGGAATGCATTATTCTTTGTGCTTAGCAATTGGTACTGGGCTTAACATTAAAGACTTCTTTTATTCCAATCCAGAAAGTTTCGGTAGTATCTGGTCAATGAGAATCAAGATTTGTTTAGGAAAAGAAGTTCAAAATACAAGACAAGGCTGTAATTCAATAACATTCAGATCCCCTGTTTGCTGATTTAAATCATAGTGAAAAAGCAGTCAGGAAGCTAAATCATTTATTCAAATTATTCCATCTTAAGTAGGCCACCACTATTAGATTTATAAGTTTGAGAGGAAAAAAAAAATCAGCATAATTAATGTATTGGACTAACGACAGCATTAATACACAAACACAAAAGCAGTTAATGATATAGGGGGAAAATCAGAAGATGCAATAAAACAAAGTTCCTTGAGAAGGAGGAAGAAAAAACAGAAATAAGTAAACAAGAAAAAATTATTATTTAAGTAGGTATGATTTTCCAAAAACAAATTTCATTTTTGCTCCAGAGGAAGAGATTCCCTGCATCTCTCTTGAAGAAAGGTATTTTAAAATCTTTGTGTGGGATGGTTTTGTGTGTTAATGGATTTAGTCGTTCCTGATCCCCATCCAAGCAGAAATAATTCCTATGTCCACACCACTGCAAAAATGGAATATTTGACATTAGATGTGTTTTAAAGTCTTGAAGACTTTAAAAGAAGACTTCCCCAATAGGAAATTATTATATTATGCAAGCTCTGATAAATTTGGGACATCAAGAGGGAATGGTTAGAGCAGCTGTCAGGTGCAAAAAGATTTTATTTTCCTACGCAGACAGTGTGCCACTAGAATGTGTCTTCTCTGGTTTTACTCAGTACTACACCTACAGTTATAATCTAGCTCACAAAACATATTGCCCTTCATTGTTTTAAAATGAAACACTAGAACTGAGAAGTAATAAAGTTTTCTTTGAAAAATATTAAAGCACTGGCATTCTTGAGCTGATCTTTCTCTTAGGTTCACCTTTTCCAATTTTCAGTGTCTGTGTGCTTTAGAAAGGCATTGGGCTTCAAATCACTTGTGTCCACAATACTCTTGCAGGAGAGGCAAGACCTAGAACCTCTTTTTATTTTGAGATGATCTGAAAATGATAATTCTGGTGCATGTTCTGCTACGTAAACAAACTTGGGCTGAATGTGAGTTAGCTCAGATACTGGACATCTGAGCATCTGAGCATGAGAGTCTACCTGAATTAATTCCATTCCTTCCCTGATATTCCTTACTACAATTCATTGTCCTAAATATATGTATATTTAGGACAATATATAGTTAATTCATTCTAACTACAGTGTTCACTGATGTGCTTCTGTTGCTTAAGTAATACCACTGATTTATATTATAGCAACATAACACTCATGCCCATCCAAAGCCATTAACACAAAGATTAAAAGAGGGTAAGCAACCCGGACATTCAGTGCTGAGAACTCCTGCTTTTCTGCTCTGTCCTACAAAGCTGTTTTGAGAAACAGTATGAACAGTCATCTTTTCTTCTGCTACCTGTACAGAAGAGCCTCTGATTCTGTCCTGAGAAGAACTGGCACAAACCAGGACAACAGACCACATGGGGAAAAAAAATACATTCTTCTTCACATCTGGACCACTTTTGTAGTCCCACTAGAAGAGGAATCCCAGCAGTATGAGACATGCAGAGATGTTGGGGTGACTAATCAGCATGCTGCAATATGCAGCACATGTTAATCAGAATCTCCCAACACTTTTTTTAATGCAGTCATAAACAAAACCCACCCACCACCCAGTCAGACCACAAGAAATGAATCTCTGTACTCTTGCTGTTCTGAAAGGATTAGCTACATCACAGACTTTCTTATTTCACATGCTTCTGGAATACACTGTTGAAAAGAAAAGAGTACCAAATCAACTCCTACAGGTTTCTTATCAATAAATTTTTGTCAGAAGAGGATGTGTAGTTTTCAGTTTGAGGAAGTAGAAGTGTAATTTATGAAGTCACTATATGGTTTCTATATTACAGGGGCAATTTATACTTACCCTATCAAAGCCTGCATCAAGAAGGGGAAGAACAGAAGTCTCTTCTTGGTCAGCAGATCTACAAACAAAATCACAGAACCCTAGAATCATTCTGGTTGGAAAAGACTGTTAAGATCATCGTCCTTTTCCGCTGGCCACTTTCCAGCCACTCCTCCCCAGTCTGCAGCACTGTCTGGGGTCGTTGTAACCCAAGTGCAGGACCCGTCACTTGGCCTTCTTGAACCTCAAACAATTGGCCTCAGCCCATCAATCCAGCCTGTCCAGACCCCTCTGCAGAGCCTTCCTACTCTCCAGGAGAGTAGTCTCCTACTCTCCAGCTCAACACTTGCAGTCCATTCTGTGTCATCTGCAAAATGACTGAGGATACACTCAATCCCCTCATCCAGATCATCAGTACAGATATTAAACATGACTGATATATTTTATGGTCACACAACATTTAAGAATTAGGTGGTATAAATTTGACATTATTTAACATAATGAACTCAGTGAGAACAGTTTTGCATAAAATACATACATAAAATCATACTATTACAGAAGTTGATGCTACAGTCTTATTTTATAGGTATCTGCAGCTATTACTACAACCTGATAGTTACTCCTACAGCAAACTTGACAGATCCTATACAGAAGTCCTGTATCTCTTCACAGTCAGGGGATTACAAAAAGAAAGAGGATAAAAGACATACTGCGATATCCTTGTAGAGATAATCTCAAAAAGAAGTTATTAAGAAAAAGGTGAAGGAAGTTGTAAAATCTCGCTCAGCAGCAAATTTAGTCTATTTTTGAATCTTGGCAGTAATAGTTCTCTTGTCACTCTGTTTTCTAATATTTTAACTGGTCTAGGAAATTAATAAAATGACAATGGATTCAATAGTGTGTAGAGTTCTAATGAGGGTATCTGAAGGTGTCTGATGAAGATGTATTTAAGTCAGTAAGAATTCTCCCTGAATATGTGGAGTATGAATTACTCAATAAGAATTTCAGGATAACATTTTGGTAAGTTTAGTATCAACAGGATTGAATTTTGCTCCATTACCCAGTTCCCTAAAAACCACAGTGTGTTAATTGACCCAGTTATTTCCTTTAGAAAACAATATACACCTTTCTGGTTTTGGTTTGGATTTTTTTTCTTTTAGAAACTAACATATGTCTTTCTAATTTTCTTAGTATACAAACCATTCTGAAGGTGATAGGGATAATACTAGTCTGCATTAAAGTTATCAAACACTCAAATAAAACATAAAACATCACTAGCCCATTTCAGGTGAAAAATATTAAACTTACTCTGTTAGACTTGCTAGTAAGATGTTTTCTGTTATTAGGTAACTATTACACATAATATTCTTATAAAGTAAAATAAAAATCTCTCACAAACCAGTAATACTTACATGTGTGGAACCACAGCAAGTATTACAGCGTGCTCTGATGGCTCTACAGCACGAATGGACCTGAGGAAACAAAAATTTCTCAGTTACACTCAATGCTTTCTCAAGGTTACTCTGAGTATCTTCACTGTACATATAAATGAAACCATGACTGAAAGACACCATTGAGGCTAACAAATAGGATATTGCACTGCCAAACCTACCTATCCCCACTCAGACAAACCATTTTCATTTTGCCGCTAGATTCCTTTTGCTCTACACAGTGCAGAAGGCAGGAGCTCCAAAAACACATAGCACAAAGAGCAGCTTTTCAAATCCACTCTTTGTTTGCCCCATATACTCAGCTTATTTGGGGCAGACTGCTCTGAATGCGTGAGTTGAGAAATCCAGCACATTTTCAATACCCACTAGTGAATTTAAACAAGAATCTCTACCACTTCTCATACCTAGCAGTGTCCTTCTAGGCATTCTAAAATTTTCTTTAGAGGGTGAGAAGCACTTTTGAGGCATGCAAGTAAGAAAAGTGGGTATAGCAAATTATGACAGACTATAATTTATTAATTGCTGAAAAAAACAAATTTTACCACCTTGCATAGTATTGGGAAAGTGAAAAAAATACAACCAACTACCAGAACATTCCATTCTCTTTTTACTGGTGACAGGTAAGTTTTTCACCCATATCACACTATCCTGAATAAACAGTCTTTATATTTGTTTGTTGGTTTTTCAGAAAAACATAAGCACAAGTATTTGAGCATTAAAATGCCCCTTGTTATAAACATGGCAAATTTCTGGTCATGGTGGTGCAAAATGTGTGCTTCAGCTGAAACAGTGTATTTTAGCAAAGAATCCCAACACTAAGCACTTGCAATCTTAATGCTGCTTAGACAGAATCATGTGGATCAGAAGAGTGATGTGAAGTTCTGCAAAGAACTGGCAGTGCCTGACCTAGTGGACAAACATGTTCCTTTGAAGTCTGCAGCTTCAGACTCTGCTGTAGCAGTAAGCTAGGAAAGAAACAGACACAGACAGCAGGGAATAATTTCACAACAGCTCTTGCTTATGCTCTGGTGGAAGCCCATGATCTAGAGATAATTCTGCAGTTCATCTTTGCCGAAAGTGTAGTTGTCATATTGTTATTCTCTTACAGATGTATGCAAACCTCCTGGTCTCAGTTCCCAAACTTCCATTTTCTTCTAATTTTGGGTGTTCATTTTTGTTTCACTATCTTTGTTTTAAAATTAGGAGGTTTTGTTTTGTACAATATATTCTGAAGCTCGAGAGAGGCATAAGGTTCTTTAGGTTACCTGCAGATATCTTCTGCATCAAAATATCTGGAGTTCCTGTGATCTATAACAATTATTTCCTGGTGCTTATCAAGAAAACATTCAAGCGCTGACTCTGGAGTCCAGGCAATATTGCACCTGTATCCAGCTCTGTCACAAGCCCACCAGAAACCATTGCTTTGGTTGTCTTCTTTTGCAAAGACCAGCAAAACCTGCAAAGGATGCAAAACAGTAGCACCACATTAAACACACAAAGTAATCCTCTGCATGGTGCAAATCTTAACAAGCACTTCTGCTCTACGATTGAGTCTGCTTTGAAAGCAGGAAGCTTGAACCACAGCTTGTAAAGCAGCTGATGCAGTAGTACAATTTTCTTAATGGATAGAGTGGTCATCGATAGATAATCAATAGTTAATTGAGTAAGTCTGATTTTTAGGACAAAACTAGCTTGCTAGACAATGATTCTTTCCTACCTCCAGTTCCAATTCATTCAGTAACCACCCAGAGTGTTCAAACATCATTGCCTCTCCCATCAGGCCATCCAAGCTACACACACTGTTCTGTAAGGAACTGTCTGAAATGCAACTAATTATCACTTTTCCCTGAATAGGGACAAAACAGAACACTGTTTTATTCATAACCAATATTATTTCAAAACTGAAAAGAACAGTTTTGAATAGGATTAGGTAGTGGGGGGGGAAATCAAACATCACAATTTTGTAGCCAATACACTGTCCCAAATTGTCCCTAAATTGTCCCTGAATATATGAGGTAGTTTTGACAATTTCAGCTGAACAGTTAAGGAACTGCTCACACAAAATTGGATAGGATGTGTACTGAGGTGCCATTCTGAAAAGCAAGGAGATGTCATAGGAAGCCTGTTTGCTAACTGACAGGCAGAATAGAGGCTGAAAACAGCTGTATTTCTGTGCTTCTCATGTGAGATAAAATGCTTTTAGGAGAGAAAAAATTTTCATCCAGCTCTATAATACATACATTATCAGTGTTCAGTTTATTCAGCAAGGAACACAAGTCATGCATACATTCCTCATTACAATTTGCATATATTTACTGTAGCGACTCCTAACTAACCATGCTGCTCTGTGTCAGATGAGGAAAAGGGCTAATTAAGTGCAAAAATACTGTGAAAAAGAAGGGTTCACAAAGTCCAAAGTTTATCCACAGCTATTTAAATTGCACCAAAAGGCAGCAGCCAAAGAGTAATCACATATAAAGCAAAATCCTGTTCCTTTCACAAATAAAAGTCATCCCTCACTTCAATGAAACAACCTGTCTATGAAAAGTACACAAAATTTGCCCAAATGCCCATAAGAAAGGTCAGTAACCTTTCATCTGTGCTGCTTTATGCAGCTGTGGTGTCAGTCCATGAATTTCAACACCATCAGTCTAGAAGACAGAAAGGGTGAGCATATCTTTCATCTTATCCTGAGCTGTCTGGATTGTTGAATTCTGAACAATTAAAAAAATCAATCAGTGTTACTCTGACAGAACAACCAGTCAAGGTTTCACTAAACAGCGGAAGAAAAATATATGCTCGAAATTTCCATAAGTATTAAGAAACAACTTAGGAAACTTCAATTTATTAGAAACAGTTTTGATTGCAACTAATAATAACCAGATTTGGTTTACTGACAAACAACAGTCAAGGTAACTGTTGTCATTCTACCTAATGCCTGACTTTTTTTTCCAGCCATCAAAGTGATGGAAAGCAGCAATGTGGTCAAGCTGCAGACTTTGTCTGTCCATTCCTCAGTGAAGTACCTACACAGATACAATCTTCTTCAGTTTGGTTCCAACTGCCATTAGTTTTATTTTGTTCCTATGTTTCAGAAAAATTTGTGATGGGGGTGTGCATTTTTTTTGGTATCTTCCTTCTCTCAGCACTCCCAGTTTGGAAATAATGGATTGCAAAATGCAACAATTTACCAGCTCTAAAATAATGCAACTTAATTAAACCACCCAATCTCTCACTGGTAGCTAATTATCAGTGTGCAAATCCTTCTGAGAATATTAACATTAAAAGTTGTTTTAAAGTTTTATTACTATGCTTTCTCATTAACATTTGTATGAAGCTTACTATTAATCACCAAAAAACAACCTAACTAGATGCATAGTGTAAGATACTCTCTCAAAGTCATGATAAAAATATAGCAATTCATATAAACAACACAATCAAGGAAATGCTTGAATTTGATCTGTGTCCCTTGGCAAAAAAAAAAGCATGTAGTTATTTTTTGCTGCATAATTTGCCAGTGTTACTGTAAAAATCAGTGCTGCCCTAGTTTAGGAGCACCATGAACTTTCTCTGTGGAGACCTTCATAATTTTGGTGATGTACTTTTTACTCTCTTTTAAAGTATTTTCTTCCCACAACTATTGTACATCTTGTTCTGGCTTATTATACAAATACAGAAAATGGACAGAAATTTGCGCTAAAGGGGTTGAAACAAAGTAAGGGACACCAGCTGAGGACATCAAAGGAAACAGAAAATTACAGCAACTTAAGAAGTTATTTAATTATTTTCACATCATCATATCCCAGCAAGAGACTCTTAAGGTGGAAAAGACATAGTATCCCTGAATTTAGTTATGAAGGGGTTCTTTTACTCCAAAAATTGGCATAAGAAACAGTAAAATGCTGCTCATCAACACGGTTCATTTGCAGCTCATCAGGGAATTTCACAATCATCAGAACAGAAATGGAGTTTGATGTCAATACTGTGAAAGATATTATGGCAAACTAATGTCCTAAAAGGTGAGATAATGAAGCATCTGAATAGGGACACATCCAAACGTTTATCAGCCCTCATAAACACTTCTGCAACAGGATACAACACCTTTTTTTATGTGGACTAAATGTTTATAAAAACCACCTATCTCCTCTGTCTTATGGAGAGGGCACATTTACTTTTATCATGGTCATTTCTGAGGTCTCAGAATCCAACCATTCCTACTTGCAAGCCTTGGTACAAAATTGGGGCAGATGTACAAGCTGTATGTGGCATGTTAGGATTGTTGGGGCTTGTTGATTTACTTTGGACTCTCCCCCTTGCCTCTTAAGGCCAGAAGCACCTGGGTCATGATTCGGTATAAACCAAACCAGATTTTTTTCTCCAACATACATGATCATAAAGTCCAGTGAAGAATCTATTAAAAGGTTTATGGTAGGTCATAACCACAAGTAAGGTCACTTCTCAGACAAAAGATGTGTGCCATTTCAAGGTTGGCACAGGTGTCCCATAACAGCATAAAACACACATCAGAATAAAATGAACTTCTCTAAGAAAAGCCTCAGTGGCAATTGTTTTAACAAACTGAACTTGCTTCTCAGACAATTGTAAACATTATTAATCACCCACAAATAGACATTTAAAATGTGATATTCAGTAGCTGTTTGCACTGCACAGAGAAACACGTAATTGCATTGTCAAGATGGAATAAAAGATTAGCACACATTTTTTAAATGTATGGATGTGTGTAACACTTGCCAAATTATCTGAGGCAATATGGCATGTTCCACAAACAAAGGTGGTGGGTTTACATAAAGTGTTTTACCTTTACCGTAAATAAATTAGCGTATGGCAATATGGAAAATTCTTCAGTTAATGACTTTACTTAAAGAACAGTTTCTGCTTTACTTAAGACAGATTTTTACACTGATTCTCACTTCTGTTATGTAGGGACAAAAAAACATCCTCATCTGGCAAGACAGCAAGAAGAATGTCAGATTTAAAACCAACAAAAATCCCACTTTCACTTCTTATATGAAAAATCTTCACTTGTAACAGCTAACACTGATACGATGATGCTTTGGCAAATCCAATTTCTACAATGATATAAGTACTGATAGTATTTGTAGTTGCTAAAAATCTGCTTGAGCATCCTTATGGAGATGATCATGGTTTAAAGAACATTATTCTGCAAAGAGTTCCTCACTTCTATGTTGAAATTTCTTGCAAAACCGAAGACTGTTCTATTATTGAAGCAACTGTTCCACCATCTTATTATAATATCAACAAATATTTCATTGGATCAAGTCCTACTTAAGATGCTTAATAGGGACATAAAAAGCTCTGGGATGCATATCCACAATTTAGTTTCCTCAAGAGTAGTATTTTTTCACACATAGGTTTTTCAAAGAAAAGGTAATGGTGACTCTGTATTTATAGAATTGACTCCAAGATTAATTCAAATGAATTATGTATCACTAGAACAATGTTAAAGCTTAAAACTACTTAGTTTCCTATAATCTGAGAGTTCCAACACCCACTATAAACTAAAAAAAAAAATAACACTTGGTATCTGTTTACTGTCACAGGAATAAAACCTACAGAAAAAGAAGCGAGTATGAGTGACAGCTGTTGCTCCTTAAGCTGAACTTCAACCTGTTTTGTCGAGGTGATGTGATTTCTTGGATTGGTGATCTGTAGAAGCACAGTTCTCTGCCCTGTTACAGTTCTCTGTCCTATTGTGCAAAACCCAGAAAAACTGGACATGTACTGCTTTGGTATATCAGAACTGAACAGTTTTTAATATCCATAGAGGAAGATCTTTCCCTTGCTAATGCCCAGACACACACTCCTACAGGACATATAAAAGGTATGATGGGATGTTAACGGAAATACAAGCATCTTGTTTACCAAGTTAATTTACTTGTAAATCTCTTCTCAAGCAATCAGATACAGCAAAACACCTATCACCCATCTCACAGTCCTTGCACAAGTGAAATGAAAATAAGATACCTAACTATAACTATTAACACTGAATTGGCTGTATCAAGAACCTGAAGGAATATCTTACCTGAATTGGGTATTGTGTCAGTCTCATGGGCCCGACTTGTACTTCTGTAGTTGAAGCCTGATAAAGAAGAGCAATATAGATGTTTTTTCAGTCTGGGTCTTAATAAGATAGCATTTTACATGCAAGAAGGAAAGATCAAACAGAACCATGAAAGAGGCTCAAAGGCAGGCTGGCATATGACTAGCAGCCTTAATTTAGCTGCTTTGAAGTGTATCTTACATGATCATATTCACCAAACTCCTAATTTTACTTTATTTGCCTGCAAGTTAAAAATTGTAGTGTTTTAAACAAGGAAACAAGAAACACCACTTCCTTTTCCTTCTCTCCCTGAAAGAGTACTTTAGTTATATAGAAGGACTTGTATGTTGCTTAAGACTACAGAAAGCCATTTATTTCTGGCCAAAAATTGCTCTATTCATTTGAATGTAATACAGAACTTGTATTAAAGGTCTTGTGACATACACTAAATAATAGTGTTTTAATGGGTTTGATTAGGAAAGAAATGACTTTTCAGACAAGGGAACTTTTTTGAGTTGCAGATTTAAAGTCATTTCCCAGAAAAACTTTAGTTTTCAGGTAAAAACCATCTCTTCCATGTGAGCCATGACATTTTCAGAAGACATGGAGCACATCATAATTTAAACCTACTGCAAGAAAGCCAGTAGATGTAGGTGGTGGCTGCTTTGTTTGTTATATTTCCTAGGAGTACTAAGGAGTACCCTAATACTTTTTGTATCTTGATACATTTCAATACACTTCTCCTGTACACCTCTGATTTGTTTCACTTCAGACCATTAGCTACAGAAGGTTGTTAAGCAACAGAACAATACATATGTCCTCCCACAGATGCGCATACTTAAGAAAAAGAGTCTTTGAACCCTTAAAATGTTCTTTCCCTCATGAATATGGTGAATTAGTTGCAAGTTACCAATCTCCAAAAGGGCAAATTCTCTTGCTTTTGTGCTTAGCAGTTACCCTAGGTGCCTGGTGTAAGCAAATTAAAGCAATCACCACCCAAGACATGTAATTTGACCAAAATCCCAATCGTAGACAGATTCCCAGGGCCATTCCCTGACACATAGGAATCCTGGAGCATTATTTCTGTGACATTTTGCTCTGTGATGCTCACTAAGTTTGAGACTTTTACACAGACAATACTTAATCCTTTAAAAATATGTTTTTCAAAGGAATATGTAATAACATTCAAAATGGTTGAAGTTACCAGTATTCAACATTTTACCTTTCGACAATACAATACCGTGTTAAGTATTAACAGCCTTTCCTACATGTGAGACAGTGGTATTATGTATAACTACGGCTGGCACGTTGGACTTTCATGCACCACTGCGCATTGATTCTTTTCAGCCCAACAACATACGTCAGAAGGTGGTAATGGGCAGCACTCCAAAAGATTAAACTACAAAGCCTGCCACTGTTTTCCAAAGCAAAAACTACCCCCAATATAAGTGTAGTTAACCTCTCCTTTCTCACAGAAAAGCTCCACTTCCCACTTGAGCTTTCGCTTTAGCAGAATGTAGCTTAGTGCCTGTAAGCATATCTGAACAGAAAGGAAAGTCAGCACCCATAATAAACCAGGACTTAAGAGTAAGGTTAGAGAAACAGCTCCCTGAAAGCTCCCAACCTCTCTTCCCCCACAGTCAAAAAAGAAAAGCAGCACATTCACACTCCACTGGTACTATACAGGAAACTCTTCAATACATTTTTTTATCTTGATTTACTTTAATTAAAAAAAAAAAAAGGGTTAGAAAATCTGTAAGACTACACAACAGACATGGGTCAGTGTCAGAAGCAAAATCTCCTTTTTTGACAGCGCATAGCTCAAACTGTCTCAGAATGAGTAGATCAAGAGCCTGAGATTTTTCAACAAAAGAAGAACACAGACATATCAGTGTACGTTAGGACACAGGTATTTATTTTATTATCCATTTATTAGTGCTAGAGAAATACTAGGGAACTCACATTGTAATGAATGCCTTCCACTTACTATCACATCCAGCTTTAGTCCCTCTGTATTGCCAAAAATGGAATAACTGTCTCGAAGACATAGATCAATGCAGGCAAGTCTATCAAATCCTTTACAGAGATTACATTATAGATTAGCCACTTTTCTTATTCTGCTTATTGTAAAACAACAACAAAATAATCCACTCACTCAGACTCTGACTCAGAGTTTTTCTCCCTACTGCTTCTGTGTTAGCCTCATGAATAAAAAACACTAGAAAAGAAGAACATAAAAATCAGGGTCTTTCTCTCTCTTCCTCCCAGTTTCAGGGTGTTCCTGCCTTTGATAACAGCAGGAAAGCTTGATGAAAATTAGGAAATCTGAGCCTCCTGATGTAGGTGAAGTTGTCCCTGTCCTGCTCTGTGCAGGCATGATAGAGTCAGAACCACAGAGCAATGCAAAATAGGTGCTGTTATATACAGAAGATTGCCTTTAAGCCTCCAAAATGCCTAACTTCATTACTTACACAATGCATGGAAACAGATGAAACTGTCAAATTAAGACTGGTAATGAACATGAGTATGGGAAGGATAAATAAATCTTCTTGTCAAATATAGCAGAAAGTACATCTGAAGTACTTCTTTCTGAGTCTTGTTTTACAAGCTGAATCAGACCCTTGGATTTATATGCCCAAACTACTGTGACTGACTCACTTTTCTCTTTCAAAACTCAGCTACAGGGGGCAGCAAGAATAATAACATAAGCCTGGCCTTAACAAATGTCCTAAAGGAACAAATTCCACGTTTTCTGAACTTAAAGAAGAATGTGACCATGTAGACATTGCATAGTAGTGATACCATGACCATACCACTGTTCATTTCCTCACTTAAGTGAATATCACATTGCTGATGATTTCCAATTTAAATGAAGCTCTCATTATTTGACTGACTGCCAGGAAGGACTGTTAATAGATCTGCAACCTAAATCAATTAGTGTAGTAGCTCATAACAGACTTTTCTGGTAAAACATGCAGAGACAAGCCTGATTCCAAAGAGGTCAATGGAAAGTCCCCAATTTCAGTGACCAGAGGACCAGACACAATGTTGGAAGTAAAGAAATAAAAAAACTCCTAACCATCTGAAAACAATAAAAGCTTAAAAAGAGTGAAAAAAAGTTTGGTTTAACATTTTAAACTGCTCAGTATTATTTTCAGTATCATTATAACATCCTAGGCAATCTCCACAGGAATCAGTTATTAATCAAATAATTAGCCAAATCAATGGCACTTTCTTAATTCTTAAGAATTACTTAGATACTTAGATAAATTACTAAGAATTACTGCTTTTTTGTAAATCAGTGATCATCAATTATCTTACTATTGTAGCAGTGACATTAAGCAAAATGCACTTACTACTTCATTAAATTTCCACCTTTCTAAATTATTAGTACAAAATCTTTACTCCCTTATAACTGCAGACATACAGTTCCTGCAGTTTATGAATCATCAGTAATTACCAACACACCACTGTAATTAGTGTTCACTAATTACTACGGAAAAATCTTCTTGCATAATTCTGTGCTGCTCCAGAGCAACAACTGCAGCTGCAGCCAACCAAGCAGTGAAGCGAGTTGTAGTGGGTTGACCCTGGCTGGATACCAAGTACACACTGAAGTCACTCTCTCACTCTCCTTCTGCAACTGGACAGAGGAGAGAGAAAAAAAAAACAGTGAAAGATTCATGAGTTGAGATAACAGCTGGGAGAGGTCACTTACACTGGGGGATAGTATTTAAATTTATTACTAACAGGGTAAGATAAATTTATTACTAACAGCCAAAGAGTGAGAAATAAAATATCTTAAAAACACCTTCCCCACATCTCACCTTCCTTCCATGTTCTCCCTCCTCACCCCAGCAGTGCAGGGGACAGGGAATGGGGGTTGTTGTCAGTTGTTGTTTCTGCTGCAGCTCAGGGAGAGGAGTTGCAGAGGGAGAGTGAGAGAGTGTCTTTAGTGTGTACTTGGTATCTGGCCAGGGTCAACCCACTACACAAGGGTGTTGTGAGTTCAGCATCCTGAAAAGGCTCAGGATGGATGTCCTAGTTGAGAAGCATCATACAGATGCCAAGCTCCCTTCGGAAAACTTTTTGCCCTGAAGGCTCCTACCCTCTGTATCTTTTTTTCTTTTAGTTACTCTCATGCTGGTGCATCACTTCCTTCACCTTTGTAGTATGTTTTCAGACCTCTGCCTCTTTGGTTTAGCAAACAGGTTAACAGGACTCTCTTTTCAACCCAGCTTTCCCCTGGTTACATCTCCCCATCTTTGCTAGGGCTTATTTACATTCCTTTCTAGCTCAGTTTCCCCCATCCACACCACTGGTAAGAGCTGACACCTCAGCCTATCCTTTGGTTATGACCATTTCCACTTTTGATTGTATCACTATTTCCACTATTTTCAACCTCAAATCCCTTTGCTGCCTTTTTAAAAATTTGTTTGTTTGTTTATTTGTTTGTTTGTGGCCCAACTACAGTCCTGAAAGAACTACAACCATATATGAGACACAGGTCACAGAGCTGTTCTCCAGCACCCCTGGCCTGAAGCTGGTGTCCTGCTCCTCTGCCTGCTACAGCACACCTGTCTAGTGCGCCCAGCTTCTCCTCCACTGTTCACCAGTTACACTTCTTTTCTTTGTCTTGTCTTCTTTAGCAGAAATATATCCCAGTCTTTATTGCCTTCTACTTTTTTTATTACTTCTGGTCCTTTCAACTCCAACCCACTGGCATTTTTGTGTAGTTTAACATTTGGTAACTCTTTCTCTGCTTCCTCATGTTTCTTTTCCAACTTCCAGTGTTACAAAGAATATCACTTGACCTGTTAGCAATTTGTGGACAGATTCACAAAGTTCTTTCCACCTCTGAGTCAAAAAGTCACTAAACGATAAACTGTCAAAGACTAAGGATGATGAATCACTCCATACTCATATTGCTGATGAGTTGGTTCTGAGCTAGATGCCTTCTAGCCTGACCTCAGTGGCTTTTTCAGACACCATCTTTCTCTGCTTCATTCATTTGACCTGCTGCCTCTGTTTATCCTCTCCACCCACCAGTACAGCTACTCTTTTTCGGGAACCACTGCTCTCTGCCACCTCTGTTGTCAAAATCTGTTGGTGTTTTTTTTTTTTGTGTGTTTTTTTTTTTTTTTTTTTTTTTAATTCCTGTTAAGTTCTCCTTGCTGTGGTTTCCATTTAACTTTTGCACCTGCTTCCCCAGCTGCTCATGCCCTTCATTTTCTGGGCTCCCAGTAGAGGACTGCCAACTCACTCTACTCCACAAGCTGCTCCTCTCATGCCAGCCAGTTGCCACCTTTCCAAGGAGTCCAGAGGAGCATTACATAGTTGGGTAGCTCATAAAAACTTCAAAGTAAGGATCAAATGCCTCATGTTGAATTCCTGTGAATTACACAATTGATAACATATTGAATATTTTTATGTTTGGTTCTTAGAGTCGGCTCCTACAACTGCTTCTGGGCAAAGCTGAAAAGATCTGTCTGATCAGAATCAGCTTCAGGAACAGATGGTAATATTTCTGTCTTTCTTCCTTCGTTTTCATTCTTCTCTGTATGATTTCCTGGATTATGTTTCAAATAAGAAATTAGAAAAGTAAGCCTTCAAAACCACAGACCTGTTTCTTCTCTATATCTCATTCCTTTTTTCCCTCTGCAACATAATTCATCCATTTTTAAGCAACTACAGGCAGTAGTGATAGTATAAACTTCCTATTTCAATTTAAAATCATTGATAAGGGAAGAAAAGTGAACCATTGGGATGTAGACAAACCTCTGAAAGACATGGGAAAGAAGAAAGGGAACAAAGGGCAGCTAGCACAAACAGGTCACGAAAAAAACAGGTCATCCTAAGGAGAAGAAAAACTGAGAAAGAAAACTATACCTCTGTCAAGTTGCTTGAGATTTTAGATGACCATTTGAACAAGCAAATTGTCACTTGTAAAACAATCCTATGAGCTCTAATATAATGTGTCTGATATAAAAGGATAACCTAAGAAAGAATATTATTTAGTATTATTTTAGGATTTTTTGCATTCTGTTCATATTTCGGTAGCAGCTTCTTTGTGAATGCATTATAATAATAGGATAGTAGAACAGTCAAGTGGAAAAGACACTAGTTCAGCCATTATGGCATAAAAACTACCACTGTGGGCAGCCCTCAATGCTGCTCAGAGAAGCAGCTCCTTACGGACCTGTCAAAGGTACAAAAGGCTCAAATCCCCTCAGTCCATAGAGGGTAGTCCAGATGCCTTTTAGTTCTATAATTTGCTGATTGAGGCTTTCCACAGAATCTGGAAGCAATCCAGCAGGATTGCACACAGAGTTTCTCACCGTACAGATTTTTCTTATGTGGATTAATGGTCATGATCTGCATCTAGGTGCTACTAAGACCACTCCAAAATTCTGATTCTTGATGTCAGAGGAAGATAGATTTGGTCTCCAAGATACAGTTGGTTGAACACATGTGACTAGGATGTTCCTTAACAAAATACTGCAAGTCTCTGGGGAGATTTCTAAACAAATTCCCATGTTCTCTTTAGAAACTCTGCGAGAAACAATCAAAAAATCGGTCAGACCAACCAATCTTGGCACAATATCCTAGCTTAAGAAGTGGTCAAAAGCAGATGCAAACTGAAAAATGCAAAAACAGGGCAAGTATAGTGATACCGTTCCTTACACCACCTAAGCTTGATGCTTATAGCTCATCTCAGCTAATGCATTCCTGCTCACAAAACAGCAAGACATGTAAATTAAGATCATACTTTTCTCCACTGACCATGTACAGTGTCTCAAACTCTACAGCAGTAGGAAACAGCCTCCTCTTCTCCCAGATATTCAGAACCTGAAAAAGAAGGGCCTGATTAATAGCTTAAGATGCTCAGTGAAGAGCAATTAATTACAAAACTTTCGGCTTAAAGGAAGCCCAGAAGGTCATCTAGTCCCTCCAAGTGGTGCTTTCCCAATGCTATCACAGGTCAAGGATCCCTTCTCAGCATGGCTGCTGTGCGACACACCCAGCCTGTACAGACAAGAAAGGAATTAAAATTCATTTACTGGACAAATGGTGTAACTCCCAAACTACAGTGTTCTTAGATTTGTGGAAAGAAAACCAACTACAGAATGCAGTCACCAGTGACATCAGGTTTATTTTGAATACTGACTTTGTCAACAGAAGTTTCTCTGAAAGTGTGTTTATTTTGTCAGCACACATATCCTCACTAAGTATTCATGGCAAGTTATGTTAATGTCCTTGCAGTGTGAAGATGCAATGGGAAACCAAACTTTTCCAAACATCTATCAAAGTAAACAGAATCTGCCCAAGACTTGTGGATCTTGGCATAGTGAGATCTCTTTCTGTAAATCTGTTTGTAATTACTGTCCATTCTCAGTTTTGAAGGAGGATGAGTCACACACATTAGTGGGAAATCCAATCAAGTCTTTATGGGGGGATCCAATCAAACCTCTGTACACCAACCTTAGTGAAAAACACAGCAACTAAGCTTGAACTGTTTCAGAAATACATGCACTGGTGTTTAGGAGAGAGCAAAATTCAAGACTATAGATACAGAAAGATTTAAAAATTGTTTTTATTTTCACCTCTCTGTGTTGAGCTAACCAAAAAAGGTAGCTACTGTGAGGATAGGAACAAAGATCCAAACAAAAAATCTTTGTTACCATGTAAATTTATGGTGAACCCACACTTTCAGTGTTGTACATAATCTTTTGTTTTCCTTGAGATAAATTAACCAAAACTAGAAAAATTAAAGAGAAAGCAACAAGAATAATCATGATATTCCAAGGCATTTTTGGATAACTAAAAAGACTAGGCTTCTTCTGCCAGAAGGAACCAAAGGAATTGAACAGGTATCTATGAAATCATGAACAGTGTAGGGCAGAACAAAGAATGACTCATCGATAGTATCCACAATACAAGAAATATGATGCTTCCCTTAAAGCAGGCCACTGGAGGGGGTGTTGTTGAAACACCAGTTGAACTAAACTTACCAAGGGTAGGCCCCTGTGTTGCTGCAAAACACATCAGTAGGAACATAACCTCAACTCACAAGCCCCTCAGTTACAGGTTAAAAGAGGCCCAGGGAACAATCCCTCTTCATCTGCTCACTTCTCTATCTGTTATGTAAGGCTCCCTGTGCTTATCCAGGACAAGATAACAGGAGGACAGGCCTATGGCTCAATACAGTAGATCAGTTCTTGTGCATGGCTATTAAAATTGATAAAAAAAAAATGCAGTGAGTTTCAATACCAGAAATTTCAGATAATATGATAATAGATACATGAATGGAAACAGCTAGAGTAATAACCTGCAGCAAGATATTAGTGAAATAAACCTGATCTTCTTCCATTACCTCTTGGTCTAGGTAAATACTCATAACTTATTAAGCATACAGTCAGTCTGCAATCAAACAATTATTTAAAAATGTAAAATTAACTTTGTCTTCCAAACACTGACTAAGAAAAAGCATCTGATAGTTGCTTGCATACACCTGAGGGTCTCCCAGCTCAGCATTTGCTCTAAAGACTATTCAGTTCCCTTGGCTTTGCCAAAAAACAAATGCTAAATTCTACTTCTATACTGTGTTGTGGGAGGCACACCTCCAGGGTTCTGTGATGTCAGCAAGAGCTTTCTGGAATCGTCACATTTGAAACTCCTCTAGAAAATTAGCAAAGGAATAAGTTAAGTATTTTACTGTGTAAAAATTCAGGAGTTTTCTGCAAATCTACTACTAGGAAAGGGCAACCTGCCTCCTTTCCCTTCATCAATTTATTGCTGGCTTTCGTTGCTCCTTGTTGAAAAACATTTTAGTTCAGATAGATGTTGACAATGTCCTGGTTTCAGCCAGGACAGGGTTAATTTTTTTGGAGTAGCCAGGAGAGGGTATGGCCAAGGTAGTTATTCTATACCACCTCACATCATTGCTGGGGCAGGGGGGGAAGGTACTCACTCTATTCCTGGGAGAAGGGGTTCCTTCTGGTTGCCCAATGGAGTGGCTCAGCACTGCATATTGTCAGGGATTTTCCATTGTTTCTTTCTTTTATACCTTTTTTTATTAATAATGTTACTGTAACTGTTTATTTTCTTATCTCATTGTTGTTTCCAGTAAATTGTCCTTATCTCAACCCACAATCTTTGCTTTTTGTGCCTCCAGCTGGAGGGGCAGGAGTGGAAGGAACACTGGATTTTAGCAGGATTCCTAAATTGGAGGATGCCATTCCTAAACCACGACAGACAAGAAACAGTGTGCTCTTAATTAATTTAATGCTTCTGTTACAGTAGTAAATAATCTATCTATGTTCTTACTGTAGGACATGAATGTTGTTTTCTTGCCTTCCACTGTTTAACATAGACAATACAGAATTTTACTGAAAGAACAAAATCACTAAGACTATACCCCTCAATAGTCTGAGAACAGTCAGACACAGCACCTGAAACACTGGAGTACAAGTGCACACATAGGCATTATGGACTCTACTCCAAGGGTTAAAGGGAAAAAACCTCTTTTTGACCCAAGGCATGTGCTATGTTTTTAATCTACCATTTCTGCAACACTATTCACTGTAGATACTACTACTAGCTATCAATATCAACCTTAGGCTGGAGTGGGTAGCAGGCTGCTTCTTCAGAGATGCATGATGGATCTCACCATCAGAGCTTTGGCTTAGTATCACCTCCTCTTATTTCTTCTCTTGGGTAGACATAGCTGAAAGAATTTTTTTCCTGCTTCAAAGAGGTCTGTTCCTATCTTCTTTTGTCGGCTACAGCAATGCATCTACATACTATCTCAGCCTAAAACCTCTATAAAATACTACATTCCTCTTGCTGGAACAAAGGGAAAAAACACCCAACAAAAAACAGAACAAACATGTTCTGATAAGAGTGAGTAATTTATTGAAGTTTTCTGAATTGTTTCACTTAGAAAAAAACCTCAGCATTGAACTTTGATCTACATTTCACAAAAATACCAAAATGGCCTCCAGGAGAAAACAGGGTATTGTACCTAAAGAACAGGAATATGTCCTTTGAAGACATAATGGTGCCTCTTCCCTTCTCCTTCACAGTCAGTGAAGTGTTTGTTTTTTATAGCACTTCTATCCTGTCTATTCGAGTTTTGGGACAGCCAGCTGAAAACAACTAGTTTGGCCTTTTAATTAAAATGTTAGCATCCGCAAGATATGTCTTAGAATTATACCTAGGAACTCTATCAAAGCAAGCAAACAAACAAAAACAAAAATACAAAACCCAATAACTCCAAATTGCAAATACACAGTACAAATACCAATAAAACAAAAATTAAATCTTCCCAAGTTTTTAGGATAACAGATACATATGGGCATTATTTCCATTACCACGTAACATTGACTCTGAAATCCAAAAATAGCATTTAAATATATATCAAAATTAACTAGTTTGCCATTGCTCTTTTAATTAGAAATCCACAAATAGAATTATTCCCAGAGCAGATCCTACCATCTCAAGTATCACATGTGATGCTGTACTGTCTGTTATTGTGCAACTACAAATTATCAACATGAAAGTCTCTGCTATGTCTCACACTAAAAATTGTGCAGACAATGAAAATCAAAGCCAAATTCTCATAAAAATAAACAGCTCCAAGGTTCCCATGCTGACTGAATAATTCCTGATCACATTTAATTCAGTTTAAGTTTCTATTTAAGTTTTGACAAAGCCACTGCAGCTAATCCAGACAGCAGCAATCATGTCTCAAATGCTCCAAGACTGATATCCAGATATCATCTTCTGGGATGTGCACAGTGTCTTGTCCACTGGTGAGTCACCTAACTAAGCCACAAAGATGTTACCCAAACCCAGCGTTTTTCACCCTCCGTATTTTGTCATTCAGGACTAAAATGTTTATGAAGCTTGTCTCACCTATTTTAGTTTATAATCTTCAGAGACAGAGATCACCTCTCACTTTTATATTATGTCACATAAAGGCACACAGGTTGACTAATTCTATAAGCCCTACTCAAATATGGATGAAGAGTGAGGAAAAGTAGAAGCAGTATTTATACAAGGTAGGTATGTATAGGTCATAGGAAGAGGAAGCTCCGACCCAGAGGAACAGAGTAGCCAGCGATAGATGTACCTGAAGAACTCATACCTTGCAGACGTAAGAAACGGCCTGATAAATCCGTAAAATTAATTACTAAGTCTTACAAACTTGAATGCAGTCATGATAATTTCATTCCCATTGCTCTAGTCATGTAAATGCTGGTACGACCAGCATCTAATTTTAGTGTTTAACTTCTGCATACAGTTGCAATCCAATTAAGGTCTGTAAAAGCATAGAAAGAAGGTATAGCATAGTCCTTCCCCTCTTCTGCTGCACTAGAGCAAATTATTACTTATGCAATAAGCAATAATGATTTTGGTATTACTCATCACTATTTACGCTCTGTGTGTGAAATTAAAAGCTTTCTGGAAAAAAACTTCTTTTGGACATTTTGTTCCAGTCTTAACAAGGAGAAGCACCTCCAGGTTAAGTGCCATTTTTCAGACCCAGCATTATAAGAGTCATGCCAATTTTCTACAGAGAGCTCTTAATGCTACTCCACTCTTTATGTGTACTGACATCTATCTGAATACAATTAGGTCATTTTAGTCCACCATCATTAGGATGTAATTACAAAACTTACTACCAACACATTACTGAGAAGATAAAAAATGGCACTGTTATATTCTCCACAGATAGTGAAGCACAACCCTCTCGCAAGCATCTTGACAACCAATCTTCTCTTATAGCTTCTGCATGTACACAGTATGAACATCCACACTTGAAAGTGTAAGTTTTGGCTGAGTGCAGTGTTAACTCCCAAACTTCCTCTCCCCAAAGAATAGTTACAGTTGCCTATTTTCAATGCACCTGATATTGCAGAAACTGAACTCAGTTCAGCAATCATTTAATTTTATTTTATGAGCAATATCGCTGGAGACAAAAAGGGCTTCTTGAACAGAGCCCAAAAGCTCAGCATTTCACAGAATTAAACACTTATTATGCAACAGGAACTATACACATATCATGAACCATAGAAAAATATTAATCTCTCTCCAAGAGATTACATGCACAGTTAAAAGTCTGACACTTTCCAAACACCTTTATTTAGAAATACTATCTCTGAAAACCACAAAATATTTTAGTTTCAATTCACAGACAAACATTTTCACCAACGGAGATTTTATAAGGCATGATCTCTTCATTTTAGTGGGTTAGACTCCACATCGTGTACAACTCCAATGAATAACTGCTTATGCATAAATTATATACACTCTTACACTATAGTCCATGAGATTACAACACAAAAACCTATTCCTGAAGTTTTCTGTTATATATCTCTCTCATATATATATCTTTATTTTACAACTGTCTTTGCATGGACTCTGCAGGGAAATATGTTTTATTTCCTGTTAATACTGTACTTATTCACAAGTGCATATCACAAGACAGGAAACAATAACTTCTCTAAATTTCTTACTGAGTCACATTCAGTTTTCAAAGTTAAGGAATATTTGATTGGCGTAAACGGGGGGAAATGAGCTGCCAAGAGATTAGGGAAAGTGATCTGGGCATTCAGGCCATTCATGCAGAAAGTCTGTGACACAGTTGTATGGAAGAACAAAGATACTGAGTTTTGTTAAACAGAAGATGCAAATCAATATCATTTTACAAAATGTCTGGGGCCACCCTAATACAAGCACAAATAAAAACACATTAAAATATATAAAACCATATAAAATATATACAAAAACATATAAAATACATAAAATATAAAATAATAAAGAGGTTATTTTCTAGAGAAATTAAACTTAATAAACCTCTCCTGTTCAAGACTGCTGAAGGGGATTTGTTGGAATGCCACAGGCAAAGCTACTAAAAAAACAGTAGGAAAAAAAAGGAACTGCCAGATAGGCAGGGTAGTAGAGAACCTTGACTGCATGAGTCTTAGAAATGAGCTGAAATTCAAACAACACAGAGAGCCACACTATTACTTATGTATGTTGCTATCTGTTAGAAACTTTTTAGCTGAATACAACAAGAGAAAGCAGAGATGGCAACTTAGGACTCCCATCAGTAAACTCAGAGAAGACCTGACATAAACTTTTTCAAAGCTTTGATGAAACCAAAAGAGATACAGAAGGTGGTTTCCTACAATTGCAGGGGCCAGCTTGCTGACCCAAGAGTCCAGAAATTTCATTTTACTTCACATAGCAAGTTACTGTTAAAATTAAAATGCTTTCCTGAAAGTAAGTAAGAGACACTGGGCTGGGAGGCCTCCCCATCTGTAGTAAAAGATCTGTAATTGTTACAGTTGATGAACATAAAAAGTTCATTTCTGGGCACACATAAAACAGTCTGACTAGCTCACTGGTCTCATCTGCAGAAACCCTGTAATGAAGTGACAACACAGATTTCTGGATTCTCACACTGACTAACATAAGAGCATCCCTGATTATTTTCATTATGGTTCTGCAAATATACTCCTTCTCACAGAATTTAGACCTCAAGTATTCAGATCTGCTTATTACTAAAACAATGAATCTTCACATACACAGTTCTTCTAGGAGAAATACTACTTTTCCTTTTTAGACCATTGTAGTGACATGGAGCTTACCAACTGCTCTATATTTAGCTGCCAGACACAGGTTATGATCACTGTTTTAGAGTTCTGGGTGCAATGACCCTGTGGAAATGTAAAGTCAAACTGCTGCTCTGGTTTTTCCAGTCAAGCTGGATGTTTCTACTCATGTGCTTAAATATTTTGCTAAGTCAGGCTTCAATGAAGGTCAGGATTGCAAATATGCAACAACAGCTGCACTGGGTCAGACCAAGCCACCAAACCAACATCATGTCTCTGAAAATGATCAACACAGGCTAATACCTATCACGCTAGAATAAGCAAGTGTGACATCTCCTACATCCATTCCCCACTGCAGACCATAAGAGATTTCCAAAATATACAGAATGAATTTTCTTTAGTTATTAATCCCCCCAAAATCCCTCTTTTACTTATTTTTGCAGAGTCGCTGTGAACTCATGCTATGTGCTCCATGGAACACTAGCTCCTTTTTTTATATAGCTGTGAAGCACGGCACAGTCTGACACATTCTGCAATTTGCAGTCATTATGTTTTTCACAGAAACTGCCATATAGCAGGTACAGATTACTCAGAAAACTTTTTATTAAAAATAAAGCAAAGCCATTTTTAAGTCCTGAAGATAGATAAAGTAATATTTTTAAAGTTAGTGTGAAGTAACATATCCCTGAATCTACAGTAGGTCTGAGACAACACCCCTGATAATCTGGAAGGCAATTTTACAGTCAGCATGATGAACTTACCTTGCAGAAAGGTCTGTTCTGAAATGAGAACTTGACTAAAAGACAAGTGGCCTTGACACACCACTGCAGTAGGTGTGAATCTGCAGTAGGTCAGAGACAACAGCTCTGATAGACTTTAAGGCAATTTTACAGTCAGCATGATGGACTTACCGTGCAGAGAGATCTGTTCTGAAACGGTAGTTTGCCTTGTGCACTCTAAAAGACAAGTGGCCATGACACACCACCTACATGCATCTTGTCCAGTAGTGTTTTTTTTTCTTTCCCCATACAGAAACTGAGACTGCTGCTTCTCAGATCCATATTCAGATAATTTGATTTTAAAGAGACCTCAGGAAAGGAGCCCCCCAGAAAGTTTGCAGTAAGATGAGAAGGACAGTGAGAAGTCATTTTGCTAGTGATGAGAAGCACAGGAGTTTATAGAAGCATGCACTGTTGACCCATTTCAGCATCAGTTTTTTAAAAAATGTGTACTGAATACATATGAAATGCTGAAAAAGTACAATTTCCCCATAAGTGTCTAAGTGCTGAGTTATGCTTAATATTTAATGTTTTAGAAGTTTCTTGTGTTTAAATTCCTCTTGCAGCTTCCAGTAAAGAGGTGATTTGAAGATACAGTTTTTTCTGTAAAAGTTCCAATGAAGTACATTTGTGTTAACCGTATTCTTTTTATATTTCACTTCACTAAAACTGCCCAACAAATATCCTTCACCATTGAAAATAAAAATTAAAAAAAGTCATTCCCTAATCTGGTATTTAATTTCAATCATGATGCATGCAGAGATATCTTTACATTATTTGGTCACTTTTACTACATTTAAACTATGGTTGCCTCCAAACACCATGAGTAAGCTAAGAAATATATATTTGGAAGTCTCCAAAGGATAACTAAAAGCAAATCTAAGCACAGTTTCCATTTTTCTACAGAATGGGATCTTCACCTCTGGGTTGCGAACTATCCTTTCAGCTAAGGAAGAATCAGCTTGGAATTTTCTTCCACTTGGCAACACTGAGACAACCTCTGTGGTGCTGCAGGAATCCTCATCACAAAGCAGAAAATCGCTCTGCAGACACTTATTTTGGGGGGCAAAAGCCACATCATTAAAGGCATTGGGCCATCTCAGAACTTGAGAAACCAAAATCTCAAGCTTTTCCTATATCAGATCATAAAAAAAGTTTACCCTACTTCTCCATGTAATACAACCTAATGGTTTTGTAGTTATTGATCATGTTACCACATGAAAGTGAAAAAACCTTACCTATGTTCACAGTGAATAAAAACTATTCCTCCATTTCTCATGCAGGCCAGTTATTCTGGAGTTTTTTCTGTTGTATAAGACACTTGCTAAAAATTGCAGTGAAATTTTACATGGGTTCAAAGTAACTAGATTATACTATGAACACAGTAATTTCACTGGTATCCACCACAAATAATTTTATTTTCCCTGGAAGAGTAGTGCAGATGCTGTGACTGTACAAATAGAACAAATACACTCTACTTCGAAAGGATTTATAAGTGAGCTTTACTGTAAAGACCAATTCTGAGAAAACACTGCAAGAGCGCCTATCTTATTTAAGATTGCTTCGTTTAATGATTGTCTATGCTGCTCTTGACAGGTAGGCTGCAGACATTTCTACCTGAGATTATTACTTATCACTGAAATGTATACAGCATGAAGCAGCACAGAAGCCTTCATGAATTTACATGTACAGCAGAACATACACAACTGGCTGTCATTCACTTTACCTTTCTGTTGCTGACAGCAATATCAGGTAAGCATTTCATTCTTGTGCTCCCTCATATGACTAGGTACACTATGAAAAGAAACATAATGACAACAGAACCAGTAACAACCTACTCACCCACCTTGCTTAGCTTCTTCTCACTGATTTGGGGTCAGAAGCGTACCAAATCAGAATCATATTTAAAGGCTGATTGCTAAACTCTTCACCTTAGTATTCCACTTAACCTTTTGCTTCAAAAGAGAATCAATTTTCATTTCTGTATGTGCTCACTGAACACATCTGCAAGCATTAAATACACATAGTGAAACCAGATCTGTAACAACACAGTTGATGTTATGGTTAATGGTGAGGAGAGTAAATAATCACTCATTTTATTTTTCATCCTGAATGCTGAACTAACAGTGCAATGTCTACCCAAGATGGAACACCATTGCAAAAAGTAAAAAAAATCCATGTCAGTTACTAAGGAAGGAGGAAGAGTAGGAGCAAGCACTGAAATCCCATCTGTGGAGCCACTGTGCCTTTGTTGAGCTGACCCAGTTGTTCAAGACCATTTCTCCCTAATAATAGTAGCACAACTGTGGTGCTTATGCACCTGGTCAGATGTCTTAGTACAAGACTGGCTGTGTCTCAGCAAGAGCTGTAAAATCTCAGTCCTGCTCTTCCAGCCTCCAAAGGGAACATCGTTGGGCTCCAGTTAGGTATGGTCAGTCAGTCAGCTGATGAAGCATATATCCAGCCTCACAGTGTGTGTTCTACAGCTGACGTTGCAGTAATCATTAGCACTCAAACTTTAGTAACCTAAAGTTGGTTTAAAACTACTGTGGGTATCGCTATGGTAACGTGTCTTTGGACCTCTGCATTGCAGCATCAAGTGAAGTTATCAGTGCCAGACAGCGAGAAATTTTTCAGCTGGATCCTCCCAGCAACCAGGAAAATACTAACTTATTAAGCCTTTAGAAGAAGTAGTAAATCAGGTGAACATTTTTATCAAAATATAAACAGAATCTCAGATTGACTACAGTAAGTTCTGATTTACTTGAAATATTTTCCCAGAATTTTATCCTTGAAATATTTGACTTTTTGAATTGAAATTTTCAAATAAACAGGAAATCCAGTTCTCACTATCTTCCCATTGGCATACGAGTCAGTTGCCAAGACTTTTTGAGCAGACAAGCAGAAAAAGTTTGGAAGGAGGTTAGAGAAGATGCATAGAAGGCTCTTCCCTGTTTTATGCTTAATTCTGTGATAGGAAGCACGAAGGTACTGCTCTGTGTCACACATTTGTGCCCTGATTGTTTCCTGTTCATGGCATGCATGCTGGTAGCAGAAATGAAAATATACCTACAATGTCAGATACTAATCAGTTTGGATAATACTTGGAATAGATAGAGAACAGCTCTCCTTCAGAGTGAGAAAGAATGATTGAAGACATATGGCAGCTGGTAGATGTGAACTGGGACCAAAAAGAAGTCCACACATTTAAGTGTATCCTGCTTTGATCCCATTCTCAGCAATGGCAAACCCTCTACAACTGGTCAAATGGGTAGGTGGGTGGGGGAGGATCAGGAGGGGAATAAAACCAAACAAAACTGGAGGAGAGAGACCAGCAGATGGTTCACCCAACCTGCAGATAAGCACACAGCAAGTATGTGTACAAACATACAAAAGGATCCCATCGTTCAAAGAAGGCAGACTATCCTCTTCCTATGTGATCACTTCCTCAGTGATCCCATGCTGAAAGAACAGGCTAAAAAATAAAAACCCTGCAAGAGAGAGAGTGGCAGATCAGCCAAAGGGAGTAGTGGCAAGAACACTGCTGACATCTCCAAGTGATGCAAATCTTGTATGATGCACCCATGCTCTGCTGCTATCTCCTTCACACATCAAGAAATGTTGAACACCTGTCACAGAGGGTTAGGGACAAGTCATTCAAAGAAGCACCATTGCCCAGCCCAACTACAGCTAAAACAGCTAAGGGCTGTGTGTGTGATATAATGCCAGTAGTTCTGGTTCTTGATAACCCCTTAACCAGAAGAGGATGTATCAGGGCCCAATCATTTATTTGTATTGAATTAAAAATAAAATGTGGAGAAACTTAAAAAAAAAATTGAGTAGCCTTTTGCCCATTGCCTATCTGAGAAAGGCCAGATCTTCGTCTCTTTAATGTCAGTGTAGTCTTTCTAGAAGCAAGATTGCATCCTAACAAATGGCATGGTGACTTCTGAATTTGGACCACTGGACTACCTGTATGAATTTCACATTTCTGTACTGCAGCTGGAAGTGCAAAATGATACAAAGTTTTTACTGCTCTTATTTTAAGCTCTTTCATTAGGTTTTGAAATGAAATGTTCCTCTTCCTTCAATGAGACACAAAAATTCTACAGTACAATGAGACACAAAAATTCTTCAATATTGATAAACATATTAAAGAATAATCACATTCATCTTCTTCATGTTCTGTTTGGTTAGAAAGCTAGTTCTGTTAAATGTTCTTACAAAGTGTGCAGATCTCTCTCCTAAAGATTTGTGAAGTGTACAAAAGTTTATTGCTGCTTTTTCCTCACTCAGATATCCCTAAATCTGCCTGATGACAGTATCTTGTTGGAGTAGCTCTCCAGCCCAAACTCAAAGATGATCATATATATCTAGTATCCATTTTACAACATCAGCAACTCAAACAGAAACACCTTGCAACTGTGAGCAAGCTTCCTTCATTTTCTTTCTTTTTGTTCCAATGGATCCTGTGCAGCTATAAGACATGTTCCCAAATAAAACAAAGAAGACATTCTTTACTCATTTGCCATTTAACAGATTAGAGAACAAAAAACATATATGCATCATACACCAATCTGTAAACATGCATGTGGATAGGTGAACTGTGTTACGTGTTGACACCAGAGAATGAGCCGTGAGCATGGTGATCAAGAGCCATCCTTTCATAGGCAACCATCTGCATCAACCATGCAGGGAAACAGTGTTCTCTGATAAGATTTTACATGTGAGCTACAAAAATACAGAACCCTTTTCAGTTTTAAGCTATTTGCAGATATTTGCAACTAAATGAAAAATAACAATAAAGCAAACATGAAAGGATGGACTTAAAGGAGCTACTTACAGCAAGGCAGATTTTTCAAATCTAAGGCAAGGCCACAGATGTCTCATAGCTCTAAGGGGGCAAAAAAATCCTTGATCTAAAAATAGCCTCTTGTATAAATCTGGTGGAACCCATGAAATAGATTCCCTTCTTTGAAGATAGTTCATTACTGCACTCTTTGAACTGTATGGATAGTCCCTGCTCCACTGAAATGCCAAAGGGCCAAAAGGGATCTGTATGTGCATTGGCTGTTCTAGTGAATGCATATCTGCAAACAGACACTCTTTCCAGTTGAGGAGGCCTGATCAGCACCACTAGTTCTTCTCCTATTGATAATTTTAAGATATTTCACTTTCATAAATCTGAAAGAAGAAGTCTGATATCCCAAACACCAGGATGCACAAAATCTAACTTAAAATGACAGAATTTTAAATAATTATTTTTAAGACTTCTTTCGTCTTGAGTGTGAGTCTTAAGTAATATCTATAAACATCTTTTTTTAACCCACTAACAGTGTGAGAAAAAAACTAAGTTGTGTTGCTCAGTCCAAGCCCACCTGAAGGACCAAAGGAGTAAAAGCTCTGTCACACCAAAATAAGAAAAATGCCAGAACGTATCAAAGAAACTGTTGCACCAAATAAAGTGGTAATATTTATCCAAAAATCACTTTTGAAAGAAAAATCTACTACTAAGATTAAATTCATTCCTATGCACCAGACCCACAGAGATAATACACCCTGGGAATCTTCTGCTGGCAGTATTCTAATTGTGGTTGAAATACAGGAGTATATCCTGTCATTACACAAAGTTACCACAGAAGTTCACAGAATAATACCAGAATCAGTTATACCTGAAGTATCTCCATATTAGAACAATTTTCATTCTTATGTTTTGCTTGGTGTTTTGCTTTGGTGTTGTTTTATTGTTGTTATTTTAGATTTCGGTAGAGTACCTTCCCCCCGCTTTTGTGAAAACTCTCTTTAGGGCAACAAGATCCTCCCAGCAAGTTCTCTTTCCTGTCTTACAGTAAAAGTACTGATTTAGCTACCAACATTCTTCTTGCAACTATCAGGATATTACAACAAACCAGCACAGTTTGTCTGGAGCAGTACTTCTGACAAGGAGAAAACAACACACGAAGGTAATAGGGGGTTTTTTCCCCCTTAGAGAATATAGAGCTTGAACTGGCAGTTGGTTAGGAGTCTTCAATTTGTCTAGAGAAATACTAGCTACTTCTCTCTTGCTTTCAAATGTTTAATTGTAAGACTTAGAAGGAGTCCTCTGCCATTGTGATGTGTCTGTTTCACAGACAACCCCGGACTATTAAATGACTTTAGGCAGCAGTGGATACATTACTACAGCTTTGTACACAGAACACCACCTAGGCATTTCCTCTTGCATCAGTCAATCTGATGCTTAGCACTGAGCAGTAAGATACATTTTTGTTGTGCAGCTGTTATAAGATCTGGACAGAAATCATTAGATTCAGACGTTACATTATATCCTCAAGACTTACAAGTGTCAAAGGTACCCTGTACCACCAAAACAGATCTTTTTTTCTTCCCCTAAAATACCTCTCTACCCACAGGCCCCTTCATCTCCACTCCCTTTGGCACAACTCTCTGTCCTGGCCTCCTCCAGCCCACAACAGATGCCCCTTCCATAACCACTTCAGCTTAAGCTAGATTGATCATTTTTTCTCCCACTTGAACAATGAAGTCTCACTGCTTATCCCATTTCAGATCTTCACTTCATCCATCTCTTCTCTAACCATCTACCACACTGTTATAGTACCCCAACTGACCTTTTTCATGTCTGTACAAAACTCTAGAACAAAGGTAGCAAAAGATATCCGAGGTCTCCACCAGCGCACTTCAGCTGCCATCCAGAGCTCCATGGGGATGGGGTGCTGTCCAGCAGCTGCAGCCCACCACAACATGTCCACGAGAATGTAAGAGTTTCAAATTTTTGAGATGTCTTGCTATCCTGGCCTCCCTCACTTTGCAATCTAAGGCAAAATGAAGCAGCCTGAAATGAGGCCACAGCAAGGTACTCAACATGGCACATACTCCACTTTTTCCGCGAGTCACCACACTGCTTGGAACACTAGCACAGCCCTAACCATTTAACACATAGGAATGGTTTTATTCTGAAATGGAATATAAACACATTTTCCTGAAACCTTGTATTATTTCACAACATAATTAAACAGTTGTTTAAGAAACATCTGTCTTTGCAACAAGGAGGATTCATCAGATAGGAGTCTTTGGAATGCACAGATTTCAGGGAAACCATCTCTGAGGCAAGAGGGATGGAAATCCACAACAGCCAACAGTCCAGGAAGCAGAGTACTCACATCGGAGAACCTCTTGAGACTCTTTGAAAACAGTCTTGTGCTTGAGTGTCTCATCTCCAGAAAAAAACCTAGCCATCACATTAACACCTGCCCTGGGCTCTCAAAAGAAATTTGGCTAACTTTGGAAAACAACACACACAAAAAGTTAAAGCCTAATTTTACCTCTCCTTTTCTAAAAGAGATTTCTTGGCTTTCTGTCTAGCACAATGGCTTGATAAATCGCATTTCATAGTGGACACAATGATTATTAAACATAACTGCAGGAGAACGATGACCACTGACGACATTCAAGTTCACAGTGTCCTCAGACAGCCTTCCAAATCTTTGACAGGGGAAGAGCAAAACCACTTTCAATGTCCCTGTGGCAAAATGGCTGACCTTAGAGCAAAGGGAAAACTGACTGCTGGAAGCAGCTCCAAAGCTAACATCAGAGACCTCATGCCCAATTCCACAGTCAACTAAACTGATTTTTTGACAGCACTGAAAGGCATGCCACAGGTAAGTATATCACTATTTGATTAAAACATGTATATAATGAGATAGAAATCAGGCCTCACCCCTCCAAATATAAACACTAAATTGTAATTAAATCTCACAGGTTATAGCTCTATATGCAAGCTGGCTGTGAGCAGTTTGTCCTAGGCTTACAAATAGATGTTGAATACCTTGATTTCTAATAGCTACATTGCTTCAGTGCTCCATTCTGCCCATTTCAGCAGTGGACATTGCTGACCCTACTAATGCAGAGTTTCTCAGCTAAGGGCTGTTTCTTTGGAATTCTTATTTAAACATGGTTTTATAACACCTATACACATGCTCACACTTGACTGCATTCTCTGTGAATTCTGTGTGTGGGAGTCGGGGTGGCCCAGATCTTTGCAATTCCTGCTCCCTCTTCCATGCTATGAAATCAACTAATGTTGATCCAGCTTTCTCATTCTGTTAGAAAGCAAGCTGCCTCTTCAGATGCAGTATGAATCCAGGGCAGGAGGTCAATGAATCTCAAATCAACATCAAAATTATTTCTGCATTTTCCAAGTGAGTAACTCACATTATTAAGAGTTTAATATAGAGAGTGATTTCAAAGGAGCACCATAAATGGTGCTGAGGGGGTTCTCAGCATAAATCTACACTCTACCCCTTCTATACTCAAAATATGAAATATTTGGCACTGGAAAGCCAAATCAGTGTGTAGAGATATGCAGTGATTTTTTTTGACTATTCTCCAGAGTACTTCTCTATTCACAGAGTCAGAGGTAACGCAAAGGAACAGCATGTCTCTAATACATTTTGTTCTTTTATAGCTGACAACACGGTGAGAAAGTAATTTATAAATAATTGGATGCTGAAGGCTGAAGTTGTGGTTGACACAAATGGCTGAAAGGGAAAAATAAAAGTTCATGAGAAAATGGACTAATGGTCCTCTCAAGTGAAGAAAGTTACCTGCACTAGACACAGTCTCCAAAAAGCTGTACAGCATGTCACCTTACTCAGAATTAATAACGTATCTTTGGACAGCACTTCTTCCTCACACAGATGGAAAGGCGACTCAAGCTTCACAAGCCAAAAGCATCAGTGTTTTGGGGGAGTTGTGGAAGCTCCTGTAGAACTAGCTCATAGTACTTTACAGCCTGTGAGATCGCCCCAAGGATGATGCCCTCAGAAAAGCAAGGGGACAGTCAGGTGGTGTGTTGCTGCCCTGACAGACTCGTGGCTTAGTGGGCTAGAAATACACCTACTGATCTGTGCCAGAGGGAGACAGTACTACGCAAGGGATCATCAAGTGGCAGTTGTTACTATAAGCTCATGCCCTCAACCACTTCGAACACACAGGCTGTCTTTCACAATGCTTTGTACTTTTATCTTTATATTGGTAAATGTGATATTGTTGATTTTCTGAAGCCATAATCCTGGCTTTGGTTACCATGACAAGACTCACTAAAGACAATTAAACTTTGCTACACCATAAAACACTTCATACGTTTTTTTTCTAGGAGACACATAGCTACATACAGTCTTTGCTGAAGGCAATTTCAGAAAATTACATGTACACTAAAGACAGTTCTACAGATTTTACATACACTTTGGACTACACTGAAAAACTCTGTAGATAGGGCTGAGTTAGAGTTGAGATAGAGTTGAATCTTCCAAAAATGTAAGAGGAGTGACGAACACACAGAGAGGAAATACAGGCAGAGAATAATCTACATGAATAGTAAAGTACATTGAGATCTGGTAGCAAATTAAGGACTACTTCACAGAGCATTGCCAAATTATTGAAAATATGGACTTGCATTACTCTTTACTTCAGGAGTGCCTATGCTGTATGATCCAGCCTGTTACAACTACCTGATCTAGGAATACATGGATGTAGAAGAAGTACAGAAACCTGTCTAAAATAATAAACTCCCAGAGAAGTTGAAGGATCCCCACCAGGAACAGGAAACATTTTTGAGAATGAGGTGTTTATATGCTCATTACAGCAAAAAGGGTGAGCTCATCATCTCATTGTGATAAATGTCCAAGGCACAGAAGAGGCACTCAAATCAACTCAGAGTTGGAAGGAAATGTCTCCAAGAGGTGTTTGGTAGTCTTGCCTCAGTCTATTTGCAGATCATGTACACACCTTTAGTTCGACCTGCTTAAATACTTTGTTCTAAACCACTAATTAAAGTATGATAGAAGACTAGATTATTCCTCACCTGAAGGACAAAAATTTGAAACTATGTGCCCACTTTCTGTATCACAGCCTAGTGATCATTAAACATTCTCAGCTGCAGGAATTCAAACCTGTCTCCTTCATGCTAAGAGCACCCACTATTCCCCAAGATACCTGGCAGAACTCTTCAGCTTGCATTATGTCTTTCAGCTATATGGTTAGTTTTATTTTAAATCCCTTTTGTCTGCACCCAGCACAATCATGGAGTGTTAGAAACTATCAAAAGATTCACAGCAAGCTCATCAGAAGGTAAAACCTCAGTCTCATTTTGCCCATAGCAAACAGTAAAAACTGGAAAACACACTCTAATAATGATCAGTTTACTCAAAACTGGTTGGTATTTTGGGCACCAAAAGCAAATGTTCCAAAACAACTTTTTACCAGAGAACTTAGAGGGGCTCTGGGACTCTGTTGACTTCCAGTGATGAAATGGTCAAGGCTCATGGTTCTCTTACAAGCTTCCAACACTTTTCCTGTACGTGTGTGTGCTCGTGTGCACATTTTATATTTAATGATATAAATGCATATCATCAAGAACAGTTTTGGAAGTCCAGAATGCTGTGTGACTCAATGTGCAGTCACATTTTACTCCACCAGGCTTCTCATCGCCAAGGGCTTTCATATTTTCTGAAGAAATGGTATTATCTGTTTTGTAACACTTCTGTCTAGAATTGCTTAAAAGTGTAACTACAGGGTTTGCTGAAGTTTACCTGAATCATTTGAAGGAGGAATGGAAAGGTCAGATAAAGAACAGTAAATCTTTACAAAATTCCTTTTAGTGTATTCATTTAAGATGTCTGGGCTTAGTCATAGAAGAGCACTTCTATACTATCAATATCCTTTATGGTAAGAGCTATTCATGCCAGCACCTCTTAGAGAACATCTAGTCTAAATTAACAAGGCTCTGCATCGTAGCATATTTCAATACTTTTTGGCCTCCACAATCTTTTCTGTTTGAACTATGTTCAAGGGCTGTCTTGTCTGATATGTTTTACATGCTACAAAACTTACTAGCAGACAGTTAAACAGTAGTACGTTTCAAACAAAACAAGAAGTACGGTGCTTTTTCTTACACATGATCCTGCTTTAAAGAGAAGAACTATCCTCAAAATCAAGGCAATGCTTACAGCTGCATTTCTCCAGGACCCATGGACCTGATACAACTGTCTCAGTATCTGGATTTCCCAGTGTTTTCCAGTTTGTATTTGGCAGCTGCATTCTTTTACATAATCTCCCATATTTAGGAAAAAAAAGTAAAAGCTTGGTTCTTGACATTTTGAGAAGGATGCACCCACTCCAACACTTCCACCTTGGAACTTAACACAGATCAATGTTGGTAAGAGATACTGTCCCATATATTTTTTCTTAATTCCGAGCTTTGCGTCTAATAAACATTTTGCTATAGAAAAGCCTGAAAACTGTCAAAACCTGCTCCTATTATGACTCATGAAGGGAGGTTCATAAACAGACCTTCCTCTTCCACAAAGAACACAGCATAAGAAAATCCAAACCATTACTCCTGCTGTTCTTGTAATTTCAAGAAGAAAAATACGATCAAGTAATCAATAGAAGACTGCAGACGGTTTTGGGTTTTTTTCCATCTAGCTTACATGTTAGCAACAAGAGCTTTAAAATTTGTCTGTTGTTGTAGTCTTTAAAGTTTGGTTAATGCTGATGTCTCAAGTGTTCAAGAAAAGACAATATATTCACACACGTCTGCTTAAGATTTGGCTATAATTAAAAGATGTACTTGTAAACAAAGATAGGGTAAACTTTTTTTACCTTTTTAAATCTCCAAGGAAGTGCCCAAGACACTGTTCATTCCTTGCTAAACAACTGGTTCTGTTGCACTTCAGAGCAATGGGTCAATCAGCCTTCACACAGTCAGCATCTTTCCATGTTCAAAGCTATGCTTCAGCGATGTAAGCTAAATGCCTTGTATCCTTACATAAAGCTGATCTAAGGTTTGAGATATTAATACTCTTTGTTTTGATACTGTTTGGTTTTATTAAGGAAGGAACATGGGCAAGGAATGTCTGTTTTTTAATCGGGCACTTCTGACCAAGTACCTTGGTAACACAGAGTATGGTTGGGCACCAGAACCTGTCAGTCCTTTTTCAAATCTGGGTGCAGATGCATCTTCTAATACTTAACAAATCTAGTTGAGATCTTTGGCAGCAAGCTTTAGATATTAGTTACCAAGCTTTCAATTCACAAAGAATTCAATTCACATACACACACCAGAACTGCTGAATGGTTACTCCTAACCAGTGTGAGCAGGATGGGACCAACACATCTCAAGGCTCTGAAAGCTCAGAACTTGTCATTAAGGAAAGGAAATATTTCCCTTTGTTTTACAAAGACCCTTGTCTTTGTAACACTGATCTCACCCCAAACAAATACAGATCAGATAGACTTTGAAAGTAAGTTTTAGGTAAATCATATATTCTAAGTGATGTGGGATCATTTTGTGGTGGTTGGTTTTGTTTGTTTGTTTGTTTGGCTTGGTTTTGGTTTGGGGTTCTTTTCATTTTTTAATTTAAATTGAAAAAGGTTGAAATTGTTGCGGGTAGATATATTTTAATGCCTGTTTCATATTACGGTGTGGATTAATTTTAAAACATCATTTGAAGACAGGGTCAAATGTAAATAATGCAATACTTGATTGTGTAAGCAATTAAAGATCAGTTTAGAACACAAAACACCAAGCAGCATGGTTTAAGTGGGTTAAACAGCTAAACAAATGGAAAATTATATTAATATATAATAGTGGTCACAGTCATTTGACCATTGTTTTGTCCCCTAAACAGAGTTAGATGAGATTTTGTGGTGCTTTAACCCCAGAGAGCAACTGAGCCTCAGGCAGCTGTCATTCACTCTACCACCAGCAGGATATGGAGAGAATCTGAAGAGGAAAAGAGTAAAAGTGAAAAAACTCATTAACTGAGACACAGACACTTTAACAAGCAAAGCAAAAGACACATGTCAGCAAAGCAAAACAAGGAGTTAATTAAGTAATTGCTTCCCATGGGCAGGCAGGTGCAGACATCTTCAGGACAGAAGGACCCCATCACATGTAATGGTGATTTGGGAAAACAAATGCCATCACTCCAAACATCCTTCTCTTCCTGCTTCTTCTCCCACTTTACATACTGAGCATGACACCACATGGTATGGAATATCAAATATGGCTAATATATGCAACTAAGTAATACAGCAGATAAAATCATGTAGTACTGCTAGACACTCCTTCTTAGCAAAAGAAATATTTTCTTTCATTTTGAACTTCTATGGAAATAAATATTGTTATCATATACTACTGGGGAAATGTATTTCCACACTTTTCCACTTCTCATAGCTCATCAGGTATCATGTACAATTTTGCCTTTATGATAGTTCTGTAATAGTCCAACCTTGCTTTAGTCAGACAAAGGCTGAAGTATGATATTAAACTGTATGAAAATGTGTCAAGATTGGCAGTAAGAATGGAGGCTCTAATTCAACTTAAAAAATTGTATAAAAAATTTACATATCCTAATTCTTATAAGAATGAGAATATTTCTACTATATAATTGAAACAGTTTTTCAATAACTTAAAAAAACCCACAACAAACCCCCAAAATCCTAACAAACCCGTAATTAGTAAAAAGAACTGAAACTACAGAAAATAATTACAGAATCACAGAGTCATTTAGGTTTGAAAAGATGTCCAAAATCATTGAGCCCAACCTTTGACCAATCACCACCTTGTCAACTAGACCATGGCAGTAAGTGCCACAGCCAGTTGTTTCTTGAACACCTCCAGGGATAGTGACTCCACCACCTCCCTGGGCAGCCCATTCCAATGCTTGACAATACTTTCCATGAAGAAATTCTTCCTGATATTCAACCCAAACCACACCTGGTGAAACTTGAGGCCATTTCCTCTCATCCTGTCACCTGAAAAGGCTGACTTCCACCTGGCTACATCCTCCTTTCAGGTAATTGTAGAGAGCAATAAGATCTCTCCTGAGCATCCTTTTCTCCAGGAGAAACATGCCCAGCTTCCTCAGCTATTCCTCATAGGATTTATGCTTCAGACCCTTGAACAGCTCTGTTGCCCTTCTCTAGACTTGCTGCAGCTCCTCAATGACTTTCCTGTAGTGAGGGGCCCTGAACTGGTCCCTGATTTGATGTACATCGTCACCAGTGCCAAGTACAGAAGGATGATTCCTTCCCTGAACCTGCTGGCCACACTATTGCTGACACAGGCCAGGATGTCATCGGCCTTCTTGGCCACCTGGACACACTACCGGCTTGTGTTCACATGCTGTTGACCAGCACTCTCATGCTTTCCCCCTCTCCCCACCCCCAGTCCTTTTTCTCTTGGCAGCTTTCCAGACACTCTGTCCCAGCCTGTAGTGCTGCCTGGGGTTGTTGTGACCCAAGGGCAAGACCCAGACAGTACTTGGCCTTGTTGAACCAACAAGATTACAGTGCCAATGACAAAGTTCAAAAACATCTGAAATATTTTCAGTTTTAATAACCAGAAAGTTGACAAATATATTTGTTTATAAGAGCACAGGATGTAACAGCAAATCATAAATCATTATTAAGAACTGAATTACTACTTTAACTTTTTTTTTTCAAATCTCAACTTAATCGTGAAAGTATTTCTACTTTGTTCTCCTCTACATTAAAAAAGAAATTTTATTTTGTGTTAAGTATTCCACTCTGAAATGCAAAAAACCCCCAAAACCAAAATCCCTGAGTCCAAGAAACACAATTGTTTTATTCCAGTTGTTCTTGAACTTTGTCCCTATCACTGATGATGCAGCTTCTTCTGACTGAATGAAATGGTCAATGTGACTGCAGACAATTCTGCAAGTTTCTCAACATTTGAATAAACAAACTAACAATGGATTGTGGGGGTGTTCCAGGGTGGGTTTTTGTGATCTATCTCACTTACATTTTCCTAAAGGTGATCTCTGGATTTTTTTAAATTACAAAGAAAGAAAACTTTTTAATTTCTTCATTACCTTCTAACAAAGTACTTCAATCCGTTTAAGACCATGGAATTAATTTGTGACATGATATCCTGCTTTATAACAGAAGAGAAATCTAAGGTGCAGCTAGGATCGTGACACCATTTTTTATCAATAATAAGCTTGGAAGAGGGCAACTAAGCAAAACCTAATTTCTAGAAAGCTTTCAGAGAAGTCAATGAAAAACCTACTCTGATTGGGGGGGGGGGGCAAGGAAAAGGAAAAGAAAACCCAGCACAATCATCTCTTTTTAAGTCCTAAACTTAAGTGAAGACGGTCGCAGTAGTGCACCTGCTTGGTAGGCACTGAGAGGGAGACCCAAGCCTTCCAGATATCCTACAGAAACAGATCCTGTTGCCCCTCCGAGAGCATCCCCACAGCCCTACACCAGCAAGGTGAACTTGCATACGCGTGCAAATCACAGTGGTTCTGTTCTCAGCCGAACATCCACGCCTCGCAGCAACACTTCATTCTAACCAGACACGGGGGGCAGAAAAAGGGATAAAGTAAACCTAGCCGCAAGTACGGGCTCGTTGCACTTGAGAATTATGAGGGGAGAGATTTTATTCCGCCTCTCTCAGAGGCGCCCATTCTCTGCTATCAGTCACAGAGGTTGAAACGAACCCTTTCTCCGCTCGTGGGGTGTCCAGGACCGATCCCAGCACAGGGTGCCCGGGAGCCGCACCAACGCAAGGATCAGCGGGGCAGGGAGAGGTGGAGGGAGCCTGAGGGGCCCGGCGGCCGCTACTCCCCACTGGGCGAGCTCCAGGCGTGGCTGCCCCCCCAGCAGTGCCAGCCCGGCCCGGCCCGACCGCCGCAGCTGCGGTGAGTCAGTGGGCACCAGGGCACAGCTCCCGGCAGCTGCATCCCGCCCGCCGAGCATCCTTCACTGGGGGAGGCGCCGGCTCCGCGCACTGTCCTCCCTCTGCCGCGGCCGGCGGGACCCAGACCGGCCCCGCCGGAGACCCCTCTGGAGCAGCCACCGCTTACCTTGACGCTGGAGCTGCTGGTCTGGGTCTCCGCCTCGACGCTGCAGCAGTGGGGCGTCCTGGACCGGGTGGAGGCACCGCCGGACTCCCTACGCTCCTTGCGGCGGGGAGCGGCGGAGGGCGGCGGCTGCCGGCTCTGGTAAGCGAGGACGGAGGGTATGGAGTCGGCCGCGTCTGTCTTGACGAAGAGGCCGTGCAGGGTGGCGGTGCCCTGCGAGATGGTGGTGGTCTGGTGGGGGGAGTTGGACTCCTCCGAGTCCCGGCAGTAAATCACACCGCTATGCGAGACGTGGATGCTGGGGGCGCAGCCCATGCCTTCCCTTCCCCACCCACACCCGCCCCGCTGCACCGCCGGCCCGCTCCGGTCCGCTCCGCTCGCACCTGCCGCCCGCCCGCCCGGGTGCAGGGCCCCCGCCCCTGCGCGCGCGCACGCGCCGCCCGCACCGGCGCCTCCCCCGCCGGCGCTGCCCCGGCCGCTCCCGCCCCTCCGGCGCCTCCCCGACACCCCCGCCCGGCTCTCCCGCGCCGTCTCCGGGGACCCCAGACCCGCTAAGCCCCTTCCCCTCCTCGTCAGCGTCTTACGAAGCGCCTGCGGCCACCGGGTCTGCACCCAGCCGGGAGGGAGGAGGAGGGGAGGAGGAGGAGAAGTAGAAGGAGGAGGAGAAGCATCACCATCGGCGATGCAGCCCTCTCTCTGAGGGTCTACTTTCAAGTAGACCCGGGCACAGGGTCTACTTTCAAGCCTTGAATATGTACAGCATTTCACACACACACACACACACACACACACACACACACACACACACAAATGCTCCACACCACCAGCTGTGTCACATGTTTAGCAAACAAACTACAAACAAACAAACAAACAAAACTTATTTTGACAGTCAAAATGTGCCTTAGTCATGGGTGGGCAAATGTCAGTTGGTTGGGGGTACTGCAGGGAGCAGTTTGGAGCCTCACAGCACCCACTGCAAGTTAGGAAGAAAGGCCAGAATTGTTCCACAATTCTTAATGCTGTTTTTCAATTAGACCAATATTCAGTGACACAAGTTGCCATTTTACCCTAGATGTCTGATAGCTGCCAATCCCCGTTTTCAGTCCCTGGGGGAGATAATCAAGCGAAACATTTAATGCTGCAGAGATTTACGCACCTTCTTAGCTTTCCACAGTGAATAGTTTCATTGACCTCAGTGAAACTATGTAAGAAGTGTAAAGCTAAACATGTGGTTTTTAAGTCTTTGCAAGATTTTAGTTTAAATCTCTCTGTTTTCAATGGCACATAATAAATCCTTCAGGAATTGGTAATGTCATCCAAGCAGTATGCTGCCTGCCTAAGAAAGCATTTATCTGACACTCAGTTACCAGTGAACACTTGTGTATACACCTTTTCTTCCTCTTGGAGTGTTACCTGATGTGTGATTGCTGTTTCTCCACCTAGTTTTTAGTGAGTGATGTAAAAATACTAGAAATGTGAAGCATAGTTGGTGCAAGGTTTGTAATGTTGAATGACAAAGTGGTTTGAATATGTTGTTTGTGCTCCTAATGCTCCTGAAGTGCTTTCACGGATTAGATATCAGTTTATTCATAAGTTTCACAGCTAAAATGCCTCAGTTTAGAGAGACTTTAGCATTTAGACTCTGTTTCTGCTGGTCCAGTTCATGGGTCCTTGCAATTATGGCAATATAGACTGGCCATTAAGAGACTAGATGGAGATCACCGAGCTGTTTGACATAGTATTTTCCCTTTTCCACTTACCACAGAGAGCCCCTGTCGCCCTGGTAATCAAATGTCTCTAGGTAATTGTTTTCCCCACTAGTTGTCAATGTTTACAAATCAAGTTGTGGCTCACATCCTGCACGTTTGCATGTTTGCCTGCTGTCACACTGCTCTGCTGGTGGCTGTCTTTGAGGACCACTTTCAAGACAGGCTCAGTAAGTAAAATGAAGCAGACTGTGCTTCATCACCCAACCATGCAGCCTTTCTTGCTGCTCAGGCTGCAGTTCTGGATGAGACCTCACAGTCTCCCAGAGCATAATGCACCTAGTTGCAGATGAATGTGTCCTAAAAGCTCATTTAATAACAAAAGAGCAGCCGGTTACATGTATTCCTTGCAATATTTTCAAGTCTCTCTTCTTTTCTGTTATTGGTTGGGAAATTAAAGTTCCGGATTTGAGTTACCTGCTGTAGACCACACCTGAGATTTGCAATAGAGTCAGGAGCTCAGGAATGCCACTCAAACCCCATATACTGGTGTAAACAATGTTCCCCAAAAGATATCTAAGAGTTGTTGACTATCTAGTTCGCAACTTTGTTCATGGGAATTTACCCACCTCAGGAATCAACAGCATTTAGAATTTTAGTAAAGGATGTGAACATAAACCATATTTTGACTTTGCAGACAGAGCTTGGTGCAAACGTTGTCACACCCTAAACTGCATTGCTAGCTATTCACAGTCCATTTTCCTGAACTGATATCAGTTATCAGACATTTCAGTCACTCAATACTCAGGTTTCCTTAATATCCCAGTATTCCAGTTTCTGCCCTGTTCCTACTGAATTCTGTGACAACTTTGCAATTGATTTCAGACACCACTGCAGGTATCTGCCCATTCTCACATTCATTTCCCTTGCTTAGGTATAACATTTGAGTTGATGTCAGAAAATAAGTTGTAGGAATAAGAAGTCACAACTCTGGAGAAGCTTTGCTAAATGCAGCCCTCAAGTAGCTCTCCCTGTACTATTTATTTTAGGGTAACGGGCATCACTAAAGAAGATGAGCTTGCCTGTGCAAAGTGCCAGAGTGCTTGAGAGGAGTGAAGGCTGCAGGATGGGGAACTGTGCAGACTGCTGAAAAGCAACAGAAGAGTGGGCAAAGAACAGTTCTTTGCCTGACATCAGAATCACAGGATGGCTGAGCTTGGAAGGGTCATCCAGCCCAACTCTCACTGCACAAGGGCTACCTCAATTGTTTTGCTCGGGATGGGCATATCTGGATGTTTTTTTAGTATCTCCGAGGATGAAGACCACAGCCCTGGACTAACTATTCCAGAGCTCAGTCACCTTCACAGCTCCCTGACGATGTTCAGAGAAAATCTCCCATGTTCCAGTTTGTTCCATGTCCATTGCCTCTGGACCTGTCACTCGGCACCACGGAAAAAGAGCCTGTCCACTTTGCACCCTCCCTTCAGTTAAACATTGTTGAGATATGCCCTGAGTCTTCTCTTCTCCAGGCTGAGCAATCCCAACTCTCCCAGTCTCTACTCAGAAACATGGGGCTCAGAAGGAACTTAGAAGGACAGAACAAGCAAGTGATGATTAGTGTGAGCAGAAACTGAAGTGGAACTGAGTGAGTGGGTGCAGAGGAGATGGATGACTGTCTCTTGCTGAAGTAGGAACTGAAGAAATGGAGAGTTAAAGACTGTTCTTCGTAACATCATACTCCACCTGCATCTTGCCTGTGAGAGGAAAACCACGGATTTACTGAACAAGGAGAAAGAGGAAATATTTAAAACACATGCACATACACTTGCACCACCTCTTGTAGCATGCTAAAGTCATGCTCCTGCAGTCATCTTGCTGCAGGATGCCCTGACAGATGCCCACTAAAGCAGAAGGCTAATTCAGCTAGTGACTTACAGAAGGGACGGTAAGCAGAATCTGAAATACGTATTTAGTATGGTCCTACAATGAAGTGAGTGCATCCAGACACTGGAAAATATTCACTTGTATCAGTTTTTCCACTACTAAAGAATGTTCACTGGCTTTAACTGCAACTTTATAAATCCTAACAAATTTTACGCTCAGAGGAAACCAACTTCTTATACATGACTAATTTCATCATGATGAATTGAAGCATATCAGTGATTGTGGAAGGTGGTAGTGGAACCCTGAAGCATCTTCTCTGTTTTTTTCTAGCAGAAAACAGTGGATATACATTCTCTATGGCGTTTACACCTGCAAATCCCTCCAAAATGAGGGAAATATGCTCCTCCAAACTTCATATCCCTTCCAAAGCCAGGCCTAGGTTTCCCTCTGACCTCAATATTAAGACTTTATGCTACAAGTAGATTGCTAAGTTTATGTTGGCATTATTGGAAGTAACATCTCTAAATCCCAGTTCATTGCAATAAGAATATACTACTTCAGAGGTTGCATTTTACAGAGACATGAAAATCTGGTACTTGACAACCAGCTATTGAAGACAGTTACCTCTATTTATGGTTCACTTACTGTAAAACCAGCTTAAGAATGTATAAATAAGCCTGTACCAAATGAAAAAAAAAAAAAATCACTAGGTTCTTAGGAGGCTCAACAGTTAGGACGCTCAGTCCTTTCATATTAGTCCAACACATTTCTTAACTACAGTAAAAATGAACATGCTGTATACCCAGATTAGAGCAAAGTAAATATCTAAAAATTATTTAAATTATCCAGACTGTATGCTGTGTTTTAACTTAAACTAGATATGAGAAAAATAATAGCCATGACAGCTAGAATAGAATTCTTCTCTGTATACCTCCATTTTGTTAAAAAATCCCCATCTTTACAGTACTTGATAATCTATATTATTCAATATTAATCTCATGCTTTTATAATCAAAAATACAATAAATGATGGCACTTGGAAAACAAAAAGATATTAAATACAGGTGGTGAAGGTTATTTCTTTAGCCTGAGAAAGAGCAAACTTATTTTTCAGTTTACAAATTCAATGACTCTCTCAACAATGAAATAAAGAGCAACATCAATGAAAGCAATTACTTTTCTCCAACTTGACGAAAAACATCCTATTTTTTAATTCCTGCCCCAAATGCCTTTCATTTCATAACTTTGAAATATCACTTGTTGCAGCAAAACTGTTTTAATTTAGCATGGGTTCGTTACACTGTGTCTGTGAGTGCTACAAATAACAGTCTCCCATTAGTAACATCCTACAATAAGATATCATCAGATAGCAATTGTTCACACAGAATGAGCTTGCTGGGATTACTTGCTAGTCTCATCATAGACCTTGCCTTTGGCCTTCCTTTAACAGTCAGATTTTGACTGGCTTGGACAATGTCTGTTATCTCAGCTTTCCCCAGAAGTTTATAAAATACTTTACACTATTTTGCAAGTGGGTAAACTGAGTCATGGAGAAGCCTGTTTCAAGGGAGCAAAACTAAAGAGGGAACTCAGTCTGGTTCCCTTTCCATTAGCAGCCCTTGCCACTGAAAATTTGTAAGGCACACTGTGCTCAGAGTGCACAGAGAGGCAGAAGGCCTTCCTTCACTCTCTACCTCCTCCACCCCTTTGTGAGCAAGGAGGAGTATTCTTTCCTGCTCTCCTCTGTCTACAGCTGTTTCTCCCTCCCTAGGGATAGGAGAAGATGCAGTGCTGGGCTTTTGCTCCTCACTGCTGACAAGTGATGAGCTGCCCCAGGGATAAAGATTCTCTCCTGGGGTTGGACACCTGCAGTCATTTTCCTTAGAATGGGCCAAGCTAGTATTGCTCTTAGTACCAGTGTTATCTTGAGAGACACAGCATACTTTTACTACACTGCTTTGAAGAAGAAGAGTAACATACAGAAACACACAGCAACAACATTCTTCAGCCACCAGCAGTAGCAATAGGTATTAGCATTATTGCCCTCGAGGAGCTTAACTTTTGGCCGCACAGTGGTCGGATACTTCTAGTTACAAGCAAATTTTCTAGGACAATAGTGATCACATTTAAAAGATTGAGGCTGCTGCTCTCCTGGAAACCCTTTGGTTTGCCTTTGGGTTGGATGGAATCAAGTATTTCACAGTGCTCATAGTTAAGAAAAGCAACTGCAGCTCTCCTGCCAGCATTGAACAGTCCCCCATAGCAGCACTTCAGTGGTCATTTCCTTACAAGCGGCTTACTCTTCACTCTTTATTACTTTAACAACACAACTCTGCTCCCTTGATCGATTCTCCTCCGGGAATATCTGGTTATCTACGCAGCAAATCTCTCTCGAGTGGTCACCACAACAACGTGAAGGATGACCCTCAGGCTCTGGGGCTCCGGGCACTGCTGCGCACAGCTCCCGCCAAGCCGAGCCGCGCTGAGCGGGGCCGGGCAGACGCCGCGGTGGCACCGGCCATATGACACATCCTCCCCAGTCCCGCCTCGCCGCCCGCAGCCTGTCAGAACCCGACGCCGCCGTGTCCCGGCTCCGGACGCCCGGAGAGGTCAGCCCCGGGGATCGCCCCTCCACTCTCTGACCCGCCTGGCTTCCCTTTACCTTCCTCCCTGGCCCGTTCATCCTGCAAGGAGTGGAAGGGAGCGGAGCTGGGGCTCCGTCCCGGCTGCCCAGGTGAGAGGGGCGGGCGTCGCCGCCACCGCCTTCCCCCGGGCCGACCCGCCTCCCGGAGCTCCTGCGCCCGGCCTCGCTCCTGGAAGCGCCCCAGGAAGATGAGTTTCGCCTCCGAGGTTCTAGTGGGGAAAAAACGCCACAGGGCTTTCCCGAGTTATACTGACAATCCGGAGTCCCCCCTCGCCCGTGCCCTGTACATGTCACTGTTCGCCCTGATCGGGAACATTTAGTAACGGGGGAAAGCTCTCGGGAAGTACGGCGAACCAAGTGCTCCGAGCATGGCATGGTTCTGAGTGCTAAGAGTTACACAGACTTTGGGAGAGAGTAGTAAATCCACCCGCAGAGCTGATAGCTCATTGCTAGTGCTTTGCAGGCTCCTCCTGTAAAATCCAGCCTTTCGGTCAAGGAGAAGGGAGACAAAATGCCTGGAGTTGAGAGAGAGAGCAGCACGAGCACGATCTGGAGCAAATCTCAACTGCCATAGGTGGGACCAAAAACATACTTCAAACAGCTTATTTTCATCTTTGACATATTGTATTTTACAGCAAGTACCAAGTAGGTGGGAAACATCATCTTGGGAATGACATCTTTGCGCTTGACTTGACGTTCTCACTTTGATACTCTCCCACAGGCCTTAAAAACAACTAATGGATGTTTACCCTTTTGCAGTATTGCTATTTCTGCTGAGTTAATTAATATTATCAATGCTCTGTGAGGCCTCAACGAGGGGAACTCCACCAGATTTTCAGACACCACCACAAAAAACAACCCCTACTCAAAAAAAGTCAAAGGCTTGCACATAAGGCAGTGGAGAGCACATGAATGTCACAAAAGCAAAGCAATATTAAAGATGATTAGGAGCTGTGGGACGAGTAGTGGTCAAGTCACAACAACTGTCTACCCAAAACCACAAAAAAACCCCCACTGACCACAAAACAAAATAAACTCAACATTCTGAACTTGTGCAGAAAATTACTTCTAGAGGGGAAAGCAGAATCAGTGTGGGTCAGCAAGTTATGTCAGATTGAGGCTAAGGACTGTGAAGAGCTGCCCTACTTGTATGGGAAAAGACACACAATCAGCAAATACAATCCTTGGGATCCCCAGAAACCCTAGACAATGCATATATGAAAATATCCTCAAAAGAAGGCCAAAATACACCTCCCCCCCCTCCTTCTCTGTTTTTGCAGAGGCTGTTCCTCTGCAAAAGCTGTTGTCAGGGAGCTCATGTCCTTGGCCCTCTCTGATAGGTCCTGGTCCTGTGTGTATGAGGTGGATGGGAGGTTTGCTACAGCCTCAGCTGCACACACCCATGTTCTTGGATACGTGGGACTGCAGCCCTGATATGGTCTCAGAGGAGGTATAACCTTTCTTCTTCAGCGCCTCTGTACAAGCGTCAGGTGTCAACTAGCCAACTGGAAATCTCAGAATCAGCTTTGCTCAGTTATTTCAAATGATTGTCAGAGAAGCAAGCATCACAATCTGCCCTGGGATGCTGCTCTCCCCAGGTGGACAAATTAGGTACTAATTAATTACTTCTGTCATGCTGTGCAGCCATGCCGTCTTTGCAACAGAGACCAGGAGAAGGAAGAGGGATCTTACCCAGACTCAGCATCACAGTCAGGGCAGGGGGCTCATCTGGACATAGGGGTTCAACAGTGCTTACAGCACTAAGTTTTGGGTGCAGCAAGGTAGACTTTTTGTAGTTTCCTTACAGTCCTTTTCCTGCATTTCTCCTTCTTTAATTTTTTTTAACCAGTCCTTATATGCTAGCTTGGATTTAATTTCTCCTCAGGTTTTCAGGTCATCATGAGGACAAACAGAAAAAAAAATCATTGAGGAGTGATGTTACAGGCTGAGGCAAATATGTATCTAACAATAGCCTCTGGTAGAGCACAGCTGAATGAAAAGGAGACACACAGAGATTTGTCATGTGATAGGTACTCAAAAAAGTATTGCTTGTGGCACTGGCTAAGAAACAATCATTTTTCAGAGAAGAAGTATCATTCAATAATAGTAATAATTATAATAATGTTAATAAATAATAGTAACAATAGCAATAGATTTTCATTCCTGAACAATTCACTGCCATTTTATATAAAAGATAAAGCTGACAAAGCTGTGGGCTTGATGTTGCATTTCAGGTGCCTGGCTCTTGGACACACATTGTATTGCCAAGCTTTTCCACTGCTTAGTGCTGTCTCAAAAGCTTTCAGAGGAAACGAAGGTCTGATTTGATCCCATACTGCCACATCTCCATAGACTTTCTGACCAAAAACAACAACAACACAAAAAGGCATGAAATTGTTGAATCACTTAGAGTCCTACTTCTTAAGCCTGACCTGCAGAAACAAGGGGATGGAAAGGAATGGTCGCACTTCAGAGCAAGGGGTCTCAGTCAAAGAGTTTCCAGCAGACTTCAGAGAGTGCTGATAGCATTTGACTTTGATGGGACTGCTAGCGTGAGTAAAAGACTGCAGGAGCCTTCATCAATCCTCTTATCTATAGGCTTCAGAGTGTATCAATTATTTAATTTACCCTAGATAATATTTAACAGTGTAATCTTTGTATGCACTGAATGCCATAATATTTTAAGTACATATCAGCTGATGCTATAAATTGCATCAGTTGATATGTACAGTAGCTTCTTGTCTTGCCTTGGAGTGGTTCATTAGTTGACAGACAATCCATTTATTGTTGACATGTCCTCAACTGATGGTCTGATGGGATTACTTTATGTTCTTATGAAGTAAATAAAAATTAATTAAATATAAAAGTAGGATAAAAATAGCACAGCAAAATTTGTAAACTACAAGCCAGAAAGCCTCAAACATCACACGAGGCAAATACTCATGTGGGGTGTCACTTCTCTCTAGACTTACGGCAAAACAGAAGAGAACACTGCACAACACTGTGAAGTAGAGCTATAGATATTGAAAACCTAATTCAAGGACCCAAAGCATTCTAAGCTATTTTTGTCTAGAATAGGGAACATACACTTCAGCATGTATTTCAGATGAGATTTGCTTGCTCTCAAGTATATTTAGGACACATAAGGACAGGTCTTTTTCTCAGTGAAGTTCACATGAAGACAATGTTTTGTTCTACCATTACCCAGCACAAGGCTTTTGTGGACCATATGGTCCACTCCTGGCTCTGTAATAAACTGTACCACTAACAGAATCAGTGGAAGGAGACATCCTCTAATTCAGAAACTACTGAAAGAAACCCAGTAAATTCCTGACTTGTACTGCTGTGTTCTTCAAAAAATAAGGCATTGCAGAGCAAACTCATGTTACAAGTAGTGTAAAATAAAAATTTTCTCCAGCTCAAGCAAAGTTCTCTATACTTTTCACTGTCTCCCACAAACAAATGGTAACTAATAGCTTTGGGAATTTGCTGTTGAGTATTCAGTGACATAAATTTTGCTATGAAATAGTATTAGGAATATTCATCTTAGCCATTGTAGGGAAATTCTTCTTCTCATTTTGGCAGGCTGTATACTTACTGAAGACATCTTCTGTCCTGGAAAGACATGAACATGGCTTTCAAGAGCTACAAATACTTGGCAGAATCCTCTTACTTGGCTAGAACACAAAAAAAGACAGCAGCATGAATCATTTTGTGCCTGTAATCTCTCAGGGTAATGCTTCAAACACACAAATGTGAATTCCACTATTTTAGAGCATTCCACAGCAGGACTTTGTTGTAAAAAATCCTTTGTCAAAGATGATGATTACGTCACAGATTGTGTACTTGTGTGACACCCATTCATGGATGGACAGGCACAGGGCTCATGCCAAGGTAACTATGAAGAGCACAAACTTCACGTGAGTCACTGACATTTTAAAAACTCATTAGTTCTGGGACAGAAGACAATATGCCTGTGCAAAACATGTGTTAATACAATGTTTACAAAGGAATGCTTCTGCACCTGCTAGAATACAAATATTTTAACAGGTGCATTTGAAACCTCTTCAGTATTATTGCTCTAAGAAACCACTACCCAGCCCATTGTACAGAAATAATCTGACTTTTTCATCTCTTTGCGATAATGCAATGAATTTGCACAAACACAATCACTTCTGAACAACTACTGAGACAGACGCAGCAGAGGAACCCTTTCCCTTGCATGTTACAACATGTAACCCAGAGCTAGTGCATCAAAAGTAGTATTCAGATGTGCAAGTCATGGCTATCTATAAACAGCCTCAATTTAGAAACTAAATTTAAGAATTTAACCCTCTTCTTGGCATTCTGCTTTTTATTATACATATGGATGAACTAGTATAAACACATACAAGAAAGAGTTACTCTAGGAATGGCTGAAGTGAATTAATTTTAGATTTGCTTGTCTCCAGCAGTTGGTAGAAAAAAAGTCACCAAACCCTTCTACTTCACATCACATTAAAATTGTATATCCTTTATATATACTTGTCTCAATGGTGTCTATAAAGTCAGCTGTAGTTATGTCAGGCTTGGAGAAAAACAGTTTCCAGAGCAGAGGAATTGAAGAGCAGCAACACTTCAAAAAATCATAAAGAGCATAATAAAATATACTGTTTTTTGAAGGATCTGGTGGCAGAGCTATACATTCTTCTCTGAGCCGCACAGTGCTGCCTTTAGTACAACAGTTGCAATCTGTTTATTTCCACAAGCAATGAAGATAATTTGTGTTGCCCTCCAAGAAGCATCTAAGAGTCTTTGCTACAGCTTAGTCTCTCTTTCCAGCTGTGGTAGTAGGAGTGTTAAAATTATATCTGCACAAAGGGCAGAGAAGTCTTTTGCCCATGGCAAAATCACCACAGGCTGTGGCAGGTTCAGTGAATAATGCTGGAAGGACAACAAAGAGGTGCAGTGACCCCATGCACAGCACCTTGGTGCCTCTGTCCCGAAATCAGTCTGAAAAACTGATAAAACTGCGGGACATGAGTCATTGAACTGCTTGCTGCATACCAACAGTCCTACTCACAAAGTGGCAACATGATTATCTGCCAAGCCAAGGACTCCCAGTCTGGTTGCAGCCTGCAGCTCAGCTTGTACTCCAGACTGTAGACTCGTGAGGGGTATGAATGAATTGCTGGAGTGGTGGTAACCAGCTCTTACCTATCTTGCCATGTTCTTTGCCATGGTGCTGGGTTGCTGTACATGCTTGGCATCACTGTGTAGTAGTGGGATGTATCTACTTCCTTCTTGGTGCCTGAGCACCATGGGCTGTGCCTCTAGGAGACACAGACTGACTGATTTGCTTACAAGCCCCTGAGGTTGGAAAATCACACCACACAGACTGTCAGGTCTCCAAAAGCAAAGCACTCCCTGCAAAAGTCACAAAGGCAAAAGCACTACTCAGTTGAATGACAATTCTGATGCAAGGACAAAGGGTATGAAAGCTGCCCTGTTCTGTTCCTCAACTCATTTCTGAACAGAATGAGCACATGAGATTACAGGTCAGAGAGCAGTCCTACCTAGTTCTGGACAATACCTTCTAGAAAAATCTAGGGTGCAAGATCATTTGCAACAGTATACAACTATTTGCAACTTGTTTGCTGACCCAGGCCATTTTCACCCACAACTCAGGTAAAATGTTCTTTATTTGCAGTCGGAAATCACTGTGTGCAATGTTTTCAGGCTCATATCAATAAACCAAGTTCAAATCCATTTTCAAATCTGACCTTTAAAATGACATAATGGATTTTTCAGTGCACTGTATGAGAGTGATTATTTTTCCATAGCGGGCAATTTCAGATAATAAATACCACAACTTCAGCTAAAGAAAGAAACAAATTCCAGGAAAAAAATAATGCTGCCTTAGACTTATGACAATATCTGTTAATTTTCATTAAAATATGCTTTTGTAGAGACTATTCTGCCTCAGTTTCCCTTCAGACTCCCCAGTTCATGCCATTACTTCTCTTCTCCCTGTATCTTTTTCCTCTTCTCTCTTTGAGCATTTTCTCTCTTGCACTTTTTGCCTTTTTGCCCTACCTGTCCACAGGGACACACCTTGGCTTTCCACTCCAGGTAATAATTTTCCTGAGCAATAACAGTTTTTCAAACTACTGCCTTCTGTTACCATCCTTCTCTCACCTCCAAGATTGTGGACTATGCTGTTTGCTTTGTCTACCTAATTTTCCGGTAATTAAGTGGTGACCCGTTAAATCATGTTTCTGATTTATGCTTTCTCCCTATTTCATCAAACATCTTTTAAAGACTGATGATGTTCCTATCTCTCCAAGTCCCCCATACTGCTGGAAGAGTAAATCATGATAGTGATCTTTCACTCACAGGGCAATCACAATTGCTCAGTTGACTGAGCACACCAGAATATGATTCTAAATACAGGAAGAATCAATCAGAAAGAACGAATGATCAAATAAAACCAAGGAAGCAAAATTATCCCAAAGCAGTTCTGCCTCCTCCTATCTGTGACCATCATCACATGCTCATCCTATCTCATGACCAAGAGTAGTAGGATGATCAAAACAAATGAATCCATGATACTCCTGTCCATTGCAAGAAGGTCATTATATACAGCTACTACTGCTGTTTCACTCACATGGCTCTGAAATAACACTGATAGGAAATACTGAAGGCAGATGGATTATTTTCTCATCTTCCTTTGTACAAAGAGTAGTTTAGCATCAGCTAGTACTTAATAAGACCACCATTATATATAATAAGATACATTTGCTTCAGCAGAAGGGCAACCAAACCTCCCCAGTGAAATTGTGATGCCTGGTTCTGCAAAGGGCAGTGGAGAAAAGAATCAAAGGTACAGTCTGCCATCAAAGGGAGTGACTTCATTGAAATGCTAAGAAAACTCCTTGTCTTTGCCCCTGAAAAGTTACATTCTTAAGTAAGTAAAAACTCTGGCTCAATTTCCTCCACAAAATGCCTACAGAACTGCATACAGCAAAGACACTCAGTTCTGTGTCTACGGGGTGGTCAAGCACTTTTCCTGAACTCTTTGTTTACAGAGACTTTTTCTGCTTTTCCTTGCCCATCTCTGAAAATTGTTAATGGCCTACATGTCGTACATGCTTTTCTTCTTGTACATCATGTGTCTCTTTCCTTCCTATTCATTCCAGGAATCCCCTAAAAGGTGACCTTATTATTTTTTTTAGCTGTAATCTCTCAAACCTACCTTTATTTAAATAACTGTTCTTTACAGTTTCTTGACCTATATCGTAGACTGAAGCAGAAATGGAAAAAAATGTAATATTGTTTGGGTTTTGTTGGCACTGTGTAGGTATGTGGTGTTCCACAGATTACTCAATTACTGCTAAAGCCTAGTTCATCTGTGAGGCTGGTTGTTAGCTATTCAACCCTCCTGCTTACGTAAAATTTCCTCTTTGTCCCTGGAGAGTATGAAGAAGTCTACACACAAAGTTCTCAAAGTCACAACAAAGGCTCCCACCTGTTGGAGGTTTTTAACACAGGATGGTGACATTGCATAGCGCAGTGAAATGTACTTACAGGAGAGTGGCAACACTCATCATTCATGAAGCTTATGCAAGTTCTGTGTATTTGCTTAGGCTTTTTAGTATGGGTGACAAAGTGAATAGTTTTAGGACATGGAAAGTCTCCTGGCATGGGAAATAGAAGTTGGCAAGTTTGGATAAGACAAATACACTTATGTCTGGGAGGGGACAGAGGAGGGCATGAACCAAGTTCTACAAATTTCCTTACCCTGAAGTGGTCCTGGATTCCTGAATTCAACCATATCTATTTTAGTCACCTGCAAGCCCTTGTTTAATGCTGAATTCACATTTGTGGACCAGTAAGACATGTTTGGCCATGATGTAAGGAGCTACACAGTGAGACTATTTGTGCTGTGCTGACAAATGCCATTAAAATAACATGAAGATGATGAAGTACTAACTCATTCAGCAAGAACCTCTCACCTTGCAGAAGCTCTAAATAAAGAAACAGAGGGAAAACAAGCAAGCAAACAAACAAACCAGACAAAACAAGCAGGAACATGAGAATTAAAGCCACAGCTAGCCGCACAGAAGCCAAAAATCTCTGAAACGATTATTTAAAAATTACCAGTAATATTGCTATCAGGCACCCTCTAGTGGCTGAGAATAAACAGTTCCAGAGATGAAAATGCTATCCTACAGGGAAAAACTGAGCAGAAGACGTAGTGTCTCATTGACTTTGTTCGGACAATTAATCACTATACGTTTGTTTTCATTTGGAAGACAGGGAAATAACTCATCATTCAAACCCAATTTAATTATTTATCTTTTGCTACTGTGTTCCCAGCATTTCCTTAATTTTCATGTCATCTGACTGGTTACGGACTTCTGTTCATTTAAAACCATTCTACCAATTTGTTGTAAATTACTTTTCTTTGGAATGGGTGATTAGAATCAAATGAAAAAAAATAAGACAGAATAGCACTACAGAGGAAGATATGATGGGAACAGAAGTAAATTCTGACCTGATTTCCAATACCTGTGACATCAAGGTATATTTTAACTTAACTGCAGATACATACTGATTTTTTTTTGGTTTAAAGACAAGGAAGGCTATTCACTATTTTGCACTTGTATTTAACCTGTAAAAAGAACTGAGACTTGTCTAATCTGTAGTGATCATACATCACAGCTTTACAGTACCATATTTTTTAGGAAAAATTTAATTTTACATATGCACAGAATATGCTTCATATTTCCTCTTTTCCGTAATTCTTTTACTTATGGTCTGTTATCAGTTGGGTTCAACATACAAGAAGTGCACACTACTAAGAATATGGTGCTACAATTATTAATTATTCTTACTGTTAATAAAAAGAATAAAATTCATCCCAGGCAGCATAAGAACTCTTATACAGAAATTTATGGAAATTTCTAGATCCACCAGACACAACTCCTGGAGACTTTGCCCTAGTAAAGGCACTTGAGTTAGGAAGAGTTGAACTGGTGCTGCCAGACAAAAGTTCAGCTCTTGTATTTTTTTATCTCACTGCAGCTTACCTAAGTAGTCTAACTGGGAAGCTTTCTCACACCAGGGAAAAAAATTCATGGGTATATTGTTGATGGTTCCTATGGAAAATAAATATGTTCTCAGGCTTATGGATGGAGAAGAGAAAACAGAAAATGTGTGGATGAAAAACATGGAAGACAATAACTCTCCTAAATAATTTTAAAATACAGGGCAAAGTAGCACTCCAAAATGGTCTTCAGCCTGGAAGATGGAGATCTACATTCTGAAGCATTTCAGACAGTTCACAACATCTTTTGACCTATCCTTGCTGAGTCCTGAATACAACCATGATAGTTCACTAAAAATACATAGTCATAGAATCGGATGGGTTGGAAAGGACCTCTGAGATCATCAAGTACTGAGGAAAGAATCAAACTCAGAATCCCAGTAAATATGTTTAGTTACCAATTATCCTTTACTTTTTCATCTTCTCCTTACATACGTGGGAGAAATAATTTCTACCTTGATCATGATATGCAGTCAAAGGGGTCATTTAAAATCTTTGGTGGAGCAGGTATTTGCAAAATAAAAGTAGGAAAAAAAATCTTCATTGCAGTTGATTACAGTTAAAATGGATTTGGAAGAGAAACTACTCATATTTTAGAGGCAGCCATGAAAAATGTAATGAGAGTCAGACCCTAATCTGCACTTATCCCAGTTGTATTGTTATAAGTCTGCTGCCTTTTAAAGACTTTCTCTCCCTTTATACTCCTCCCAGTGAGATGAGAATCAGGCCCGCAGCCTACCTGCCCACCCTTGCCATGATGATGATGATAACAATAATGAAAAAATTAATGGACCTGGAGTCAGTATTAAAAATTGCTTGTACCTAATACTAATTTTCCTCATGGCTGTGAAGCCCTCTTTTTGATGAGAAGAAAAACAGAACAGTTACCAGCTGTTCACATAATGATGAACACTAATAAGGGAAGACATGCATGTTAATGAGCTGGGGGAAGGGAATCAGAAGGGGCACTCATCAGTGTGCAGCTGTAAGTGCAAGCCCTTCCTCTGAGTATTTTTGAAATCTGACATCACATTATGCTGGCAAATAGACATGAGACTCAAATCAGCCCCAAACAAGGAAAACAGCACTTGCAGAGTCTACTTTTTGTCCTGACCAGGTGACCAGCCTGTCTTTCACCACACTGTTAACAGTATTAGGACAGGTATTTTCACCACATGTGGCATCTTCTAAAAAATTATTATTGCAGTCACAAATGACCAGTCAAACTGAGATGACCTCACGGGTCCAACAGAGAATAACAAGTGAAAAAAGAAAAAATGTGTAGATCAGAGCTGGTGGGAGAACAATGACGCCCTTTGGTCTGTCTAGTCTGTACATCACACAAACAAGTTGAAGCTTAAAGGCTTGCCTACACGCAGAGTTGATCTTCTTTCCAAGCTGATTTAAACCCTGATGTAATTTTTTCAGTTCAAAAGCCAGCAAAAATCAGTCCTCCCTTATTTTAAACCCTGCTTATTTTCATCATTGGGTCAGAAAAGCACACACTTCTGCTGAAATATGCCATTCAACCCAGAGTATTGTCTGCATCTAGGCTTACACTACTCTTAACTAACCCATCTCAATTTTGTGAAGACAGGACAGGACCTGCTCCCAGGTCTTGTAGACACAAAAGACATCAGGCTACCATATGTGCAAATTCCCTGCTTGTAATTCACTTCCTCTGAATTTTCTGTAAGCAGTCCGAAGAGGCATTAGGTCCTTGGAGGACCTCAGCAACTTTATCAGAAGGTACATTTGTTCAACTTGTTCACACTTAATGATCTTGGGAGGCCAAATCATCAGAACTGAGTGATGTGGCCTGCTTGAAAAACAAGCCACAGCCACAGGTGCCAATCTACAGATCTATGGATTATAATTCTACATAGGCAGAGGTAAGATTGCCAATATGAAAGGCAGTGTCTAGTGCAAAACACAATAGGTGGTGTAAAACTGCATAGCTGGAACTATGATGATTTACATCTAAATCTACATCTACACACTAAAAATGCCTTTGAGTTTTTAGATGTGTAAACAGGTCTTACAAAGGGGTTAGAATTTTATGGAGGGATGCTCACTTACTAGGTTTTTATTTCTCAGTAACAGATGTGGCACTTAAATCAGTACTGCAAGTTGTTATATCAACATCCATGCTGGGCTCAGATTGAACAGAGGCTGCCAGGGACACGTTCTCTCCTGATTAATATGAAGATAGTCTTTTTCTTTTTCCTTTTTTTTTTCTACTATTCTAGTTGTGTTTCTACAAGAAAAATGTATGCTGCACAGCAGTCAGCACTTCTCAGCAGGAAAAACTAAGACCAAGAACACAAGAAATCAGAGAAGAAATGGAAAACATGAACAAGAGACTTAAATTAGAAAAATAATTTAGGAAAAAAATCAATTTTCTAGTAAATTCTACTTTGTCTCACAGAACACACTGAAATGAAATGCAAAACAGGGAGTCCAAGTTCATCAAGTTGCAAAGGTTGCACTGTATGAAAGCCAGTGGCATTGTATGAGTTCATTTAATTCTGAAAAAGTGTTCAGAAAAGTGATTTCAGAAAAGTAAAGGTTTCTGTTGCTTTTGCAAATGTCTGTAACAGCTGAGTCTGAGAGATGGACCACTAACAGTATGAGGTGTATGCTAAAAAAAAAGCCCACCCAAACACAAGTGTTCTAAAACTTACAGTTAAAGGCAAAGAGCACTTCAAGAGGCAAACTGATCTGACCTGACCTGACTGACCAGCTGATCCCTACCTAAGTGTTCCAACAACATTGCTAGCTTGCTCCTGTACGTGCTTCTTGCAGCACACAAGAGCAGTTAGAATAGGGCAGGAAGAAGCTCCTGGACATCTATCCTGGCCGCCTTCTTGGAGGCAGGACCTTGTACAAAACAAGAACTCGATGGGAACAGCTGTCCAACTTGCCATTATAAACATGCATTCTGCCTGAAGATTTCATGACATTGACCCATGGAGGGGGAAAGTTTTCCAAATCCTGTCATCTTATCCTGTACATTAGAGTGATTTGTACTTGTTTCTTCCCTCATAGATTTCATAACTGCTTACCACCCTCTTCAACATCATGCCTGCAAACACTGTCTGTGGACTCTTCTTTTTTTTTAAGGACTAACAAATCATATTCTTTAGCTTGACATCCCAGCCATGTTTTCCAGTCCTCCAGTCATTCTTGCTATGGTCCTCCAGACTACTTCCAGCTTCTGTCACAGTCCAAGCTGGGTGGCAGGGATAAACAGAAAAAGAGGACTCTGAAGGCCAAACAAATGCTCAGGTTGCTTAGATAAAGCTGTAAATAATCAGGAAAATCACTGCCATATACTTGAGGAAATCACCCTTCGCAGAATTTCTAGCACTCTTCCTATGTGCAGACCAAAGGCTTTCATTCTGCAGAAGCATGAGGGCAGAGATGTGTAAGTCACTCTTCCAATCTGAGGAAACCCAGGTCTCCTGTTCCTCTGACCATTGGCTAGACAGGCAACTGAGTTTTCAGCTATGACTTCAGTTATAAAAGGGGTTGAAGCCACCAGTTTGGTAATAACAGACTCTCTACACACCTTCATCTCTCTCTGCCTCAGCTCCCTGTAACAGCCCATGCCAAGCCAGTGCAGAAATTTTTTCTGCACCTGGGAGATGTCATACAGGTGTGCTCCTCTGTGCCATTACTCTGATCATAATCCCCACTGATGTAGCCATGCTGGAAATAAAACTGTCTCCACCTTTTGCACTCCTGGTGATAGTGTCGGTGCCCTACAGGAACAAGACAATTGTGTGCCAGTGCATAGCTGCTCCATGATCACTTTTGACATGAAGCAACAAGGAAAAGCACAGAGAACGTTCAGTGCAGGGGAAATCTATCCAATGGGAGTTTCAGTTCTCAAGGTTGGAACTTGGTGTCCTGAAAACCATACAGAAACTTTAACAGCCCAAAGAAGTTAAAATCTTGGATTTTCTCCTCTTTTGAAAAGACTGCAGCACAGTAAGACACTGGCCATTTATTGATCAGAGCCTTCAAAGATTGGTTTTGTACATCAAAGCCCTAAAGCAGGTTCATTGATTTTAAACACATGAATAACCAACAGGATGGTCAACATGGCTTCACTAAAGGCATATCATGCCTGGCAGATTTGATGGCCTCCTATGATGGGGTTACAGCACTGGTGCATAAAGGAACATCACTGGACTCGTGCAAAGCATTTGATACTTTCCTGCACATCCTTGACTCTAAAATTGGAAAGATCTGGATTTTGGTAAATGGACCACTCAGTGGATAAGGAATTGACTGAATGGTTCCCCTGAAAGAGTTGTGGTCAATGGCTCAGTGTCCATGTGGAGAGGAGTGATGAGTGGTACCCCTCAGGCATTAGGTGGTGCCCCTCATGTATTAGGACCAGTATTATTTAACAACTTTGTCAGGGACATGGACAGTGGGATCAGGTGCACCATCAGCAAGCTGGCTGATGACACCAAGCTTTGTGGGGTGGTTCATACGCTGGAAGGGCCCCAGCATAAGAAAGACATGAGCCTCTTGGAGGAGGGCCAAAGGAGGGCATAGAGGTGACCAGAGGGCTGCAGCACCTCTCCCACATGGAAAAGATGAGAGAGTTGGGGTTGTTCAGCCTGGAGAAGAGAAGGCTTTGGAGACACCTTCCAGTTCCTAATGCGGGCCTCCAGGAGAGATAGGTTTTTTTTTTTTTTAATCAGGGACAGGACAAGGGGGAATGGCTTTGAACTGAAAGAGGGTAGGATTATATTAGATATAAGGAAGAAATTTTTTACTGTGAGGGTAGTGAGGCACTAGCACAGGTTGTGAAGGGAAGTTGTGGAAGCCCCATCCCTGGAAGTGTTCATAGCCAGGTTGGATGGGGCTTTGAACAACCTGGTCTAGTGGAATGTGCCTTGCCTATGGCAGAGGCTTTGGAACCAGGTGATCTTTCAGGTCCCTTCAACCCAACTGTTGTTACCACTTGCTGCAGCTTCTTCAGCCTCGTGTTCATGCACTAGCTGTAACTGCATTGCTGTAGCAAGGGTGGTGCAGTGCAAACAGTGTGGGAATCCCAGTGATGAAAAGGGTTGGTCCAAGGAAGAGCAGAGGATTTTTGACACAGGCCAGAAGATGTGAATGGGAGTTGTGAGTGGGGAAAGTGAAGACAAAGCATTTGATCCAGCTGCTTGCTAGCTGAATACATTTCCCCCTGTGAAGGGAGGGAAAAGATAGAGACTCTGGAAGTAAAGAGGGCATGAAAATATAATGATGCATTAAATCATGAAGCATGAAAACTTCATGGAAACAACACCATTAGCATCATGCAGTTAAGCATTCAATAACTGGAAACTACAGTTCTTGCACTTCTGCAGCACTTGAGGGCCTTACTGCAATGTTAACAACATACTCTTCATGTTGATTTTATATGTGATGTAGCAGTGTGCTCGGCCATGTTTTGGTCTTGATTACTATCTCCCATTCTGAGAATCTAGGGCTGGGGACCTATTTCTCTTCTTCTTAATGTTACCATAAATTCCATTAGCATTAAACTCAAAGAAGAGTCATCATAAAAAAACGCCAAAACCAAACAGATACAAGCATCAATGAAATAATATCCTATTCCTATAAAATGGGGAGAAACTTACCAGTGGCAAGTAGCTGGTGAAAAATACCATTGGGAAAGCTTAAAGTGAAGACTGCTATCTTCACTTCAAAGAAAACAATTTTTTTTTACTGTAAATGATCCTTGTGGATTGCAAAATACACTTTGTAAAATCATTGCTAACTGTCAGATGATTGAGTAATTCCAACTGAAACCAGTGAAAAAAAATCATGGCACCGCAGATGATGACAAGAGTTAGGTATTTCAAGGCTCTAGACTATTTTTAACAGTACATAAAAGCATATAAACCCCATAATTATTCAAATGAAAAATACACAATCTGAAATACCCAGTGTTTTGAAAACAAGCAAGTATCCTGACACCTGTAACATTGCTGCAATTTAGCTGGCACTATGATTATGCCAACTATTAGTGCAGATGTCACAAGAAGTGCTGAATACAATCTGGGTAAATGCTTAGTTTAGGTGAGCAAACATAGTGGGGCTTCTATATCAGTGTCAATAGAAAGATCTTCCTTGGCTAATTGCTGTGGTGCCACATATACAGTTTGGCAGGAGGATGGTACTCCGAATGAGGAACACATTTCTCAGTTTGGGATCACGTTGCTCCTGTAAAAGTTAGGGAATGTGTGTATGTATGTTGACTTCTGCACCAACACCCATGCCATTATCTACTTAATAACACTGGCCTATAAGCATCAGAGGCTGCATGCACTCACTGAAGTAATGGTGACATGACTTGTAGCCTTACATTCCAAAATTTTTAGGCTGCTCCTTCAAGCCGTCAAACTGAGGCACTGTCTATATCCACGTCTCAATAACAGTAACTTCTTTCTTTCAAAGAAAAACAAATAAAAACTATGGTGAGCCAAATGACATGACTCATTAGTTAAAATCCCCCAAAGAAAACACACTACCTAAATCGGTTGTGACAGCTATTAATAATCCTGCCAGCTGTTACAGGAGGCCTTTGAAGTGTACTGAGATCTCAACTTAAAGGTCTCCTGATAATGCACCCACTGCAGCATTTTAGAAATGAGCCTTACACTCAGTTAAGCCTTTTTAATCTTTATTTGTAATGACTAAAGTAATTTATCTAGGCTTCAACAGTTCATTAGTTTTAACGGTGGATACTGGCAATTGGCCTATTACCACAGCCAGGTGTCAGCAGTGTCTAGGGGAAAGAAAATACTTTACTGAATGCAAGTCACAGGACAGTGAGGAAAGAGATGAGGGTCATGTCACGTGTTGTAGACAGTTGCTGAAGCATTTTTGCAATGTTCCACCACCACTTGAATAACTCCAAATCAACAGTTTTGGAGGAACCAGCTAACCTTGGTTTTTGCAGAAGGCCTGAGGAAGAACAAGTAGTGGTTTGTTTGCACTTCCAAAGTGTGAAGATTACATGCTTAAAACCAGGTTCAGTTTTCACTCAGCTCTGGCTGTGGAAAATTTAATGTAAATGGGCATTCAAACAAGCAAGGTGCAGATTTCAACCATCATCCCAGTGGCAGGGTGTCTGCAGGGTGTCACATGTACAGACGTGGGAAAGCAGATAAAGCTGAAACTCATAGTCATCTTTCACATTTATTTCTCCATCAAGTCAAAACATACAGAGGATATGTCAGTTTGTAATAAAGACCCACATATTGCAAATTCGTAAGAAAATATATCCTTCTTTAAATACCCCTCAGGTCTGACACTGAAAACATGCAGTAGATAAAGCTATTTTAAGGAACTTGTGATTTTCCTCCTCATGTGTACTGTGAGCACTTTCCACATCAAGTCTTTACTGTATAAAGACACAAGTCTTAAATGAAGCATTTATAAGGCAAAATGAAAAAAAACCACAACCCTATTCTTTTCAAGAACATTCCAAATGTAGTCTCCTTCTCATCAAGTGCTTTAAACAAGCTCTAAAAGGTTGGAAAACATACCTCAGATACGCCTCAGTAGAGTTTTTCGGGCCACTGTCTTTGTGGAGGATCAGTGTGCCTAAAACACACTAAGCAACTGTCTATGTCACACGCAGACCTGCCTCTGGCAAGAGTCTGGGGACATCAGGACTTTGCACAGCAGAGGATACCTCTTTAAAAATCACGTGACAACATTTCAAAAAGCCAAAATGGTCCACTGCTGTGCCACTCACTGATTGCACCACTTTTCTTTTTAATCTATTGTTTCTTTGTTATGCTCCATAGAGAAATGCTGGACTTGCAAGGCTGCCACCATACCAGGTTTCCAAAACTCCTGTTTATGATTTACCATTTAGACTCATCACTTGCTTGCAGTTATTCATGCAACTTAATCTCTGTTGGGTCATGATTCCCAGCCTCAAAGATAGCTGGTGGAGGGTAGAGTGGATTTTTCCTTGCTGGTAAGTCTTAAACTGCCCACTCTTCTTGGGCTTTTTGTTGGTTTTCTTGCTATTGTGAGTTCAAGATGTCTTTCTGCCTGCCTAGATATGTCTATGGCCTCCATCCCTGTAACATCCAAATGCCAATCAGTTCTTCACCGCACCTTCTGTGGTTGCAGAGCAGTTGAGGTTGTAAAGAACCTCTTGAGCTCATCTTGTCCAATACTCTGCTCAAGCAGGGCCACACAGAGCTGGTTGTTTTTTGAATATTTCTAAACAGGGAGAGAACACAAATATTATTATTTCCATTTTGTAGCTAAAGAATCAAACAGAAATATTAGGGATATGCCACGGAAGTTACAGAACTGAAATTCTGTAATTTTGATTCACAGTAAGCCTTATTCAACATCACTGGGCACTTTTGACTATTCTTGCCTACTGGTAGTATGGCCTGAACAAAAAGGATAAAAGACTGATTAAAACAAACAAACAAACAAACAACCGACAACCAGTGAGCAGTGTGGTAACTCAGCTACATACCAGTTTTACTTAAGTAGCACTTTGTTTGCTTTTTGATGCGTATAAAGTGGGTAAAAGAAAAATCTGATGATCTAAAAGAAGAACATTTAGCCAGGGGAAACAAAAAAGGACAAATAAGGTGAAGAACTGCGGGGGAAAATATTGAAGATCTACAGGTGTCAGTGCAAGACTCAAGGTGCTACAAAATCTAGGTTGACAGCCTGTGCGAACTTTTTAGCCTCACTAAGTCCAGCAGTTGAGGGTTGGCCAAACCACAGCATCTTCACTATGAAGCAGGCGTGACGGAAGACTGCCAAGACAAGGTCAGTCCACCGTTGCCCTTGGATAGAAAAGGGAGTGCAGAGGAAGGGAGAGCAGGGGGAGATTGAGGAGTAGGGGCTGTAAGGCATTTCCAACAGATTAGTAGGAGTCAGCTCTTCGTGGGATGAGGAGCTCTGAGGCTACTGGTGCGCCAGCTCCTCCTGGCATGCCCTTCTCAGCGTCACACCCAAGACTCCACTCGTTCATTCTTAGGATCATTTCTGATCCTAAACGTTAAAAAGTCACGTAGGTGTATTTTTAATCTAGTATCTATAGCTCTCGTTTTCTTTTGTGTCTGCTGGGCCTCTGGTCACTGATGGACTGCCTACTTCTTCCGCTCCTCCTGAGCTGCTGCGGAACTACATCCGCGACCATCTCCGGGTCACACGCCCACTCGGTGCCTTTTCCGCGGCCCCTGAGCTGCGGGAACGGCCGGGCTGTCGGGGGAGGCGGTGCCGGCCTGGGCGGCTCCCGCTCCTCCCTCGTCGGCCCCGCACCCTCAGACGAGACAAGATGGCGGCGGTGGGGCCGGGCCGGGCGGTGGGGCCGGGCCGGGCGGTGGGGCCGGGCCGGGCGGTGGGGCCGGGCCGGGCGGTGGGGCCGGCCGGGCGGTGGGGCCGGGCCGGGCGGCAGGGGGCTGGCCGGGCGGTGGGGCCGCCGGGCGGTGGGGCCGGGCCGGGCGGTGGGGCCGGGCCGGGCGGTGGGGCCGGGCCGCTGGGCCGCAACCCGCCTGTCTCCCCTGCTTTATTAACTACGGAGCTCGAGGAGCAGAAGAGGCAGCGTGCGCCCTGTTTGCAGCCCTGAAATGACACCGAGACACTTGAACTCGGCCGGGGGGGAGGGTATGGTGCCCTGATGCGCTAAAGGGCTGTACCAGGATCACTGCCACAGAAACCCGCACGCAGGTATGTGCATCAACAGAGAGACACTGCTGGATTAAAGAGGCGGATGAAACTCGTTTATAACGCAGAAACCTGATGAGAAGAAAATCCCACATTCAGTGGTCAGGGCACTTAGAAGTACACAGAAGAAAGTCCTGTGGTACGCCATCTTTCAGATACTCCTGTTTGTAACAGGGTTTTGTTTTTGTCATCTCTTCCTGCTGCTGTGGATCTGTTACTAGCTGGCAGAAAGCCCCAGTCTAGTACCCTTCTTACAACCAGCTACAGCAGCAAAGGGCCTGTTCTTGCTCAGACAAACTGCGGTTTCACGCATGGTATGTTTTGTAGACGTAGTTCACTTGTATAAAGTTCAGGGCCCCCACTGGCATATGTTTAGTCCAATGACTGTCATACAACGACTGCACTTCCTGTTTTTATGTGCCAGCTGGATTGTTCAGCACTTAAGATAAGAATATACCTACTCTTCTTAGTTTATTTTATATTTCAGAAAACTATGTTTGGTAAGTTGGTAAAATTCACTGCTAGGACTACAGGAAACTTTATATATAAACGTAACTTTATATTCATTAGCAATATTTATATATAAGGCAAACTGCTAAAACTTTTGACTTTGGATATATCAAAAAGCAACTCTAGGTATCATAAGATAGAAAAAAACAACAGGATGGTTGGAGGACTGAGAAGGTAGGACAGCTAAACTTCATGCTGTATTTTACTGGTTATAGCCTCCAAAATTATAATAGTGCAATGGCAATTCATGTTCCCCTCCTGACATGAGGGAAAGCAGTACTGCATTTGCACATAAGGCTTGCACAACACGGGTGGTTTTCACCTCACTCGTTTGTACTTAAAACTTTCTAAGGGGTCACTAAGGTAAGGGATGAAAAGCCCTGTGCAGCTCAATACATGTTTTCCTACTCAGTAAAGGCACTCAAGTGCTTGATGAGGGTTAGTAAAATTTTCAGTTGTTTTGTAACCATCTGTGTATTAACGGCACTGCTTTTTTGCTTTCCTAGGCAGCAGCAGGAGAGAAAGGGATTTATCATAGCAACACTGAACCAAGACTATGCTTCAGTCCTTTATATGGAACTGCTGACAGAGGAAGCTGCAGAACTGAAAGCAGTCAGCCCTTGACTGCATGAGACCATGCCTCTCACAGAAGGCAAATGATGTCTTACTTCAAAAACTTTATGAAATGCAAACTCATTGATTCACTTTTCTTAGAGCTGTTACACTTGAATAACTGCGGAAGGTTAAGGTTCCTACTCACTTCAAATGAAGATTTGTAGTTTAATTGGCTCTGAAGACTACAGAGGTCAAATTAAAAAAAAAAAAAAAAAAGGGAAAACCTTTTCTTTTAGCATACAGGATATTTCTTCCTCCTACTACAGGAGTGCCTATTTAGATACATGGTAAACTAAAACTTAACAAGTATAGAACAAAACATACAGAACAATATTTTTTCACAGAAAAAGGTAGCCTGAGAATGTGATGTCAGTAAGAAGGAATACAACAGCAAAGTACATAATAGAGCAATATTTTTCTATTATTGCAACAGCAATAATACTGTCACTAAATACTATCACTAAATCAGTAGAAAAGTAACTGCTTACAAATGCAAGTGGTGATCTAATATTAATTAATCAATACTGCTGCAGGCATTGATAACTGTATTTTCGGCTTTGTAGTGCAGAAGTTCGGGTTGTAAACTTGTGTGCTTTAATGATTTAAATAACAGATTGGACCTTTTGCTTTATATTGTTTGTGTCTAGATTAAAGATAAATGGTTGGTAACTTGTCCTGGGTTTACTTGAGAGTTGCCTGCGTGATCCAATAGGATGGTGGACTACCAAGTTTCCTTTACTTGAACAAGTATCAGAACTTTTGACCAAAGTGGGATTAAGTTTTACTCATGTTAGAAGAGCACTCCCGTCCAATACATGCACAAGAAACTATCAAGAAGCACACTGTTTAAATCGACACTGGTTTATTGTGTTTCGGAACATTCAATAAATACCAGTCTTTTGGCTTCAGTTTGGCAATCCTTCCCCACCAAAATTCCGTTGTATTGGTTTTTTTTCTGGCATAAACTCCATTGCCAGCAATGGACGTATCAGAAAAAGAAGTTAATAAATACAGACAGCAGTTCTCTAAACATACCTCGTAGTTTAAAGGCATGATACAGATTTACTAAAGAAACGTCAAGTTCTTCACAGAAGAAAATTTTGCTACAAGCTGTCTCTGAACATTGTTTTCTTCACTAGTGCTGGTAGTTTATTTCATTGAGTACGATATTTTTGAACAGTACTGCTGAATCATTTAAAACAAAGCTTTTCCCCCCTTTTCCTCAGCTTAAGATAAGCTGAGACATGTAACTAGTACTGAACTGTATGAATTTAAGATTGCTGTACCTCTTCCTGAGCATTTCATGACAGTCATGAAGAAACAGCAATATGAGACTTTGTTAGTATGGGCCTGGGGGATTTTTTTCATTTGTTTCAGCTTGCTTTTAAACCACTGTTCAAATGCTTAAAGTATCATATTTAAATTTAACAGGTGTTTTGTGTAAATTTCTGTGTTTAAAAACATGATGGAAGATTCCTGCTTGTGATGAGAATCACTTTCAAGTACTTAAATTTTAATATCCCACTAAACTCCTTTTCTTATTAAAAATGTGTTTTTATAAAAACATGAAGACTACAGAAAACCAATTAACATAACAGAGTTAATCTTGAATAAATTTTTCCACAACTGTATTTTACATATAACCAAACTCCTGCTTTAGCAAAAGCAAAAAGAATAAAAATAAATTCTCTTCCAACTATTTACACTCAGGAATTACCTTGCTGAGGGACTAAATACTTTACTCTACAGTCCCTCTAACCCAAGATGTATTCTTAGGTGTATCCCCTTGTGATTTCCGGTCTTGGAAGTTTTCAGCAAACCTTTCTCTTGCTTTGTCCCAGTTCTTTTTATTCTTGCTCTGGATGAGTTGAACGTCTTCAATTGAGACTGGTCTCCTAGTACCCAAACCTGCATGCTTCTGATGTAACTCAAGTTGGATCTGTCAAATACATTAAATGTTGTAACTGCAAGTTAGGTATTCTAAATTATATTTTTCTAATACAAATTCCACCCCCACTCCCAAGCACTTCTCTTTCAGGTTCTAATACACCTGGATCAAACATCAACAGTACCACAGAAATGATGTGTCAAATCACCACCTCTAGAACCACGATCAAGAGTGCTGATAGATGTTACCTGCTCCTAACATTAACGTGAAATACACCTGAGTGAGCAGCGTATGATCCCTGTGCTGGCTAATTTGACAGTACAGGACATGGTGTGGCTCTGAGCAGCACCAAAAGACAACACATCTGGTGCCAAAATGGGGCTAACATGCCCACCACAGAGGCCTACAACTTGGTGGCTACAGCGACGTCAGCTAGCTTTTCCTCTCTTCTGGCCTATCACCTGATTTTTGTGCTACAGCAATTTCAGAGAAAGAGCAATCTCAGAGAAAGTGAAGAATTCTACCCTAAGCTCATCTGAATTCAATCACTTAAATGATTTCAATCTTCCTCCAGGCTACTGTATTCAAATATGAGGTTATTATTAATTCAATGGGTAGAAGCTGTCTGTCCTCCTTTGCATAGTTTCCTAATAAACACAGACAGTTCTGGCATTCTCACTGAAGGGACAATGCTATTAAAAAATTTCAAAATACCTCATTAGTCAAGAAAAAATTTGAGATTAGTCTGACTGAGATTATTTCTTCCTAACCAGGAGTTTGAAATGTTTGAAGTGAATAGTGGCATACAATTAGATATTTTTCACTGCAAATACATTATTATTTTTATTTCAAGTGAAAACAAGAAAAACCTACCGGATTCTTCATACCACCACCATCCTTTCCTAGGCCTTCCCCCTTCTTCCATCCCATCTTCTCCAACATTTTATGTCCTTTGTTGCTGTTGCTGATTTCACTTTGAAGAAAGTTTGAGATAACTGATAAGCAGAGTTCATATAAAGAGTATGCTCCCAAATACTGAACAACAGAAATGGGCGTGCATATGCTGCTGCTCTGGAAACCAGGAATCAATTACTGTGCTGCTCCTACTTCCATCAAGAGATATCCAGAAGACCCCCAAAGCTACCTTTTACAAGTTCCTCCATGAGTATGTTTGGTTAACAATCTGGTGACTATCAACTTTCTTAAAACTGCTTCTGAACTATTTGCTTGCTTTAGGAGCTAAAAGCTACATCATGGGTGGGTGGGAATGCACTGCACTAGGGAAAAGGCAGTATCTGTGCATCCTAATGCATTTATTTCACTGTCTCACACTTCCTTTTACCAGCACCTAGAAGTTCATGTTTCTTAAGAAAACCACCACAACTACAACTACAGAAGCAAAGGAATAATTGAAGAAGAACATTATATTAAGTATTAGTTAAGATGTATGTAAATACATGTTCTATGACAGGCTGGATATTGACAGTGAAAGAAATTGCAGGTGAAAAATCTGCATGTGTACTATTACTGGGACTGAATAGGAAAAATAAAAATTGAGCCTCCTGAAAAACAGACACTACAGAAGATGTCAATAGTGCAGCTGGATAAGACTTTGATTTTTTTGAGTTGGTAAGGAAGTGATCTAAGCATCCTTACTGCCAAGTTGAATTCTGCATGGAAAGTGATAAGTTAAGAAAAAGACTATGTGAAATGGAATGCATGAAATTTACAATTTTCTAGCTCTCCTAAAACTTTATATACAGGTAATTTGTAATCTAAAAAACTGTATGCTAGTAACAAATTGGTAATTTATATATTTTTTTTTAAGATTCACAAGAAAAGGACATGGAGGATACCTCCCCTGGTCTCTCCAACTTACATATGAACAGAAGCTGAACTGTCGTCTCTCTGGAAGGTTCCTTCACTTCCAACGGTCTCTCTGCGCTTTCCTGCTCTGTCTTTGTACTTTGGATTCTTCACTGCTTTGTTGTCTTCATACTCTGTGTTCTTTACAAGCAGATTAAATTCCATCAAGACAATGAATTCTTTATTTTTGATAACTGCACTTCTTCCCTTCAAAGTAAGGCAGCTTCAGCCTACTTCATTAATTCTAAACCTTATAACAAAAAACTACAGTCCTCACTTAGCTTACGGCCATACCTTGTAAAGCATATTATTGCCATCATCACATAATGATGTAATATTGCCAATTTCAATAATTTCACAGAAGCTGTAAATGAAATAACAGGTTCTCTTGAATCTTTTATTGGTATGAAGAATCAATCTCTTCCTATTAAGCAGAAAACCAAGTGGCCATAGCACTGGCTTTTTGTATAAATATTTTGCCTGTTCCTCAGCAACTATTTTTTTTCAGAATAGATGACAGAACTAAGCATGTCTACAGATTCTCTATACATATTCTTTTGGTAGCTGAAGAATTTGAAAGAAACGATGGCATTATGTTTTGTACATGAATACTTAACTACAAATGCTGGATGTAATCCCATAGTTAAAGTTATACCTAAACCAGAAGTAACTTAAATACATATATACTATATTGCCTGTATGTTCACGTTGGCATTCTATGGACTTAAAAAACTTGAAAAAATTCCTTTCACCATTTTTTTCAGTTGCTCATTATTTTTCCTTTCCAAATAAAAGATAGCACTGCAATTCAGTGAAAACCTAATCTGCAGAAATAAAAATAGAAATGCCTTGCAAATCCTAACCTCAAAAGGATTAGGAATCTTGTACCCATTGGAAAGATCTTATTTTCCTAAACTTCAAACAGGACTTTCATGCCCCCTTAAAATCATCTCTCTCAGTACAGGTTTATTAAGAATTATAATTTAGGGAACAAAAGACCAGCTTGACTTAAACTACCAGGCTCAAGTTTGAGTGCATTTGAAAACTTCCCTTATTCTTAATGCTTAAAATAGGAATCACAAAGCATTAAAAAAATACGAACCAGATTACAAAACTTAATGATGTTCCTACTGTAAACTCACCTGTAAACCATACTTTACCCGTATTTGTTTTAATGCTTTTCTTCTGACTAACTCTCTCTCTTCTTTGCTAAGTGCTGGGCAAACTAAAAGGAAGAACACAGGATTGAATTTCTTATTACTAATGTAACAATGTTTTGAAACATGGTAAGTGTGAGAATTTTTGTTCTAACATTATTATAGACACATATAATGGCCAGTCTTCGCGAGCGAAGATCCGGGGAAGGTCTTTCCACCTTCCAGCCTGCGCATTGGATTTTTTAGGTGAGACACAGTGTGCGCGGAACTGAGCCCACCCTTTAATCCTAAGGTTCATCTGCCGGGGCCAAGCGAGCTTGGACGGTGGCAGCGAGGTCCTCAGGACGTAGGTGGGTTGCCTTTAAGGGCTAACGAGCCCCACCTGCCCGGGAGTGGCCCTGACCGGGAATCGAACCCGGGTCTCCGCGGTGATAGCGCGGCGCCTTTACCCCTAGACCACCAGGGGCTCCCTTATAGACACATATACCAAGAAGAAAATACATCATGTATAACTATTTCCAGTTGACAAGAAAACTGTAAGAAAACTAAAGTAATTCCTATGTTTATATTATAAACAACTATACTAATAAAGCCATAATAATAAACATCTCCTGTGATAACCTGACTAACCAGAGGATTCCTTTTTCCTGTCCAGGCGAAGATGTGCTCTGACTTGTCCTGGTTCACATCCATCACAAGTATCACTGCCAGGATGTATATGAAAAGAAAGCACAGTTTCACCAATCTTCACTTCGTCTCCATGCTCCAGGATGTAGGGATCACATTTAGTTTTAGGCTACAGCAAAAGAAAGTTTTGGCAGCCATGTTAGTTACTCACGAAGGACAAAAACTCAATTTCATGCATGCTGCTTACAGTTCAGTAATTCAGCTTGGTCTCACAAATGTAGGCAAGTATTTAAGGAGGTATTTCACTCTAGCAACTGCAAACATAGTGGATTTTTCTTAGTATAACCAAACACTATGTACTGTAAGTGGCCCTAAAATCAGAAAGGAGCCAAGGCAGACATTATTGAATGAAAGAAACCATACAGTGTCATTGTTAGTCATTTGCCATAAAACACTTAAAATGACAAGACTACAGTTTTCTGCAGTGTACAGAGCCTTAAAACAATAGGTACTCACCTGGAGGATTTGATTTCCATTAACAACTGTTCCATTCTGACTGCCTTGATCCACAAGAACATAATTTTGCAAATCATGGTCAAAATATACTTCTGCATGAAACTGATAAAAAGAAGCCTAGGTCAAATGTTCTTGTTAAGCAAATACTTCACAATTTAAAGGCTACTTAAAGGTAAAATTTCGGAATATATTTTGAGACCTTTAAAATGAGTGCCTTTGGTACTCTAAGTTAATACAGTATTCCATACCTTATGATTTCATCCAAGTGAAATGTAACTGAAGGGGCCACAACAACAGGAGCTAAAGTATACTATTAATAATGTAACCTTTTGACCATAAACTGATTCAATACAGGAAAACTATATACTTCCAATGTGGTAAGTATGTTTTCCTTAAAGAACTGTGAGATTCAGTAATGCAGGATTTTCAACTTTATATACATAACAGGCTTTTTGCTTTTAAGGTAAGTTACAGCACTCTCAAAAAAAAAAAGTCTGATCTTGTTCTTCTGCTTCAGGTTTCTTGGTCTTTCATATTTGATATACCTCCCTAAATGCCATGCTTTGGTAGCATTCATATAATTCACCTTCACCTGCACATTAATACCCAGGACATAATGACTAGCCATCACTTGCTATTTCATTTATTTCCCTTCTGATATTGAGACTAACAATCTCTTTATGGGTTTCTTTGTGCTGTTGTGGCAGTTCTTTACAGGTACTGCTCCCAAGCCTATACAGAACACAGATGACACAACTCCCGGCCAAATTCACAAGGATATACACTCCCTCCAAAAAAGGCCACTGAACAAACCAAAGTACCAAATTCTCCAGCCTTCTAAGGCTTCCAGTAAAAGCAGTAAGTCTAAAAAGGTGACTGTTTGAAATTTGACAAGCAAAGATCCCTTTTGCAATAGTGGAATAAAAAAGTCACAAGAGTCAATCTGAGAAGAAAAGTATTAATTTAAAACCAAATATATTCTCTTCTTTGAGCAACAGCAGTTGCTACATTCAGTTTAAAAAAAAAATATTTTGAAGACTAACTAGCATTTCCAACAGGAACACTCCCACAGTGATGGAGACCAACTGTTAATTCAATAGATAATTTAATTTCTACCTCTGTTCTATTGAATAGAACTAACCCAGACTTCTTCTAAAGAGGCTAAATCTGCAGGGTGTAGCATTTTTTTAAATCTCACTTTCCACTCAAGAAAAACAAATGCCAAATTTGTCCACAGGTATAAACTATAAATAGTTAGGAAAACAAAGTGGTGCATAACTTTGTTTCTGCAGATACGTCATTTATGTTTCTGCCTTTCACTCCTTATCTAAAAAGTGAAGTAACTTCTTATATAAACTGTCAGTACCCATCAAGTACTAAAATGGTAATATTACAGAAAAATAAAAGCCTTTTGACTTCTTTATTCACCCAGTTTCAAATATATGTCTGAAAAAGTCATTATTAGCAGGAAATTACTCTGGAAATTATTCAGTATGAAATATGGTACATGGCTGATTAATCAGAACTATAATCTGAAACAGACATAGTAAAGCATGTTTCATGAAACACTTGCATTTACAGATGTTTTTAGCAAACTTTTTGTTTGGATGACATGTCTTTGTCAATCTACATTTTCCTTTTATAAACAGTGCTGCATTTAGGGTCACATTAAAGTACTTAGCAAAACAGAGCATAGAATTTATCTGTAACCTTTCTAAACCAGAACAAAAAGTTACATTCAATCTACCATTGAAAGGCATTCTGTTAATTTTTCAAACTCCCTGGACATCGCATTTATACAGTTGCCTTGAAGAAAAATAAAATAAACCCTTTCGCTCTGAGCATAACAGTGAAGATTGCATTACTTGTGACAAGATTCTTACTAGCTGACATCAGGATTTTATATACCATTAAGTACTTAACAAAGTAGTAAGTTTCCTCAAGTTCAATAATTATGAAATTCAAGATTCAAAATACAGTTTTTTTACTGTGCATTACACTGTAGATTAGTAAAACTCCCTTTTAAAAAAAGTACTGAGCTTTTCTAGACTTTGAAAACACACTGTTGTTTAAGTTCCCATTCATAAAAACCTGGCTTTTTCCTTTTTGTAAATTCAAATGTGGGTAAACCCACACCTTATTCTAAAAGTTCTTTCAAAAAATTAACACAATTTTTCAAATTTAAAGCTGTAAAAACTAACGCTTCCTTCATACATTTATGTCTGCTGAGCTACCTTTTAGCAGACATAAACAAGAGTTACCTTACTGACTCCAACTTCAGGAATCTGAAGTGTATGTCCAACATCTTTTTCTCTGTAAAAGCAAGTTAATATGTAAATCACAACAAAGTAGAAATAGGTCTAATAAGTGACTTACAAAAGGTATATTTCAGATGAAACCTTAATATCGTGTTTCTCTTGTAAGCTATTAGGAATCTTTGCAAATACAAGACATTTTGTTGCTACAGACATAATATAAAAACTTGCTTCAGGCCACTTCTTTCATTTTTATACACTATACAAAGTAGACAACACATAAATGATAAAACAGTACCATTAAATTTTTATCTATAACCTGACATTTCTACATGAACTTTTATACTCATGCAATGCCTGTAAGTAACAGTCTGAACTCTGCATCCTTCAGGCTCTTCAGTGCGTCTTGGCATCAGTCTTCAATGCTGAATTCTTGACAGCGTTAGGCAGGTAATACAAGCAAAGAAAGAGTAATCTGTACAGGGCGTCTTTTGTTTTGTTTTGTTTTGTTTTTTGTTAAAAACATTACAGTCAGACGAAGGGATTTGTGTATTACATTCTTATACTTAAGGGATGAAGAAGCAATACAACTAGCAAAGGACCTACATGCTAATTCCAAGTAGAACTGTCCTGACCTTCACATAAATGTATGTACAAAAGCGCACCTCTAAGAGCAAATCAAAAGACATCTATCAGCATTAAACAGAAGCAGCTTTTCAGGGGTGAGGTTTTCAGTAAGCTTGGACGAAAACATTAAGTCATCATTAAATTCATCCTCTCCAATGAACCAATCAGATTTACAACTGTAAGACTGCATACAGTCTAGCACAACCCCCAACTTATTATCTAAAAACAATGAACAAACCCTATTGAAATGTGAATGTGTGAGGAAGTCTGGGATATGCTTCCCCGTGATCCTAAGTTTCTGAAGGGTGTTCTTCAGTTTCTGAAAAAGTTACTTTAGTTGCCAAGAACAAAGTTTACTTACTTTCTAAAAAACAAGTTTTCAAAGAAGGATTTGCAGCTATGCTGCCATTAGGGCTCAGACAAAAAAATCAAGTTATCACTAACAAATTTTGAGGGCTGCATTAACTGTGTATCACAGCTATACGGTGTTACATGACCTGACTTGAACTTCTTATCATGGACTAACCTAACTCAGAGTACCTCAAAACTGCTGCAGGCTAGGACGATAAGCATGAAGAGTAGGGACAAGCAATCCAAAGTGCTTTCCACAGCTTTCAAAGCACGTAGTTTTAGATACATATAAAATATTTCATTTGGTTTTACCTTCCAATTGTAGCAGGTTTCACAGCCGTGATAATATAAAGTGATCCAGTCTGTAGAACTGGTGATCTTATTACAATTACTCTGATACAAGGAGGCCATATCTTTTCTTCATCTATAATTATATAGAAAAAAATCACCACCATTATTACCAACAAATTACAGTTTTACCCCCATAGTCCATAGTTTTCAAAAAACCGATATACATTCAGCCATTAGTTGGCTGAATAATATGCAACTTTCATAAAAAGAAATGCATAATTGCATAAGAGAGAAAACTCTGATGACATTACTGTTTCAAAGGCTTTCTGACTGCACACCAAAGTATTACAAATACTTTCCTCATTCTGCTTATTTACATGTGCACTACTCTTTATAGCAATAAAATATAAATACATTCACAGAATTTACTAGTAATTATAAATTCATGGATTATTAATCGTAATATATTAGAATACAATTTTACTTTGTGAAAAAGAAACACCTTTCTGTTCACATCGCAGACCTAGTGCATAAAGAACTTTATATTTGACAATTTGTCAAATATGTTTTTAGCTCTTATTAGCACTATGCATCAACACAGATAAGAAAAAATAATAGACAGAGCCTACAGATGCATATGCTTTTTTATCTCATTATATTTTATTATATTCTAACAGATGTATGAATTCTGTACTCAGCTGTACGTTTGCAGAAACATCTCCGATAATCTTAGCTAGGAATAGACATAATAAGATGAGAAGACAATACCTTAAAAGGGTACTAGGGGAAAAGAAACTGTCTCCAGTTTTTATTACACCATCATTACTACAGAATTGAATAGTAAAAGAAGGAAATTTAATCTGAAAGCCTGATGGTAGCAAGGACATTTTGATTGGCATTAATCACTTAGGATCTGAGTAGTTAAGTAAATTAATGAAAACATACGAAACAAACTATTTAACTGTGAGCAGGGCCCAGGCTACAGTTAGTCTTCATTCAGGGTGTATTTCTTTCTGGGATTTGGAATATCCTTTGCATATATATATATAGTTCTGATTGGTTGCATTAAGCTTTTCATAGGTTACCTTTACTTTTTTTATTGGCAAGAGACCATTCAGTTCTTGAGGAGTTCTTAAGGACCTTAAGGACCTAGAAGAACACTTTCTTTGGTATAAAACAGTATGCAGGTTTCCTCTTTATACCCATTTCTTACAAGTTGTCACTGGAATACTAGTACTGACTACTCCACATTCCTTTTCATCACAGTGGACTCATCTTGAATTGAATTATACATGATGGTTTATGAACAGTATCCCAAATACTATATATTAATTTGGGAAAGTTAATACACATAATTATTTTGAGTTCTGTTCTACAACCTTTATTTTAGCAACAGACTTTCTTTTCTCCCTTCACTGACTGTCCTAATCTAACCAAATTTTATTCAGTCACTGAGGTTTCCACAGAAGCACAGGATGTTATACTGGGAAACAGCTTTTATAAAAACACTACTACTTGCCTCTGACTACTGTGCAAATGATGAGAAGGAAAGAAATACTGGTAACATATAGCACTTATTAATTGAAAGTATCTCAAGTCACATGCTTTTATATATTGTTTAAAATTATCCAAACTGTCATTTGTTCTTAACAGGCTCCTGGAAAAATACAATAATACCACATATAATCCACAGTAATTCACCTTCATTTTCTGAGTCTTCTGAATCATCAGTTTCTTCACTTGTTAATTCCTCCTCACTGTAGGTTTCACACTCAGAATCTGTAATTTCACCTTCTTCTGGCTCACTCTCCGTGTCTGCTGTTCTACTGTCATCTGTATACACTGCAGTGTCTGGTGTACTTTTGCATGAATGTGAATTTATACTGTCTGTAGAAACCGATTCTTTGGCTGTTAGACTGTTTCGTGGTTTTGTGTCCATTTTAGTCTTCTTTCTTATATTTGGAGACTCATCTTCTTCAGTAGAACTTACTTGCTCAGTAGTGGAAAAGCAATTCAGATTGTTAGATGATTTCTGCTCTTCTGTGTCCAAATCCTGGAGAGGAGTTATATAATGTTACAGTATTTACAGATTGAGTTTTTGTGAAGAATGCTACCATCATGGAAGTAAATTCTTCATTAGGAAGAATTTTTACAACTATTAAGAATTGGTTAAATTTCCAAAACTTTTCCACATACAGTCAACAGAACATTTGAGTGAAACCATTTTCACATTCTAAAAAACATGACCATCGTCTACTTGGGAAAATGTGACTGCCCTCCTCTTCTAAACTTCACTTATCCCTTCCTCTTTTCTCACACAAACCTTAAGAAACTTGTATTCACTTCAAACTTGTGCAACATCATCTTGAATATTTTTATATTTTGCTTTTATGACACTCACTTCTGTCCCTCTCTAACTCAATTCTTGCAACCTGCTTAGAAGTTCTTTAGTTGATCTTCATCGTATCTTCCTCCTGTTTTTGTCTTCTAATTTTTTTTCTACCATGGTCCAGAATATCTGGAATGCCCACTTATGCTTGCCTAATGACTTGTTCTTTCTCCTTTCAAAACTGCATCTTTAACAAAACCTTTAAACAAGATAGGAGAAAGAGACTATAAGCTTAATTTATTCTATGTGGAACAGTTCTACCGAAAATCCATTTTCTACTGCAAAAAAAATGCTCAATTTCTTTACTGAATATGAGACAGATTGGATCATTGTAGGTTCTTCCATTGCCACTTATTTCACCAGCAGAAAGAAAGTAGCCTGACAACCACTTCAAAAAAAAAAAAAAAAAAGAAAAAACGAAATAAAAGAAAGAAAGAACACAAGTGGCTTTAAAAGGTAAATAAAATCTCAGATTTTAAGTTATGTGACATTTTGAGTTCAGAATGAATGCAGTCAATTACCATGAATTGTATCAAATATTGCAACACAGCAGTTAAAAAACCACATACTCGATCTTTTCCTGTGTTTCCACCAAACAGCAGTTTTCATTTCAAGATACAAGAAATAATGTGAATGCAAATATCATGGAACTTAAAGCACTTTCAGTTTCAGAACTGTAAAAACACATCAGTGGCACAGATGTAAGACAAAGACAAGAATTCTCCTCAACTGTTGGATAGGACAGTGTGCTTTGGAAACATGTTCAGTAAGACAGCAGATTCTCAGGAAAAATCAGCAATTTTAAAAATATTTCATGTTTTAAGTGAGAGACTATTTGTTTAGGATTTCTCCATAACGCAGTGACCCTTTTCCCTGAATTCTCTAAGTCCTGGAATGGGAAGGAATAGGATTACGATGCCACTGTGTAAGGTTGTTTATTTTATACAAAAGATGTAGTAGTCCTGCCAAAAGTAAGACTACACAGTTCATTCATGTCAAACACATTAATTCCATTAGAAATATTTTTGTCTATGTTTGGTAGGGATATTGGATTGATACCAAACATACCAAGGTGTTCTGCAATACTAAATGTAAACTAACTAAGTATTTTATAGTATTCTAATCTAATCTAATATGAAAACAAAGAAACTAAATGGTCTGCTTAAATCACAACCAAGGCAAAATAACAAATGACTGTAATGCACTAATGCCCAAGTACAATGCTCCAACCACTTAGCTCCTTCTCCATAGTGAATCCGGTGATACTCATTTTAGGCATCATTTCAGATATTTTAAATTAAAAAGTAAAACGGTGCGGTTTCAAAGTCTGGCTACTAAAGAGAAGACTCTCAGTTCTGTGTTGAAAGCAGTAATTTTTAAAAACACTGTAATAAACAGACCACTAATTCCATACAAACATTCATGCTATGATTTTGCCAATATGACCATTAAGCCTATTCTCAGCAGTTCCTGTATTTTTCCACAATTGCTATATTCAACTGTTAAGAAAACAAATAAATTAAATAGCTCTATAAGTAGTGATAAAAATGCAATCTTCACATTTAGAAATTCTTGTACAAAATTGAGGATTTTAAAATTGGATTTTGAATCGAATATGGATTTTGAAAACTTCATTATTTCGTAGATCTGCATTACAATACACATCTTGATGAAGTTTATAAACTGATACTGAATGCATCTTAAAGCACTTGAGAGAGTCTTGTGAAGAAATCCTTTTCAATTATGTATGACTCTGTACTAGTTTTGGCTGGGGTAGAACTAATTTTTTTCACTGTGGGGCTGTGTTTTGAATTTGTGCTGGAAACAACACTGATAATATAGAGGTGTTTTTGTTATTGCTCCACCCCACCAGCAAGGAGGCTGGGAGTGCACAAGGAGCTGGGAGGCGACAGAGTTGGTATAGCTGACCCCACCACCTATCCATAGGGATATTCCATGCCATTTGGCATCATGCTCAGCAATAAAAGCTGGAAGAAGAAGGAAGTGGGAGGATGTTAGGAATTAAAGCCTTTGTCCTCCCCAGTAATCATTACCTGTGCTGGAGCCCAGCTTTCCTGGGATAGCTGAACAGCTGCCTGCCCAAGAGAAGCAGTAAAAGTTAATTTCCTATTTTCCTTTGCTTGTGTGCATGGCTTTTGCTGTACCTCAACCCATAAATTTTCTTACTTCTACCCTTCCAATTCTCTCTACAATCCTGCTGCTGGTGGAATGAGCGAGCAGCTACCTGGGTCAAACCACGACAGAGTACTAGTACTAGCACGGAACACATGCAGCCTGTATTAAAGTGTAACTATGCAAACAGCACCTTCTTCTTGCCTCCATATAGTCACTGCCTAAAAACCAGGAACTGGCAGTAAATATGGAATGACCCAATACATTCTAGCAATGCATTTCATTTCTCAATTACTTTAACTCTTCATCCAAAAACTCATGATACAAGACACAAAGGATGCAAGTATGTGCTCGTTGCAACCATGTTTGTTACACCACGATATTAGGCATATACATTCCTTTGCATGTTGCTTTGCCTAATTTATCTAAATACTAGACTGACATCAATAGTCACAAGTTGGACATGGACTGACTGTACATGATCCATGTTTGAAAAACTTTCTATCTGTTGGGTATTACCCCACGATCTCTGGGATTTTTATCACTAAGCTTTAGTAAAGTTGAGCAGTGCAATCAATCTGCTTGATAATAAACTATTTTTTAACTACATAGTTAGTCATGATCTTACAAAAATAACAAATCATGCTTGTGTAAGTGGACTTGATGGTTTTGCTTTATAAAGAATAGGCCACAAACTACTGATTGCAATGACCTTCCGAAACACAGACTGTCCTACTTATAATATAATGTCAGTGTCATTGAAGTGTTTTTAACAAAAAATTCAAAATATTTTAAGCCCTTAAACTATACTTTTTGCTTTACTGTGAGAGGGCAAGACAGTTTGTCTCTTAAAACTTCAGTTTTTCTGTATTATGCCTGATCAACATCCACATTCGTGCAATTCTTCAGCATGTCTACAAATTAGAACTTATTACTGTGAACATAATTAGCTCAATTCTAAGAACTGCATTGTTTTCTAAATTTGTTTATTGTTGTTTTTTGGTTTGCTATAAGTTTGGTTTGCTGTAAGAATCATCGGTACTCAACACTCATTTACAGGGATTGATAGTAGATGTTTAGCACTGACTCTCTGAATTTGAAATATTAATCTGACATTCAGTATTTCACTAAAGAAACATTCTCAAACAGTTAAAAATAGCTCTTCCACTCAAATGATTAAGCTTTCACTTGCTAACACCATTTCAGTAGTACTTCAGTTACTCTCTTCCACCCTACACAATACTCGATTTTCCAACGCAAAAAATCCAATTAAATGCCAAAAAAATCCCTGTAAAGCTCTTCCTACATCATATAGAAGCCACTTTATACACTGGTGGACTGCTCTGAAATACAGAAAACAGAAATCTGCCTTACCTAAAGAATGTGTAGTTTATTTAGTCCAGAAGCTTTATGTTACACAGTGATGCTAAATACTTCTCTTCCAAAATATTCTAGAACGCCATCAAAGTTTTCTTTAGATGTTTGTCTTACACAGAATTTCAAATATATTTCAAAGTTAGTTTTCAGGTGAGTGGATTTTGATCAAATAGCTTCAAAAATTTATTAATTCCTTTAGGAAAAAAGGTATCTAACCATCAATTTCTAATACTAATTTTTCCTTTAATAAAAATACCAAGGTTAAAGGTAAACATCCATGGACTAATGTGTTTGTTGTCTCAACTCTACCTTTACCAGAAGCTGCCAATCCAAAAGAAGAAATCTTCAGATTAGCCGTGGTTTCTGCCAATTGACGTACCTAAAGACGGGATGAATATCAGCAAAAAATAAACTATATGTGATAAAAAGAAAAGTAAAAACCACTCCTTCAAGAGTTCTACGGGAAATACTACTTAAAAAGCTTTCCCTCTCCTACTGAAGCAGCTATAAAGTTAATTTTGAGCACCACACTGAAATAAAATGTACTTGGTGGTAGTTTAAAAACAAACCATTTTTAAATTTAAAAACAATTTATGGAAAAAATAGCATATGTCAGACCCTGCTTCTAAATTTTGCTATATATTTCTAATAGCCCCATTGCAGCAAGTAGAACTGCATGATCACTATTGCATAAAGTCTATTCTCCAACTTGTATGGAAGCCCTGGATACAGATATTGGGCCAGAGAATATTATCATTTATGCCACTTTTTTAACTTTTCAAAATTTACTTATTTAAAGGTTTTCTTCATACAGAAGAAAATACAGTGTTTCTTGCTCCAGCTTTTTTTTGGTCTACTGCTTCAAAAAGATATCAGAACTGAACTATATGCCTGAAAGTTTCAAAGTATTCCACCAGTGCTTTTATGTGAGCTGCACAGAGGCTATGCAATAATTCATCCTGGCAGAAAAATTCCTGATTGTCTACTGAAAGCAAGGAAGCAGACAGAATACTTTGTTTCACAAGTCAGAAGAAAACTATTTGTAATACAGAAGTTTGGTGACTGAGAAGAAAGGATCTCTTTAAAGAAAGTTCTTGTATAGATTAGGAACTTTCCCCACATGATAGTAAGCCCATGAATTCCCCTCCACTTTTATGCTTATGACTATTTGCTTGTTTGGTAATTCAGCCTGTTAAAAATACAATAGCATTTTAACATATTAATTTTATCATTTACATTCTCACAATTATATTGTTTTTTTTTCAAGAATGCTGCAATATTTGTGGACAATTCACCTGCCATTTCTGTAGTGTTAAGCATCCCAACTTACTACTTATAAATATATACTATATGTAAGATAGTTGAGAACATAAAATTCTTCCCAATAGCTAGACACTAAACCACAAATAAAATCCCCTACAGAAACAGAAAGTTAACAGACTGAAACTGCAACAATCTTTTTTAAATTCAAAAGGTATTAACTCTGGTATAAATTAAGTCATTCAAAAATCAGATGCAATTTGATTGCAATCAGTACCATCAACACAGAAATATATGCTGTGATGATCTACATACACAGCTGTTAGATTTCCTTATTTCTTGTACTTGGCAATATAATAAATATAAATATCTATCAATACGGGTTAATATTTAATCCTTTCACTGAAAAAGGAAGAAAAGCATTTCATGTACTTGAGAGTGTGTAACTACTGCTCACTGTCTTTCCCTGCTTCACATTCATACTCTTATAAACCACCTCATCTGCATCCAAGAATAATAAAGTTCAGTGGGTGTATGACATATTCCCAGAATCAGACCCTGGTATTGCTTTTTTAACACTACCAGTGGTCCATAGACCAGGCATTAAACCAAATCTTCTCCTAGCTGTACCATCTATAGAAAAATAAAGTTGAGTAAAACCTACTTTGGTCAAGAAATGAGGCAATGTTTGGAGGCATTTCTCACACTAGCAGCACAATTTAATAACCGACTGAGAAAAGTAATAATGAAGTACTAGTCTTCAAAAGAACTGTCACAACGTTAATAATTTAGATGGTATTCAGGGAAAGAAAAGAGAGAGGCTGGATACAAGTGTGGAGAAAATGCATTTCAAGAGACAACGTTTCAGCTATGAAGTGCTACTTAAACCCAGACATTTTTAATTTTGCTCTAGCATGAACTAATTAGAGCTTTTGTCTATATCAGACTAAACTGAACAACTATACTGCCAAAAAAATATCATGCACCTACGTATGTGACTGTGCACCTTATAAACTAATTTTTCAGTTTTATAGGAGAAAAATATTTTATTCTAGTAAATTTAAATCTTTTATACTAATGTAACATAGATTTATTTTTTTTTTAAATAATCAAGGAATTCTTTATGTGATTAATAACCACACTACAAGAATAAAGTTTTTTAACTCAGCTATGTAAAATATGCTGTAAGGTACTTTGGTTTTTCTAAATCTAAGAGTGTATTTACAAATAAGTGGATTGACAAAAGGCATTCTTTTATTTTTGAAGTCTGAAATGGAGAGTGTTTAAATTTTCTCTTTGTATTCTGCATTTGTTTAAAAAATAAAAAAGGCTTTGTTTCCTTCTATGACATTAACCTTCATATCCTGTTCACAGATGCAAAGATTTGTACACTACAGAAGACTTTAAATGTTTTTCCTATTATCTTGTTTGTCAAACAAATTAGTTCAATAATAAAGTACTCAGTTCACCATCAATAAAACACATGAGAAAAAAAGGATGTTTACCTTCTACCTTGTGACTGTGAAGCTCTCACACAAAAGATTTGTTAACAACACCATCTAAATAAAAATATTTTATTGATAAAAAATAAGCTAAAGGCAAATCAGAGCACAGAAGCAGATTGTGATGGGATCCCAAAAAGTAGTCAACATTACTTGCTAGGTCAGAGCTATAGATGCCTCAAAACTCTTATAAATACACTTGTCAATATGTAAAAGTCAATATGTAACACTCATCACAGAACTAAATTTAGGAGACTTATTAATTAGTTTATGATGAAGACTTACTCCTACAAGCGTTTCATGATCCTTTCCTGAGACATGATGAATAAAGTTCTGTCTTAACAATGCCTTTGGAGTGTGGTAGAATATTTGCAAGCAGCATGCCCAGAACCTGGATGGTGTAAAACTGTACTTCTGCTGCATTAGCTCCCTTCTCTTAATTCTAAAGGATCCTTATACTTAGTGTTGCTAAAGTGTCCAGCTCAAGTTTTCAGTTCTCTCAAAGTTCTCTCAAAGAGTAGAAATTCCTGCATTAGCCACAATCTGTTTATAAAAGGTGTAATCCATCAACAAGCGCTATCCATTTAACATAACTGCACTTGTTCTTAATGTAAATAGTTTCCATTTTCAAATATTTCAGAAGACCTCAATCCTGATTACAATTAACATCTGTGCACAGACGCTGCATAACTATTATGTAAGAGTACCTGTACAATAATGCAGTTATTTCAGATTTCAACCAGTATGCTTGTCTGAGGCCTACGCAATGAAACTATGCAATGATTTAAGCAATAGCTTTAAAAAACGTAAACCAAGGAGCACTGTGAACTAGAGAAATATATTTAATTAGATCTTAAATAATAAAACAAATTTGCAGAATAGGACTCAACATGAGTAAGAGTGTTCATCAAGGAAATACTTCTTGAAGTGTTATACCTGCGTTATAATAGAACTTCCTGATGTCTAGGAGTGAGTAAAGTTTTCCAAGGCAGTCACTGCATACATACTATATGGTATGCCTTCTTAGCACTCAGAAAAACAACAGAAAGGAAGTCATGCTTTTTATAACTTAAAATACAAATTAATTACAATGGGCATTTATTAAGCTTATCCACCCTAAGGACAACGAAAATGTATTGACCAAGCAAAGTATCAATAGCAAAGCATAATATGCAACAAATTAAAAATTCAAAGACATTTCCTCAATCCCAAATGATTGCAGAGATACAATAATATGCCAATGGAATGAGCTTTGGAATACAGTCACAAAAAAAGGGTTGTTTATGTCAGTGTATTTTCAAAATTTACATTTTTTGATTCATCATGTAAACCTGAAAAAAAATGCAACCAAACAAAAAGGAACAAACTACAAGTCAAGACCCCAAAACCAAGACCCTGAGGTTAACACTGAATTTTTGATGTAAATCCAGCCCATCCAGCACCCTGAACTCATTCTAGTGTGCTTGCTTATCAGAAAACTTCACTGACACTTGATATGAGACTTCTTTACAGTTGCATTGCAATAAAATAGTCTTGAAAAAGTGAGAGGATCCAAGTTAAAAGTTTGATCCCTAATCACTCAAGGGGAAAGTTATTTGAACACTAACTGCATGTTAGCAACCTGCTATATGCAGTTTAAAGATGTTTAAAGAGTTTGAAAATAAGCACACAACCTCTGCATAAAACCAAGCCCCTCAACATATAAATTACATAATGGAAAAAAACCCAACAAGTTCTGCATTTTCTGTCTGTCAATTCTGAAGTTACCTTATATTCATCTGCAGCAATCCTCTCCGGTTCTTTTCTCTTCTTTTTCCCTTTTTTATCCTTGGTGTGCTTAGTACCAGAGGCCTGGTAAGACTGCAGATCCACTCGTGAATGAAACTGGTATCGGCCGCTTTCCACATCACAATAGTAATAAATTCCAGTTGCTGGGTCATAGTACAGTTGATTTTCCTTTATAGAAAATGAAGAACAACGTTATCATTGCTTCAAGAAATATTGTTCAAAGAAACACCTTGTTAATAAAGAACCACAACTGCAGTTTCATAAAATGTACTCAAATGTACTAAAGAACCGTAGTGGCTTGATTTTGGATAGCTACCAGGTGCCCCTCCAACCACTCGGTCAATCCCTCTTCTCAACAACACTGGGAAAGAAAATAAGACGAAAAGCTCACGAGTCAAGACAGAGATCACTATCATGGGCAAGCCAGATGAAGCAACTTGGTGAAAACAGATTATTTACTGCCAGTTAAAACAGAACTGGAAGATGAGGAACAAAGAACAGTTCTCCCTGTCTCTTTTTACACTACCTCTACTAAGCCCTTTCGTTCCCAGGTCCTCTACCTCTCTTCCACCACGAGTGGTACTGGAAAATGAGGAGTAAGGGGCTCAGATCAGTTCCAAAAAGTCCCTCTCTGCTGCTACTTCCTCCTTCAAGCATGTGTCCTCCACAGCCCACAGCTCCTGCCAGGAGAACCTACTCTGGGCTCTGGCATGGGCTCTCCACAGGCCACAGTCCCTTTAGGAGCTATTTCTGTCTGGGGTTCTCCATGGCTTGCAGTGTGAGTATCTGCTCCAGTGTGGTCCTCTTCTACAGACTGCAGAAAATTGCCTGTTCTGGTGCTTGGAGAACCTCCTCCCGATCCTTATTCTTTGACCTTGGTGTTTGCAGGATTGTTTTTCACACTCATCCTCTCCATACACACCCCATTGTGTTTTGCCCTTTCTTACACATGGTTTCAGAGAGGCACCACCAGGTCCTCTAAGGGTTCAGCTGTGCCCTGCAGTGCAACCAGCCATGTCCACACAGTCCTTGGCCCCTTCTCACAGAGGCTGCCTCTGCAGTCCCAGGCCTCACTATCAAAACCTTGCCAGCAAACCCAATACAAGAACATTTCCTGTAATTCAAAACAGTTACTGAACAAGAATTACTTTGCGTAATTGTACCATAAACTGTAATCTAAAGCCCCAAACAATTATGTATCTAACTAAATCCAAAATTAAAAATCCAAAATTCAAAAGCAATGGTATAATTTAAAACCTTAAAAATTAAATCCAGAAGAGTCCCTAAAAACAAGCAGTTGTGTATCACATGCATTTTTTAAAACTGAGTTGAATGCAATGCTGCAAACAAATCCTCTGTTTTCAGCACAGCAGCTCCCTGGAATTTGTAACAGTATATGTATCTATCTACATGTGAATACATATACCTTATAGGACAGAAAGAAAACATCCTCAAAAGCTTTTATGAAAAACATATAGTAGAAAGTAACCATTAAGAAATTCTGATCCAAAAATCTATCAATTTTTTTTAAGAAGTATCTTCTTTCCTATAACATCAAACTAGTTGGTAACACTATACAAGTAAAACTACAAGGATTTGGTGTATTTTCTCTCAAGACCCTTTTCACTGTGGAGGAGCCACTTAGTTCAGCAACCTGTTTTTTTCTAAACAAGTTATTTTTTAGCTGAAGCTTTTAAGTTTGAGAAAGTTACAGATCAGCTTTACAGTAAATTTCCACAATGCTAAGTAACTTAAAGATCTAAGGAGACATCAAACCCCACTGAATTAGAATCCAAATTTATATCCTAGCCTGCTATCTTTAACTGAAATAATTAAAAAACAAGCTAACAAACCACCAATACTATTCATCTTCAATAACGTGTTTTTCAAACCATAACATAACCTTGGATCTTACCTTTTTGCTCACATCAACTTTTACTAGTAAAACTTCTGCATACAGAAAAAATGCTAAGGATTTTGGAAATGATCCTTACCGAATTATAATAGAATCCAGTGCTGTGGTCATAATACAATCCTGTATTTTCATCGTAAACAAATCCAGTTTGTGAAACAGCCGCCTCTGCAGCAGCTCTCAAGCTCTCTGCCAAAGAACCCTCTGGTACTGAAGTATCTTCTGCCTCCTGATACCAGAAAGTAAGAAATTAAATTTTCTTCTAGAAGGAAAGTGCTCTATGAACTTGGACTCTTTCAGAAGGCAAAAATTTGGCTGCGGTTTATTGCTAAGCTCCTACTGATTCCAACAGGGCCAAGACTTGTTCCAGTGTCTTTTGTGTTCCCCCATCTTTATTCAGGGTGGTTCACATCAAAAATACACACAGTGAGTATCTTTCAGTGCATTCCTAAACAAATTTCTGCTCTCTGTCCCACTTTCTGTTGCTAGATGCTAAGGCACAAACTCAGTTGAGTGACCTAAGAGAAGGCTGGATAGCAGGGAAGAAAACCAACCCACAACAAAATAAATAAATAAACCCCACCAACAACTTTCTTCTCCTTAAATGTTGCCTCCTTATGCCAATGGAAGAAAAAAAAAAAAAGTACTATTTAAGAAAGTCAGCAGGCCATATTGAACATACTCTGCTGATAAAAAGGGTTCTGCTTCCAGGTTATATAGGATATATGTACCCTTTTTAAAAAATAGACCAAATACCAAACCCCATCTCTAGGAGTATGCTACACTTGGAATATACTACAAAAAGGAACTAGTTTTGAAGTACAAGTATGTTAGCATGCTAACATCCGCACCAGATTATCACGAAAAATTGTTTCATATAAAGACATCAGGATCAAGAGTGTATCTTTTAGATGAAATATTAACAGAATAGTGACTTCAAAACCGGTAAAACCCCAGACAGCTCAAAAACCTGTAAATTCTGGATGAAATTTGCCTCTTCTCCATCTTCAGCAACTTTGGTGCTATCCACTGTTAGAGGAATATTAACACCTGTATCCGATTCCTCTGTGGAATTATGCTCAGTGCCTTCAGTCCCATGATTGTGCTGCACTGGTATTTCAGATGCACAATCTTGAGTATTGGTGTGATTGTAATAATTTTCATAGTAGTAATAATCTGGGGAGGGAGGGAGAAATAAAAGCTGAAGTTGCATAAACTAGCAAAGCAATATTTTACTAATGCAGCTTGAGGATGCTAAATCTTAAACTGGAAATTTATGCAAGTAAGTAGTCTAATGAAGATTAAATATTAGGTAGTGCTTCTGCTTTGAATTTATTCTAGTCCTAGTACACAAATTATGTCTTATTTTAATATACTCTAAAAATTGGCAAAACACCTATGTTTGTAACATATAAGAAAGACTACTACGTAACAAATTATTATTATGGCATGAATTCTGCTAGTCCATGCTACATTTTATCCTGAACTAACAGCCTGATAAAACAGGAACTGGTCTGAAAAATAATGCCAGGTTATTGAGTGTAATTCAGCAGAAGATACAGACTTAAAATGTATTAAGATGCTGTTCTAGACCCCTCTTTAAATAGTCACCAGCCTCCCTACCTGCTTGTGACCACGCAGCATAGTCCTCTGTCTGTACTTCTACACTAGACGTATCTTTCTCCTTCCTATTATGGATTTCCTCAGTGAGTTCTTCTACCTGAAAGAAAAATAGCATGTTACAGAATCCAATACTTCATTTTAGTGCACCAGAAAAGAGTGCCAGTCTATTTTGCATTCCATCATTCAAACAAAACATAACGGTATCACAGGCATTTCAACTGATTTTGTTTGGCAGGGAACAATTTTGTACTTGGATGGTTGGCATAATGGAAAACTTAGTTTCTGCTCACAGAGGAAGCAGGGAAACTTAACCAAAGTTACTCCTATGATGCCCACCCTGTAGAGTCAGATTTCAAGCAATAGCCACTGTTCTGTGTTGATGCACTGTGGAATTTACAAACCCCAGACTTGCAGAATATTCTGGCCTGGAAGGGATCCACAAGGATCACTGAGTCCCACTCCTGATCCTGTACAGAACCATCCCCAAGAGTCACACCATGTACCTGAGAGTATTGTCCAAATGCTTCTGGAACTCTGTCAGGCTTGGTGCTGTGACCACTTCCCTGGGGAGCCTGTTCCAGTGCCCAACCACCCTCTGGGTGAAAAACCTTTTCCTGATATCCAACCTAAACCTCCCCTGACACAACTTCAGGCCATTCCCTCGGGTCCTGTCACTGGTCACCACAGAGAAGAGATCAGTGCCTGCCTGTCCTCTTCAGAGGGAAGCTGTAGACTGCGATGTGAGTCTCTCCCAAACTTGCCTATTTTGCCATAAGAATCCTTCGTGGTTGTGGTCGCCCGCAAGCCGGGAGAACCCGGCGGGCTCGGGGCAGCGCGGGAAGGGCGGAGGGGGCAGGCGGAACGGGGGCCGAGGGGTGGCAGGGGCCGGCAGGGCCGGGGCCGCGGTTCGGGGCGTGGGGGCCCTACCTGTCTCCGCAGGGCCTCGCCGCACTCCCGCGCCCGGCGGTACAGGCGCTGGGTGCGGCGCAGCCGCCGCCGCGCCCGCTCCAGCTGTGCCCGGCACTCGCCCAGCTTCCGCCAGCAGCGCCGCCGCCCGCTCGCCTGAGTCCGCCTGCCGCTCGCCGCCCGCCGGGGAGGCCATGACCGATCGCCCGCCCGCCGCTCGGCGTCCGCCGCTCAGGGCCGGCCCGCCGCCCGTGCCGGGGCGCTGTGGCGGTGGCAGCGGCAGCGGCAGTGGCGGTGTAGGTGGTGGTGCCGGCCCGTCCCGCCGGCCCCGGCCATGGCCCTTCCGGGCGGGGCGGAAGCGGCGGGGGTCGCGCGCCGCACGCGCACGGAGCGCAGTCCCGCCGGGCGCGCGACGGACCGGCCTGCGAGACCCGGAAGGGGCCCGGGACGGCCGGAAGCGGCGCGCGCGCGGCGGAAGTGCGTGTGCGTGCGGCATAGGCGGGTGGGCCCGGGCCGGGGTCGGCCGTGACGGGAGGGGAGCTGGGAGGAGCTGGGAGGGGAGCTGGGAGGGAGCTGACAGGAGCTGGGAGGAGCTGAGGAGCTGGGAGGAGCTGGGAGGGAGCTGAGGGGAGCTGAGGGGAGCTGGGAGGGAGCTGACAGGGAGCTGGGAGGGAGCTGGGAGGGAGCTGGAGGGAGCTGAGGAGCTGAGGAGCTGAGGGAGCTGGGAGGAGCTGAGAGGAGCTGGGAGGAGCTGAGGAGCTGAGGAGCTGACAGGGAGCTGACAGGGGAGCTGGGAGGGGAGCTGACAGGGAGCTGGGAGGAGCTGGAGGAGCTGACAGGAGCTGGGAGGAGCTGGAGGAGCTGGGAGGGAGCTGACAGGGGAGCTGGGAGGAGCTGGGAGGGGAGCTGGGAGGAGGAGCGGGGAGGGAGCTGGGGGAGCTGGGGGAGCTGGGAGGGAGCTGACAGGAGCTGACAGGGAGCTGACAGGGAGCTGGGAGGGAGCTGGGGGAGCTGGGAGGGAGCGGGGAGGAGCTGGGGGAGCGGGGGGAGCGGGGAGGGAGCGGGGAGGAGCTGGGAGGAGCTGAGGGAGCTGGGAGGGGAGCTGACAGGGGAGCTGACAGGGGAGCAGCAGCCCCCAGAGAGAGGCGGGCTGTGAGCTCGGGGCCCGAAGAGCTCCAGTCTCACCTGTAGCGTATAACAGAGTGAAAAGTAACGGTAGCATCTATTTTTATGCAAAACTCACGTTTTTGTTTGTTTTTTTTGATGCTTATTTTTGGGGAGGCGGAGGAGGACGGGCAAGAAGCTTTTTGGGAATTGTCAGTCTGACCTGTGTCAAAGTACATCATGTCCTAGCTGGAAATGGCCGTGGGCATTGCAGTTGGAACCATTTAGGCAGCATTCGAGGCTCCTGTCGGTGCTGAGAACTGTAGCGCTGTATCCCTGTGTAAATATCTGTTGCTGAGATTTCTAGAGGCAGCTGCAGAAGTTTTTTGGGTTTTCCCCCATGGCCCCATCTCACTATCATAATTTTCAACCCCTCGTCTTCTCTTTCTGAAGTGTGTCTCTTTGGTCTCTGATGCCCACAGTGCTTTTCAGTTGCTAATAAACTGTGTGATGTGCTTTGTCACTTTTGTGCCTGGCTCCAGAAACAAGAAGTACATCAGAGAAGGTTGTAGTTTTTAGATAATAGTTTTTAGATCTGACAATAGTGAATATATTGCACACATGGGCATCTTTGTCTGCTAGCAGGTATGTCCTAGTGGTGCACCACCTTTAGAGAAGGTGCTCACCTGATTGCTTGAAGTGATGTAATCATTTCATATACATGTACGTATTTTGAACATATTTCACATATATATATATATATAAAATACAGCTTTTTAATTATTATTTTAACTTTTCTGTGATTGCTGTTGCTTGCTATGCTGAAAGAGTCTCCGAAGGCATGAGGCTTTAAAATGTGCAGTATGTCATGGTGCAGACAAAGTTGTACCTGTACTTCAGTGGCCTGGGTTTTGGCTGCCATATACAAGGGGTTGGCTCATTGCCTGTCAGACTTTAGTCTCAGTCTCAGATTAGTGACTGTTTTTGTCACTGCAATCTGTTTAGGTTCTTCAGAATGTTTTAAGTAACAGCCTCATGCTGTTATTTACTAAAGCGTGGTAGCAACATGGGAGCACCAATAGGTTTTGGGTTAGACCTCAGTCAGCACAAGTTTGAACCTTGTGTTGCTGTTAAACAGAACTGATAATACACCACTTTCAGTCTGGGAATTAAAATCTGGGGTAGTGCTATCTTTATTTTCCTTTTAGCCACTGAAATAATGACCCACTTCCAGTAACTAGTAAATCCAAAGACAAGCAAATTTGAAAGTCACAGTAAGTTGCAGTGTTAATTTAGCAGGAATGCTGTTGTTCACTGCAAAGACAATCAGGTCATACACTCATGTGCCACTCATTAATTACAGTTCTGACTGGAAACTGCTAGAATCAAATGCCTGAACTCTGGAGGGGGGCCTACATGAGCAGGCAAGAGGCAAATCTTTATCTATTGCTGTCTTACTGAAAGGAAATAGTAAAAAAATACAAGCCGTTTGTCTTCTTTAAGCATTTTGTGAAAGAGAGTAAAGCTGTGGACTGGGGGTCCTAAGAGATATTACAACAAATAATACAGTCTCATCAGTTGGGACAGTGTAGCATCTGTATCAAAAAGTGTTTAATTTTGGGTCGTGCTTCTGTTTGTATAAAGATGGTTTTACTTAATATGTATAAGTAACCAAGGACCTAAGTTGGAGGAAGATACTTCTTGAAAGAGTGAAGATTTCATCCACTGCCTTGTATTAAGTTGTATTAAGTTCAGGGTATCACACTCTTTTTAAAAGAGTGGCCTAATGTCAGGCCTTTGACCTCAAGTTTAATATTCAATTGTAAAAGTAATGGATTTTAGAGCTTAAGCAGGGAAAAGAGAGTGAAAAAGGATGCCAGCACTTCAAACACTGCATGTTCCTAAAGGTTGGCAGCAGATGAAAATGGAGAGGATGGAGGTGATGGGTATCCCTGCCACCAATCTGATGGTGCCCCTGAATATGCCCCTTTCCTGCCCGTGTTCTTGGTGGGCCCTCGACATTGACTGATGAGCTGCTGTTGCACTACCCTGTACGTGTTTCTCCTTGATCCTCTGGGGTCGGGTAGTTACACTTGCAAGTATAGGTGGCATTGCAATCCAGCTAGACAAAACCATAAACCTAGGTCCTGCACCTTCTGTACTAAAAGGAGGGGAGGACTTTGATTGCAGGAGCATTTGCTGCCAAAGGACAGAGGATCATGGAAGGAAAATGAAATGGCTTGTAGGAAGTGTGGACCACAAGGCTGCTGAAACACAGACTGTCTGGCTCTCCCTGCCTCATTCCTCTACCCCAGAGATGATGTGGCTTTTTCCAGGTTCCTCCTTCTCCTGAGAGACAGTGCAAAGAGATGGAGGGGTCCTTGAAGCCATCTTTGCCATCACAGTCTTCATGGCCTTGTGAAAATTGCTTTGTCCCACCTCTGAGTTGTTAAAGACTTCTGCAAGTGTGATTACATGTGTGTAAAAGTGAGCTTAAACATAGTGATTTCAGATTCCTTGTGATTTGTAAGCTTGATGGTCATAATCCTGTATGCTTTATATAGAATCAGTCAAGTACATCTGAGTGCTTTGCTTGCTACAATCCTGCTGCAGCAACTTGGAACCAGTTTTAAGGTACCATTATTAAGATGGCTTTACAGTTTTGGCATGTGAGAGTCCTTTTGTTCCTGCACCACGGCACGGGTAGCCATCTCTCTTCCCAGCATCCCAAGGCTTCTGGGATCACTCAGAGACCAACTGCATGTAATAGACTTGCCTACTGTCCTACTGCAAGGATAGGTTCAGCAATTTGCAGCTAGGGATCTTGCTCCCATGTTGAGGTATTTGAAAGTGAGACATCATAGCACACAGCACTGCAGAGTTTGAGCCCTGTGAACGTATTTCCAATATTCTAAAGCTTCTGGCCTTGAGATACTCAAGCGTAAGAATGTGAACTCAGAAAATCCAAGTAGGTCTAACTATGACTTTACACAGTGTCCATTTTCCACTTGTGTTTCTCTATAAAGCAAAAGTGTTAAAAGAAACTAGCTTTTACCACTAGATGGCATTTAAGGATTGTGGGTATGGTTGTTTGTGGTTTTTTTTTTCAAATATCTTGAAACACAGTACTGAAAATTGCCTAAGTTGGCAAAATGGATGGCTAACCTAATTTTCTTTCTCTCTCCTGCTGTTGTAGACAGACACTGAAAATGGCTTGTGGCTGTTTCTTGGGATGATCTGATCTAAGGGCTGCCAGCACAGTAAAAGAGCAAGGCTTGCCTGTTGCATCTATAGTAATTGGTACCCCAGAGGGAGTCACCTGCTTCTAAGAGATAGGCAGCTTCTTTCTACCCTTCTTCTTATGAATCACAGCTGCTGAGAGATACTGTGTCCTTGGTGATGCAGAGTGAACAGATGCCTTAACACAGAGACCCAAGTTGCTCCAAAGTTGGAATGTTCTTCTCTTAACTTGTTATTGATGCAGTAGAATAAACATGGCTGTCCCTTTCTAGCTGTACAAGAGATAGCATTGCCTGCTTTTTATCATTACCCCCTGAGCAGCTCGTCTCCAACAGCACGTGCTCCTACAGACTTGTTGCTGTGGGTTACCATCCACCTACCTGCCAGCAGGGACTGGTCATGGAGACAGCATCAACCTAAACTCTTCAGTTCTGGTACTAACTTTGTTTCCATATTTTGTAAAGCCTATTCAGCTCCTTTTTTTTTTTTTGGGTGGCATAAAGCTGCCAAACATCTGGCATCTTTGTTTAGTGATTGCAAATAAACTCTTGACAACTTTGCTTAGTTGCAAAGGCAAGAACAGATTAATGCAAGTAAGAGTCAAAGTAGTAAATAAAGGGTGTTCTCTGAAGACAGCAGTGCTCAGTATCTGGGGTTCAGGCTAAAGATCCCAAAAAGAACAACATCTGATGCTAATAATGCCAAAATATTTGCAGCTAACCCTCTCTGCAAGGCTACATTCTACTCCCACAAGGATCCCACTGATGTAACACTGAGGGTGGATTTGTTAGCTTGTGTCATGCATGCCCCAATGTCAGTGCAGGAGCAGGAGAGGTAGTTCTTTCCTTTCTTGGGGTAAGCTGTTATGGTATCCACTGCCTCATATACTTGCACCCAAGTAGCGTGCCTTCCCACTCTGCTCTTTACAGGTACCTGTGTGCAATGCCACTTCATCCTCTCCATCTACACTTTTGCACCAATCCTGCTGACATTCCTCCTGCTCCTCATCCTGGCCTCTGGCAAACTTTAAGCTCACAACAGCCAGGCAATGACACAGATGTGTGTGGTTTGCCTGCACACTGTGTACAGAGCCTTTCCCTGTCTGTAACATGCCCCAGAAATCAAAGATGACTGGCTGCTACAGGAAGTCAAAGTCACTCAGGCCCCAGAGAAGCAGATGGCTCAAAAGTAAGAAAATTGCCAGTGGCTTAGTTATGTGATAGCAGGGGAGGAAAGTGTGACCACTTTTCCGTGATCAGTCACAGAGCAAAACCATGTGGCTTTTACACCTATTTGATCTGCAATACTTAAATATTAGTAATTACAAGTAATAAATATTATTTATAATATTACTTGTTATAAATAGTTGTGCAAGTTGTAATCTTCCCACTTCCTCTCATCATGGTCATGCTACAGGTTGCATAATTTTTAAGTTCTGGTTTTAATAAAGAATCAAATGGAACACAGAAATATTGGATTATGCGCAGGTGTGAATTTGCAACATGTAAACAAACTGCTGGCAGTTACAAGGCTCTCTTTAAAAGAATTTTTCTTGCAAATGCAGTTCTTTTCTAGCTGGGTCACTGTGAGGGGAGGAAAAAAAAAGAAAAAGCAAAAGTGTGGCTTTGTGAGGGAAAATGGGAAGCAAAGAAAGCAACCTCATCACCAGCTTAATTAAACTGGCAACTTTGTTCACCTGACTCATGTTTCATGAGAAATTCTATAGGTGTATTACCTGCTAAAAAATAGCTGGAGTAGTGATCACAAAACTGCTGTAGTCATGGACAGACGCATGTAACTTTTCATATTGCAATGCATTACCCTGAGACTCTAATTAAGAGCAAATCAGGTGTGACCTGTTTTAATAGGTATGCCATATGAATTACCCAACATTCCACTGGAAACCTGATGAGTTAAAATGCTCTCAGTAGCTTTATTATCTGAATCAGAGCCAAATGGAATTTAATCTAGTTGAACCAAAATTTTTTTCAAGTTCTAATATCAATTATTAGATAATCAAATGAGAACCAAATGCAATTCAATGTCCAGGCTATCAGTGGTTTTGATATGAAGCCGAATTTTTAATTTTTACATTTCTTTGTAAATGCTGAGACATAGGCAATAAATCTGATTTTTATGTAGTATATACTTTTTTTTTTCTGAAAAAAATACTGCCTTTTCTATCCTGTAAGAAAATAACATTTAAAATTGTGGTGGTTTAGCTCTTTTTTCATTCTCAGCAACCTCTTGAGTCTGATTCATTCCTCACATCCAGAAGAGCCTCCATCTCTTTGGAGTGGAACAAAAGTTGTGTCAGATAAGCAATATTCAACATGATATCCTGTTCCCAATTATGCCCCTACGATTTTCCTGTGGTTTCTGCTTCTGGGGGCTGGTGTGTCCTGGAAGAGAACATTCAGGCTGTAGTATTTTCAGTTTTCTGTCTGAAACATGTCTTTCAGTATAAACTTTAAAAGGGTATTTGTGGATATAGTATAGGAGTTTGTATCTGCATTTAACTTGTATTTTCATGTTACACACACGCATTTGAATTGAAGAGAGTTTAGAACTTTTATTATGCAAAATGCAATTTTTTGGAGTCACTGTATTTAAAGGGACATACTTTATTTCCCCCGCCTAATCATCATTAGAAATACCTGTATCTTCTTTCTAATGTATTCCATCAAGTTCTAAAACAGATCAGGAAGAATATTTATTGTAAGGAGGTCACACAACATGAGTAGGAAGGCTGTGCTCTTGAGGGGACATGCTGTACTTTGGGTCAATACCTAAAGTTCAGCTCAATTCCAGAAATGCTGCTGAAGAGATGGAGAAGGGAGGGGTAGCAGGTATTTCAGAGGGTTCATTCTGCACTGTACTGAAATTTGTGGTGTCTTCCTTTTCTCACCATTCTGCTTAGTTGGCTTCCCAAATATCAATAAATCACAAAAATCAGTGTTTCTTTAATATGAGCAGAGCCCTGAGAAAGTTCTTTTTTTGCTGTGTGTTAGAAAAGTGCAGCAAGTAAGCAGGAATGCACTTGTGTTTCGAAAGCAGGAAGGTTAGTAGTGAAAATTCCACCAAGACCACGGTCTCAAAGCAGTTCTCAACTCAAATGTTTTTTCTTCATCAGAAGCTATTACAGTAGTTTCTTTCTACATGGAGATCCTTCTTGCAAACCAGCTGCTTTAAAACCTTTGGATTAACCAGGCCCTTCTCTTTAGCTGGCCACTCAGGGTGAGTGTGAAAAAGAACACGTAGGAGAAATGTTCCTCAGGTGGTAATGGCCACTTTGGTCTCTGTTCCAACAAGATACACTAAATTCCTTTCTTAGAATTATTTTGATATTGAATAGCCTATACTTCTTATTTACTACTGTATTATTCTCTTAAATCTCTGTTGCTATTTAGATGTGCATATACACACACAAGTCACCACAAAATTTCTGTTTAGATCCCTATCAGCTGCAGAGCATTACAGCTGCCACTTGTTATTAACCGCGCCAAACCTCATTATTTGAACTTTGTGTTCCAACTCCAGAGTGCTGGTTTGCACACAAAGTTTTTTAAAGAGCATGAGACTGGCTAAAAGTGAAACCAACAGAAACCAAACTTCTCACTGTTACTGCAGTTTTTGATACCTGATCCAGTTACTGAATTAGTGATGACAAAACAACTTTGAAGTAGTAGCAAAACAGAATGAAGGCCTAAATTATATCCGATGCTGTCTCTCTCTCTGTTACCTGCTGCTGGTGTTGCCTGTGCCGAGTCATTCAGCAGACCTTTTTTTCACTGCAGATGGAGCACAAACATTTCTGAAAGTTTCTGGTTGTGCCCATAATGATGTTCAGAACCCAGCTAGTCATGTCAGGAATGCTGTAGTATGAAAGTATAATGCTACTTACTCTCATGCCTCTGTTCAGATGACTTCTTGGTATTAATTAGGCCCAGCATCATAATTCTGGGACAAACATCTAGGTTTTTCCTGTGCATAATGAGAGGGTTAAGGACAGAATTTTTTTACTACATTACCAGTGTAAACTAATCACCTCTACCTGAGGAACATACTAATAGCTTTCCAGATAAGAGGAAAAAAATCTGCCCTGTGCTGGCTAGATTTTTCAAGATATTTTATTAGCAAATAATTTAACTTTTACCAGCGTAGCCAGGAGGGACAGAGATATAAAAATACTGCTTAAACCTGGGTAAATTTGAATGTGAAATTGGGCAAGAATTGGGAACTTAACAACTATAGTGTACCGAGAAATTAATATATTCTCAAGCCATTAAAATTCCCGGAGGGCCTGGATGACTACCACTGACTAAAGTCTGCAACTTTGATATAGGTATCCTTGTTTAATGGCTCTTCGTAGAAAACTGGAAAATTTTGCAACACAAAAATTCATCCTTATTATCAAGCATTTCAGACCACTTTGTGCCATGAGGTAGTGAAATTTCCCCTCACCACTTTGATACTTTCTTTCTCTTCAGTCTTTCTGATACCCAACAGGGTTATGTGAAGGAGAAGGGAGGTGGACTACCAGACCTGACTGTGGGTGGTTACAACTAATGGAAAAGATCTCTGAAATGCTCAGGGCTGACAGCTGAGACCAGGGGCTAGCTCTTTCAAAAGTCATTATCAGGAATTAGCAATCCAGGCCCTCAAACCAGGATTTGGTGAATAAAAACTGAACATGGTCAGTCCCTCTTGCAGCAGGAATGGAGAACTGACAGAGGATGCGAAGGCCACAGCTGTGGCCTCACCTGGCCACACTCTGCATGGACCCAGCCCTTAGTCTCTGTGCAGTTCTGTGACTGCCTCTTGCATACGTAGAAATTAAATGGGGAAATGAAAAGCAGGTCCTCGGTGGTTCTATGACACTCGTGCACCTCTCCCATGACCAGAGGCAAGAGGTACCAGGTCCTTTGCCATCTGCCCACCACCCCAGGAGGAGGGTGGCCAGTAGGGTTCTTGCCTTCTGCACAGGAGCAGTGGGGCCACAGGTATTGTCAGTGTGATGTGCGGGGCTGCTGTCCTGGGGAATTGTGCACAGGACTGTCCACCAGATGTGCTTGAATTAATTACTGTTGATGCAGCTGTCCTGTATCACCCTTCAGCTCCTCACAGCTTCTCCTCAGCTTCTGAAGTTATACAAGCAAGCCGACCTCTTCCTTCCCTTGCATAACCGTATGCAAATACTGAAGATAAATGAAGAGACTCTTCAAGACCCTTGTAACTCTCCCTTCTTGAGACCCATTGTCTCGAGATGTGGTAAAATTTTGAGATTTATGAGGTTTTTTTCATTTTTTTGAATACTCACATGGGCTGCTGAGATGCTCTGTTTCTCAGAGGAAAGCTCCTTAAAGCTGCAAAATCTTACCATTAGGGTGGTGTGTAGGATCTGGTAGCGATGAAGGATCACAGCTAAGGTGTGAGCACAGTAAGGTTGTGTGTTTGGACTCAGGAAGTATCTTGTCTCTCTGCTTCATCTTTCATCTGTTACCAACCACCAACTTTTAAGTGAAGAACTATAGTTCTCCCTAACTATTTAACCTCAAAACATTACAGAAAAAACAGGGACTAACTTGCTTTAAATAATGTGCTTGTTCTTGTATACAGATATTGCAGGTCTTCATCAGACAAACCCAATAAATTACCTTTAGCTAGACTTCAAATTCTTTAGTGACAGATTTAAGGTAGAGCTAGGTCTTGCTGCCTTCAATATGCTTGGATCTGGTCCATGCACAGAAATGTAATTTCGCTTGGGCAAGTATCACAGTGCAAGCAGCTACTCTATAAATTGCCAATGCAAGTCACACTGCACACACAGATAAAGCTTTAGATGCAGATCTTATAGAGCATCCAACACCCACAGGAAACAGCTGCACTACCTCTTCAGTTGCTCCCCTAAACAGATTAGAAGGCCCTCTCTAAAGTATTGAAGACATGTGACAGGTTGTGTCTGTCCTCTGCCTTTGCCTGCTAGTTTAATCACATCATGGAAAATTCTGCATACTTCTTTTCAAAACAGCAGATGAAGTATGAAGTTACATACATGGACCTTATCTCTTTAAGTAATCTCTACACAGAATTGATATGCAAAGGTGGTGATATTCACAAAGAATGGGCATTCAGAGTTGTCCTGTAAATAAAATAGAAACTTCTTTAGTATGTAAATACATGGTAATTCTTAAGATGCCTCAGAGATATCTGACTACGGTGGCTGAAAATATGGTTTTTACAGTCTGTTCAAAAAGGTTCAGTTCTGTTAGGTGCTGGTAGACTGCAATCCAAGCATGTGCTGCTGACAGTATGATTTTCCAAGGTGATGTGAGTTTACTTAGCTGCTCTGGATGAACGCTAGCCCCTGCCTGTGAGCCCAAGTAGGACTGCAGCAGTTGTAATGGATTCACAACAGGGTGAGTCATTTGGTAGTCAGGCTTGCATTTTCTATCCTAGCCAGAAAATCTGGCAGTTACTGATTGAGAGAGGAAAAGAGGAAGCTGGGACAGGGTTTGGAGGGAAAAGAAGTTTTCTGTTTGTAAGATCAGTGGCCTTTGGTGTACAAAGATCTTCCAGGATTTCTTCACAAGAAATCAGAAAGAACATTTCCTCTGAAATGTCCCCCCAGATGCAGGAGATTAGCAAAAACCCAACACAGCACTGTGTAGAAGAACACATTAGTGCTGGGCAAAGGTGTCACTAGCTGAGAGAAGGCATGGTCTACACATGTAGGGCATGACCAGTCACTGCACACTTTGTACAAGATGACATGAACCAATGCAAACAGTTCTGTGTGCACCAAGTTCACTGAAAATATTTGTCTCTATTATGTAAGATTTCAGCTCCAGATTGTGGAGTTTTTTTCAAAATAAAAATGCAGGGCAACTTGAAATTAGTCTTAACTGTAGGATCCTGCAAATCTTTAATGTTCAGTGCTCTATGCAGGTGTTATCAGTGCCTGTAACTCATTTTTTCAACCACCATGGTAATGGGTCAAGGTAATGTCTGACGAGTTATGTATTCTTTGCTATAGTTGAGAAAAGGATGTCAGTAACTTTGCTGATAAAACGCTTCAGAGACATCCTGGAAAATCCTGATCAGCTAGACATCTACAAAGCCTTTTCTTCCAGTGATCTCTCTGTGAAATCTTTTGAAATAATTTTTAAAAAAATTTAGAACCTTGGAATGTTCTTTATATGATGTTTCCCTTTGGAATCCAGTAAGGCAGCATCTGCATTTTTCTGAGAAGGTTTTCAGGTGAAGTGAACCGTAAGATTGCTCCCAAGTAAACATTCATCTCTACCTAGAAATGGCCTCATTACTCAGCAGGTCATACATTCATTACTGGTTCTTGTCTCAAGTTCTTCCAGAGTCACCTGGAGTCTCGTCTAAGTGTTTTAGCACTGGCAAAAATGGGTATTAATGATTGTGCCTAATAGGGCCACATTGTAAGATTTGATTTGAATGCCACAGAGTAAGTGGGCCATCTGGATCTGACCTGCCCAAAAATGTCAGCACAGCATGTGACTATTGAGAGGGTTAGGTGCTGCTGTTTCGATTAGTCATTTTATTACTCTGTCCCTAAATCCATCCCAGCCAACCCCAGCTGCTCAGGCTTAGAACTGCTTTCTCTTAGGAAGACCAAAGGAAATAATTTGTGCTGTGTCTATTTGAATCAAAGATCAGCAGGGGAGACTTTCTTCCCATCACAAGTGAATTCAAGGCTATGGTGACAGGTAGGTCACCAGTGTAGTTTATAATGACTCTAGTTAAATCCCCATCTGCATACTTTAATTGCAAGTTAAATTAGGATATTGCACAAAGAAGGTTCCAAATATAGGTGTCTTCCTTTCTTAAAATAATCCTTAAAAAGCAGTCACATGCCTAATACTCTGTGATGTGGTGATACTTTTCTGTCATGCTGTGACAGGTACCAATGGGTTATGCAGTATTTGAATGCAAAATCTGACTCCGGCTCTAACATTTGAAAGATACTGTCTTTTGAGGTAGCCATCTCTGGAGTCATCACTCTTAGAAGTGTAGTTAAATATAGAGATCAAAATTATAAGGAAAGTGAATTGTGTGACTAGAATAAAGCCAATCATGGTGACTGATTACAGAAAAATGTGGTCGTCTCCACTTTTCAGCAATGATACTTATATAGTCTATGTCTGATTATGGGATTGAAGGATGATTCAAGTCATAAGGTCTTCAGAGGTTATTAGTGCAACCTCCTGCCTGAAGCAGAATCAGCTATGAGGTCAAAGCAGGTTACACAGAACTTGTCATGTTACTTCAATGTGCATCAGTTTCTGCAAGAGTTTTGTGCAGCTCATCCTCAGTTTTAATCCTTGCCCTCACCTCCTTTCCTGCTGCACAGTCTGGGGATCATATACAGGTGTCACATTCGGCAAGATAGTTAGACTTTATCTCAGAGGTCTTTTCTAATCTTAATGATTCCATGATTCTAAGACAGTCTCCTAAGTTTGCACTATTTTTTTTTTAATATACATGTTAGCAAAATACTGGAAAACAGAACCCAAAATGCCTCTGTGTTCATTCATACCTAGTTTAGTTCAGTTCATACTTAGTTTTGAGTCTTGCCTCACTGACTTTCTTAAGCCTTAAACAGGATCTCACAGAATAATTTTCAATTTCTGCCTTAAAAAGTGTTTAGAAAAATGTGCTGTATTTTTTGGCATGTAGTTGTCACTATAATATGAATGCCTCAAAGGAATTATATTTCTGAGCTGCACACTAGCAGAAGGTCTGTATCAATTGTCTTGACAGCTCTTTCACATATATGTTTTTTATGTTGTCAAATATAGCTTTCCTTTTTTTTCTGTGTGATCAGAGATGTCTGTTGTTGATACCACAGTCCAGCTTGCCAGTTGATTACAAGATTGTATGAACTTGCTACCCTGTTTCACGACATTATTAATTTTCCTTGGAAAGATCTTAAACAGATGTTCTTACACTTTTAGGCACCTCAGAGAGATATCTCCATTTATTAATCTATGAATGGTATATATTTAATGTAATACCAGCAGAAACATTTCCAAATCAACACCAATCCCTCCTGTGTGGGAGCTGATCTTTGAACAAAATGGGAAAGGAGCTCCAAACCGGATGCCCTTTACTCACACTTGGCTTCCAGCTGCCTGCAGATGGTAGTGGTAATGTTGGAAGTTACCAGTGCTGGAAGTTATGAGAAAGCAGTCCCACAACTTTGTTTGCCTGTTCTTCAGTTTCTGTATACCGAGCACACTTCTCCTCTTGGGCTGGAAGTATGACTCAGACCTATGTGTGGAAATATTTCAAGAAGCTCATGAGTCTTAATTGTTATCTTCCAGCAGATGTCAGGGAGCTCTCAAAGTTTTTCAGAGGCAAAACTCCAGTTCTTATCCATCTGCTCGGAGCTAATTAAAATATGGTGTGGACAAGACCAAAATGTACCTTGAATGAGTTAGCACAGAAAGAAAAAGTGACAGTAAGACAACTTCTATGAAACAATTACTGTTCTGCAGGCCAGCATTCAGAGCTGTTATTGCCACCCTTTTGCACAGTAACTTTAATAACCAATCCCTTCGCCTCTGTGCCTATGAGGAATGTCTTTAAATCATGCAATTACCTTTATTATCTGTCTACAGGCCCAACAAAACCAATTTGGAAAACCAAAGCTGAGCTGAGCTGTGTTGTTGATTTTTACATAACTTTGCTCCATCTTGGTTCAGGCTGGTATGGAGAGGTGTGATAGGTTTGTCACTGAGCAAATGAAGACTGCATTTGTCATCATTCCCTATTGTCATCATTTCCTAAAGTTGGGAAATGTAGAAACACCATCCAAGAAAAAGGGAACAATTGCTGAAACAATTGATCTGTAGGAACTGCATTCAACAACAGAGTAACAAGGGAATAAAGTTTTTCTCTAACTGGAGTTAGAGAAGAGGCTTTTGTCTTTATTTGTTAGTGAGAAATAAAAAAAAAAAACCCCACCACACACAACAGAACAAAACGAAATAAAAACAAAACCAAAAGCAAACAAAAACCTCAGAACTCCACGTTTTTACAGGTACCTAAGAAACTAAGTAGTCATAATAGAAATCCTTACAAAAAATCCAGCTTCTAAGTACAGAATTGTAAAAAAGGGTTGTTTACCCTGGAGAAAAGGAGACTCAGAGGAGGCATTATCACTCCCTAGAACTACCCAAAAGAAGGTTGCAGCAAGGTGGGGGTTGGCCTCTTCTCCCAAATAGCAAGCACTAGGATGAAAGGAAATGGTCTCAAGTTGCACCACAGGCAGTTTAACTGGATATAAGGTAAAATTTCTTCATGGAAAGTGTTGTCAAATATTGAAATAAGCTTCCCGGGGAAGTGGGGTAGTCACCAGCCCTGAAACTATTTAAAACGACATGTAGATGTGATGCTTGCAATGTGGTTTAGTGGAGGGCTTGGCAGTGCTTAAGATTTCATCATTTTAAGAGTCTTTTTCAACATAAACAATTCTATGATTCTAAATAACTATTAAATATAGTTACAAATAAATTATAAAAATAACTAATTAAAATGAAAACAATCTGCATTATTCCATACAGTGGGCTAAAAAGAGAAATATAAATCATAAAGGATTTGTGCTGAAATCTCATTCTCTTAAGACAGTTGTTTCCAGAAGAAGCCCATACATAAAATATATGATAAGAGAAACATAACTAATCATTTTTAAAACCTGTAAATTGCAGAGACTCATTTCTCCCTGTTATCTGCTTCACCAATGCCATCACAAAGTTATCACCTAGGCAGCAGAGGAGGTAGCACTGCAGAAAATATGTGCAAGGAATTGGGAAGCAGGTACTTTGAAAAAAATGTAATTATGCTGGAGACACTCATATTAAAGATTTCTTTTGAGACGTTCATATTGAAGTGACAGCTACATTCCAAGAAATACAGTACATTTTTCTCAAAGATTTTTTAATGTGGAAGTTGAAAGTTTCTGTGCAAGATTCTATCTAAACCTGATGAAAGCAGGCTTGATTTCCAGACTAGCTGATGAGTGTATTGTAGTAGTTTTCCAATTTTTTCTGTGTAATGGTAAGGCTTTGGTATAAAAGAGCAAGCATGAAAGATGTATTCAGTAGCTCTTGGGAGAAGCTGGTGTGAGGGCAAAAAAGTGCAAATGAGGGATAATCCCTGCATTCCTAATGTGAGCTCTGGGCCATTTTCTTTGGATTCTCACTGATCAAATTTCATACTTTCTACATGATCTTTCCTCTTAAGGTACAAGTTGTTAAACCAAAAGGCTTCACAAGGCAATAGATAAGTAAAATATGTCTTCAGCAGTAGAACTGATGCGATATATTTAATTATGTGAAGTTACAGCCTTAGCTAATTAGTAGACAAAAATACGATTTTTAAGGCCTTTCATCTGGATTTTTTCATGGAACCGAGGAGGTTTGTTCCTTATTTCTTTAGTTGCCTATTAATAAAAGTCTTTAGAAAATGTTCACCAAGAGAATAAAAATGACTATTTGGAATTTGCATTTTTCCTTTTGAATGATCTTTTCAAGGGAGACTTACATATATCTAACCAGAACACTTCCCCTGATTTCTCTTGGGGAAAGGATCACTTGTGCTGCCTGAACACATTTGTTTGTGTTTGGCTTTTTGGGGAACTAAGACTGAATAGACCAATTTCAAGGATACCTTGATGACTGATAATGCATGAATATCAGTAAATACTGTTCTGATTTATTTCTTTGTCTTAACACCTGAGAAAAGAGGCATACATATAAAAAACCCACACACTATGAACTCATGAACATCTGGGTGCCTTCAAGAGAGGACATTGGAGAAGTGGGCCTATATTGTGTTTGCAGGATGTTATTTCCCTTCAATCCTTGTCTTTTCTTGACTCTTCAGAGAATGCATCAGCTGGGATCTGAGGGCTTTGTCATACCTATAGCTAAGTGATTAATTTGAATTTTGGAAGGACTTTCTGGTTGACTCATAAGTTCCAATGACACCTCTTCTTCAATGCCAGCATAAAGCATTTCTACTTTCTACATGCAGCTACACATTACCATAACATTACGAATCTCCTGTTTGAGTCTGTCCAACATTTTCTGGCTACAGGGGAAAAAAAAGGTTGCTTTTATTCTGCCCCGTTTTCTTGTTCTGCTGTACAGTGTCACCCCATGAAAACTTGTGTCAGTGCATCTGGGTGGTGGGAAGTAACCAGATGAGATCTCCAGTACCCCATCACAGGGGATAAACTCAGTGAAGCCCTCCTTCAGCATTAAAAATGGATTTCAAAATGTTTTTCCCTGACAGCTGCTGCTGCTGTGATGCAGCCAGGCAGGAGCTTAGATAGGTGTCTGGACCAGGGACAGGGGTTACAGAAAGTCCCAGCATATACCTGTGTTCCCCAGGAGGGGATTTGGACTTACATCCATAGTCAAGTAGAATGCAGGGGCAGGTGCAATGGCTTTTAGCTCAGGGGGCCATGCTGATTGTGATGGGACTGGAGCCAGAGGCCTGCCTTGCTTACCAAGGGTAGGCAGAGAACTCCTTTAAACCTGGTGAGGCTGGGAAGAAGCTGGGAAGTCCAATGGTTCTCAGCTCTCAGCAACTGCCTCCAAATATCATCTCTAACTTCTTAAGCCTTGACAGTCTCTCTGTTCATTAAACGAATTTTATTTAGCCTTAAAATGTAACTAATATTAAGATTTGCTTCATGTGCAGAAGGTAGCAGGTCCCAAGAGTTGCCTTACCTGGAGAAGCACAATTCTGACACAGAAAAGCTAGTTTCTCTCCATCACCAAGGGCTTCTTGCTACATACAAAGTTTGGTTTGCAACACAGGAAGATGAGGTGCGGGTCAGAAAGAGGATAAAATGGCTACTTTCCCATCACTAATGACAAGGTCATAGTTAACATTTCCTTTTCCAGGACTATGGCTTATTCATGTTCTGTTTCTTTTCTATGTCAGCTCTGATTTCTGTTACTTGATTAGTGACTCAGTGTTTTTAAAATGAGACTTTTAAGTACAGTGGTGCTATACTATTATCTAATTGAAAATGTTTTGAGACCTGAATTGTGTTGACTTTTTAACTTTACCTCTGACTCAAATAATTAATACAATAAATGGGCATTGAAATATATCATGAATAGCCAATTTAGAAGTAAAGTATTTTAAATTGAAAAAAAAATTAGAGCTAATTGAACATGACATGTTTTAAGCAATTTGAAGTAACAGTTCAGATGTGCTGAATACCAGCCCCCTTCCTTCTCCCAAGCACAAAAAGTGTTTGTTTCTTTTAAAGATCAAAATGTCATGAATGTGCCTTTCAAACACATTTGTTAAGAAACTCATGGAGGGATGTTTAGAAGTAAATATGAGTTTTAAATGTTCTTAATTGTTTATCCTTCTCATTGTACAGTCTTGGAGCTCATCCACCTCAATCAAGAAAATAAATAACAGTTATTTCCATGACTCACAAGCAGTGATAAATATGGAGTGTTTAGGTACCAACCTGAGATTTGCTTGCTCCTTAAAGTAAAACACATTCACAGCTAGTAAAAAGCCACTTTGGTCATAGCTCTAATCATAAAGGAGTAGTAGTAATTGCATTCAGAAACTCAAACTGTTGATGTTGCCATCAGCTCTCTCTCTTCTTGAATCTCAGTCCTGATCTTTGGCACATGATGGACAAAGACATGACCAAGTCTTTCAGTAAGATAAACTAACCTGATATGATCTCCTCCTTTGAAAGTTAAGTAAGACTTAGGGGGTTGAGTGGAGACCTTTACCAGCTTAGTAGTTGGAAAACAATCACCAGTCACAAACAGCTTTCTTATGAAACACACAAAGCACTTTTCATTCCCATTGCCTATTCTACCAATGCAGTAAAAGGCATCTAAATTGTCAAGGATGGGTTTCATTTAATCAACATTAATATTTATTCGTCAGTTGAGAGATTTAGCAAGGAGTTGTCTCTAGAGGAAAGGTGAGGGAGGTAGCTGATGCATCCTTTTGTGAAATCTGAGACAAGAAAAACATGCAGAGAGCATGAGAAGAAATAACAGCAAAGACAAAAACCCCAGCTCCATTTCTGGTGACGAGTCTCTTGTTCTCAGCTTCACTGCAAGTAAAATTCAGGTATAAAACACTTTAATCTGTTGGACTTTCTATGGTGTTGCAAGGTCATATGGAGCTTTTAAGGTCACTCATCTTATGGGTTTCTGGGTCACAGGCTCCCAGCTCACTGGCAAGATACAGACTAATGCAGAAGAAAACCAACTCACATGATAAAGACCTGAGGAGGGGACAGATCTCCCACCCCACTGAGGACGCAGGTGTCTCTACAAGAGCTGGCAACATCTTACTGACCACAGTGGCCAGTTCTGGGAACTTTTGTAAGGTCACCGAGGCCACCCCAATCTGGGAACCCCTAGGCCACCTGGGTCTCCAGATCTTGGGGCTCAGTGACTTCTCCAGAGTGTACCAGGTACCCCCCACCATATTTTACGTACTTGCCTCAACATGTGACATCAACTGCTTCAGCATTCTCAGCAAAGTCGGTATAAAGGGAACAGCATAGAGGTAGCGCCTCTTATGACCTCAGCTGGATGAGGCCTTTCAGCCACGTTTCCTTTCTGTTTTACTACTGGAAGTGTTAGTTTGATCTGCAGTCATAACAATTTTTTACAGCTCTGTGTCCCTTGCGTCTGAGAAATGTCTGAGGGTACAAATCCTGCTCAAGCCTGATTTTTGGCAGAGTAAGCTAGTCCCATGCAGGCTGGTCCATGCTGCCTTGGGGGGGATGGGTCCCTAGAAGAAACTGCTCTCTGAAACATACCCAGGTTTTGTACTGCAGAGATCTGGTCCAGAACAGACCCCTGTGGTCCCTGGCATCCTGTTATTAGATGATATTTTTAGTGAATCCCAGGAGTCAGCATCCAGGGTAAGAAGTCTTTGCTATTCCTTTCACATATCCTCCTGCTTTATTCAATTAACTGAATTGCCAAAAAAATGGGAAATTACTTCTCTGTGTTTTACTCACCAAAACATAGCTGTATTTCAGCATACAGTTTTGGCCCATAGGTTTTCCCATCTTGCAGGTACCTCATTTGGGGTATGCAAACTCAGGCTTTGATTTATATTATCTACCTGAAGGATCTTTGATATTAAAATCCTGTATCGTTGAACTCCAGCTCCTACATATGTCTTAAAGTACTATCTCCTTCCACTTTATTCAACCATCAGCAAAAACAAATGGACTGAAAAACCTAATACCATTACAGCTAAAAGGTGATCTCACTACATATCCCTGGAATCATTCTCTTCAAGTCAGCGTGGAGGGAATAAGGGTGGGAGATTTTGGACCCTTGCCAGGGTTCTTATTAAAGACCAATTTGTTTTTCATTATTTAACAGACAATGTTGAAAACACAAATACCAGTGGGATAAAAAATGGTTTATGTAAGTAGCAGTGGGAAAACTCTGTGGTAAACCAAAGGTGGAACTAATCCCTTAACAGAGAGGAGTGAGTAATAGCAGCTGAGTCAGACACAGCAAGGTTTCACTAGGTGCTGAGTGCGTCCGTGAGGAGCTGCGCATTTCTACTCCCGTGACAGTGGTCACTGTGGGCAAGGCAGGCCCTCATGAGCAGAGAGTCCTTTGTACACCAGAACAATTTGGGGAAGACAAGTGAAAGGACTGCTTGAATGTCTAACAAAACCTGGCCAACTGACTTTTTAACTATCTGTGTAATGAGAATTATCACTGAGCAATATATTACTGGCATTAAAAATACTCCATGTCAGTCTTGCAAAAAACCAAAAAGAAATATCGTTACAGTCCATTCCTTTAAAAAGGCCAGAAAACCTGTTCAAGAGAGCTATATTAGCCCTGAAATAGCATTATCTAGGACAAGAGACATGTTTCCAGTGCTCGGTTAAGACCGTGACACTCGATAGCTCTTGTTAAAGGTGTGCAACATCACGGCAGAGTTTAGTATGCTATTTCTCAGGGGAGCCATTTGCCTTATGATATCTGCAGCTTCCAGAGTCAAGCTAATCCTCATTTCCCCAGCTTTCCTGAGAAAGTCATATAAATAGAGGATGAGAAGGATGTTGATTCTGAGTCTTTTCCCTTAGGTATTAATATCAAAGAAAACAAAATGGATAGCTAAGGCCCAGAGCGTGCTCTGAAGATCGCAAAGGGAAATCATCTCCTTGAACATACTCCATTTACAACCTTCTGTCTCATGGGTTATCACTGGAAAGCAAAGGTTTGATCCAAAGCACTATCAGATCCTTAATTAGCTGTTGTTCCATGCTCTTTCCAACAAACTGGAAAGGGTTCAGGCTGTTCCAGCAACTTTTCACTGACAAAAAAGGACATTATGTTTCCACCCTCTCACAGCCTCAGCTACTTGTGCAGGGCCCTGACTTGCAGTGGCTTACTGAGTCCTTTGCTAAGCTGAACTGTCTCCCTTGCTTGGCAGGGATTGATGTGACAGGTTTGCCAGCTGAGTGGCACAGGGGAGGGTCAGACACACTGAAAAAGCCAGAAGAGGAAGAGGAGGACACGAGCCACATGACTCCAGCATCGGTCAGTAGCATGCTCTGACATCTCAGCAGAGCAGACAAAACCTGCTCTTTTCCTGGCTTCTTTTATTTTTAGAGGAGAAGTAAACAGCTTTATGCCCTCCTTCCTCTCTGTCTCCAGCATCATGAGGAGACGATGATGAAATGAACACACGTTACCTGCTGGCTTCATCTGCTGGTGTGTTTGTCAAGGCTCCTAGCATCTCCCTTTGGGTAGTTTGGGGTCTCTGTGCTCCCCAGCAGAGTCCTGGTGCTCACCTACCTTCACACTTCTCCTGAGCTTTTTCCACTGTCAGGGGAAAAAGCAAAACGGTGAAAATAAACCATGCTACAGATTCCAGTCAGATGTTCCCTTCTAAACACAGGCTTTACAAATAATACTCTATCAGTATCAATGCACATCAGTGACCATATTGTTCAGTCTTGCACTGGGGAGTGCTTTCCAATTAAAAGCAAACTGCTGAAAGAGACTTTCAAATTGGTTTCATTGAAGAAGAAGAAATGAAGGGATGCTACTTGAGATCTGACAATCGCTGAAGTGATTTGTAAGCATGAAGCACGCAAGATAACATTTAATTAACGGTGGCAAAAATAGAACATCGTTTTGAATTTACGCAAGTTCTCTTGTTCTACATATAAGCTATGCCCTTTCTTTAAGTTTCTCTTCTCAGAAAACTATATTAACCCTCCATTCCTGTAGATGATATACCAGACGCAGGTTGGGCAGCATCTCCTCTCCCTTTTTCAAAGATTTCAGTACTCATTTGTGGATTTTGACCCAGGCAGTATTTTCCAAAAAATCTCAGTCTGAAATCTTTTTCCCTGAAGCAGTGAAAGTGACTGTTTATATAGTAGACATTACAAATAAATCGTTATATCTATTATGGCTGTGCACAAATATGCTTATCAACTGCCTGAATTTGAAACATCTCCGTGGATTAATCAAGTATTATGTCCAGAGCACACGGAGAAACTGTGATACTTGTAACTCAGGTGGCAATCTTGGGTTCCCTGGTCAGCAGAGCCAAACAAACAGGTTTTTGGTGTCAGTCATCGGACCCATTTTGGATGTTTGCTTCAGAGGCACTTGAACTGCAGTTCTCAGACACTGTTTCTTCTGACCAGCGAGAGAACCCTGACACTGCAGATGACTCCAGTTATGCAGACCTTTTAATGAGACTGATCTTGAGAAGGTCTTGGCTCAGAGCACATGTCCCAGCCCCATTATTATTCCAGTGGTCACTACAGATGGGAAACCCCTTCCCACAGCTGCTGCTCAGCACATGATGTGACAGTATCACTGTCTGCATTCAGTTCCCATCCTGCATCAGAATGACAGTGTTGACAAGCCAGTGAAATGGTTGTTAGTTGTGCACCAGAACCTTCTCCAGGCCCTCTGACAGGCAACATCTCCCTTTTCAGGGAAGCTGGGCAAATTGCCTCTCCCAAGGACACCACTGGTGCCCACCTGCTTTCAGACTCTGATGCTTCACTGATGACAGAATAGAAGCTGTCTAGTGGGATATGGTGTTGGACAGGGTGCCTACCTTATTCACCAGTTCTCCAATTTTCTTGTTATGGAGAGGTTGTTTTAGACCTAGAAAACAATTGGAGGGACCATATAATTCTGAGTAGCCAGTTTATGGCCTTTCTGTCCATGGGCAACTCTACTCTTCACTTGCTAAGCCCCTGAGCAACTTGGGGCAACCATGCAGCAGGCACTCAGATGATCTACTGAGTTACTTTTCAGACAGAACAGTTCTGAGGGGCTGGGGACAGCAGTGAGCACACAGCTCACTGGCATTTGACCCCACTTAGTTTTACTCCAGTTTTGAGTTTTGCAAGCTTATTGCATACTATACTACTGTGTAAATTAGAAAACATCAAAGAAACCATATCCCAATAGGAAGAATAGCAGTAATTAGTAGTAATAGTAAGTTGTATAGGAATTAGTAGTTAACCCACTAGTAATCAATAACTAATTATGCATGGCAATTAATCAATTCTACAAGAAACATGAGCATATGTGGGATCTATTTGTGTGATCTAATTATTCAGAGTTAAGCCGTGCTCCAGTTTTTGTGACAGTTGTTTTAAAGCCAGTGGCAGAACTGATGGCTTTTCAATGATGGGGTCTCCTGCATCTGTGTAGTAATATAATCGTATCCCTGGGTTATGGTGAACCAGCTTGGCCTTTTCCAATTGATTTGCCTTTTGCAATGCAGGCTCTAAAGTCTACTTGACTTTGATATGTCCTCTGTAAAGTATGTAAATACACACTTGTCAGAACTTTTCCCTCCTGCAAGAACAACTATCCAAAACAGCCAAGAGATGGGAACAAACTCTGATGGATCCTGTTCCTTAATTCAGATGGCTTTGTATAAGAACAACCCACAACCACTGGGACAAACCCCCCAGGATTCAGTCTATCTCATTCTTCATTTTAGATTAGTTCATCTAGATAGCACTTCCACTGCATTCTCAGCTCCCCAGAAAATTGTACCATCCACTGGCTGTAGAGATTGACAGCTCAGATGGGCTGATTATAAGCAGGTTTCTTATTATTGTAATCCCCATTATCTGTGTTCAATCCAACAAAATTATGATAGTACATACACAGCAATTTCCATGTTTTGTGAAGAATCTATTTCTAACATTAAAAATATTATATTTGGAAAGGTAAGGGTGATACTGCTGCAGTGACAAATGTACCAACCAAAACCAATCTCCTTCCAAAGATAGCTACATATTTTGATGTAATGAGATGATAAATGTGGGTGTCAGATGCATTAAGAATGGACCTTATTATGCAGAGATGTCTCTGTAAAGCTTCCCAGATTTACATCTTTTCTGCCTCTTATTTTGAGGATCCAGCTCTTCCTGCCTCTAAGCAGGTCTTTTCTGGTTTTCATCACCTCCTCTGCTTAAAGGAACCCAATGTACTTTAACAAGAGTCTTTCTTTCACTAGTAATACTAGGAACATTGCTTCTTCCAAAAGCTTCAGCTCAACCCTGCAGCATGCAGCAGCATGAAGATAAAGAATCTTCTGTACAATAAGGAACTGCCTTCACATTCCCAAAGGTGAGGCTGAAGCTTGACTGATTAAAGAGTCAGAGACCCCATTTGGTTATCACTTCATTTGGAACAATTAATTTTGGCTTCCAGTTGTTATGTCTATCAGGCCTGAAAGAGTGTTTACTGTAACTCAAATTAAATTATTGCAGAGTAAGAAGCATATGTTATCAATCTCATTTGCCTTGCAAAAAGGCCAGATTTCCATACCAAAATATTTTTAAGAGAGACCAGGAACTTGGCTCTGTGTTTGGACCTCCTCCAAAAGGTGATCAGTTTAATGCTTAGTTTACTACAGCACCTAAATTTGAGGGGGATTCAAACCAAGAGCTACTTAGAGATATTGCTGATCTTGTCATGTCTTGTAGTATCCTCACAGAAGCTACAACAAAGTAGCTTTGAACCCACTTGTGCTATCTGCTCAATGTAGTTCTTGGGACCACAAAACTCATCAAAAGGGTATCTTGTAAATACAGACTTTCTAATTCAAAAGCTTCTGAAACCTTTTCAGACAGTCTAAGTTTAAATTGCATCCCCACACACCCATATCCAGACTGAAGGGCTTTTTGGGATCTACAGAATCCACACGTAGCTGCTTCTGATATCAGAAGATGCCTAATCTGGTTTACAGTAGGGGTCAGCTGCAAACTGGGGAGATGAATGTCTGGGCCAGGCACCTTGTGTGACTTCACAATGCTAGGAGGAGTTTTGGACTGCGGTAGCCAGGTAGGATCAGCTGAGACTCTCAGCAAATACCCCCATCAGCCTAATTGAAGCTCTGACATCTGAACAAGATGCCAAGAGTCATCACCACTAAGCTTTTGTGTCTGAGTTCAGCCAGTTTTACTGTACTGTAGGTATTTGCCAGTATTCGTCAGTTAATTTTAAAGCTGAGTTTTCCGAAGACAGAATAATTGTTCTTCAGACAAATTATTGTGATTTTTCATCATCTGCCATTATGATGATTCTGTAATTTTTGTTTTTCTTGTGTGATAGTCATCTCCTCTACTGTTGCCTCAGATTGTTTAAATAACTGAGCTTTATGTAATGTTTTATTTAAATACATGCCAGTGCCTGCCTGTAGCTGCACATATCCAAGGTATGTGCAGTGGCCAGTGGGCCCTGATGGCCAGACGGAACAGTAGAGCAGCTTCTGCTTCTCTCTTCTACATAGAAGAGCCTCCTCATGCACCTCCTCATCACCAGCAGTGGGAAACATTCCAGGAGAAGGTTCAACCTGGACATCTCCTGCAGGAGAAGAGCTGAGATCATCCTTACTTGACAACAGTTTGCTCAGACTCCTGGGAGCATTGGGAAGCAGGAGTCTATAAAGATGTGGTCCTCTTCTATGGGGCTCCAGGAGCCCAGGCAAGGCAGAACCAGGGATGGGACCAGAGGGAAGGATGGGACCTGGGTTACTGTGCCTGTGAGCTTAAAATTCAGAAGGTGTTTCTCCTTCAGCTTTGGCAGAGTGTCAGCTCCTGGCAGGAGCAATCAGCCACTCATATGCCTTCCCCTCTAGGCCCTTCACCATGCCAGTGGCCCTCCTCTGAATTCTCTCTAAACAGCCTTATATCCCTCTTGTACTGTGGTGCCCAAAACTACACACGATATTCAAAGTGAGGCCGCCCTAGTAGAGAGCAGACCAGGACAATCCCCTCCCTCGTCCGACCAGGGATGCTCTGCCTGTTGCCTCCCAAGACACGGTTGGCCCTCCTGGCTGCCAGGGCCATCTGTGAGCAATATGCACATCATGAAATAAGCATCATGTATTTGACCTGAAGGACGTACCTGGGGTCTAGAAAATGCTGCATGAATCTTGATGAGGGACATTGAGTACCAGTGTATAGATAAAAGGCAAATTTTGGTTATAAATCTGCTTGCTTTCCTGTTGAGGAGCAAAGTTATAAAAAAACCCTATTAGTCAACACTGTAATTGATGGTTTGATGGTAATTTGCAGCAGCACAGTACCATGAATATCAATTTTATTCAAAAGAACAGATAATGAAAACTTTTCATTTTGTAGTGACTCACGTGTAATACACTGCATTTCCTTTAATAGGAAATGATGTGCGTACAAAATCCATAGTTGCTATGATTAGTTGTTGCTGATCTTTAAAGATAAGAAGCAAAGTGGGGAAAAAAAGTAAAAACTGTGTCAATTTATCAACAAGAAAGTTACTCAGATACCAGAAGTAATGAGTCTCTGAATAAAAAGGATGATAATGAATCACTTCCTTGAAGTATAATTTAGCTGGGTTTAGAACTAAGTAAGTACAGCTTGGAGGTCCTAAGAAGTGTGCCTTTCATGATGGCAAGTGAAATTTCTTAGAGCCATTAAAAATTAGTTTGGTTTCTGTAACATAATAGGTACTACATATATTCCAGCACTGGATAATGGAGCTCAGTACCTTTTTTATCCTATGAGCAAAAATTAATGTAGTCCCTATATGTAACATAAAATCTACTTGGCATGTAAAGAGAATGGAAGTGTGATAGCACTGGAGATGTACTTAAAATTTGCACCAGTAAGTAGGAAGCAGCTTATAAAATTAAGCACCTGATGTGTTCTGCAAATCTACTTTCCTTACTATTCATCTTCCAGGAACTCCTTCCTAAATATTGATCAAAACTTGACCACAGAGAAATGAGAGCATGATTTCATAGACTAAATGCTAGCAAACCAGATGTTTAGAAGATGTGTTAGAAGTTGTTTAGGCTGCCATTCAGAAAGACCAGACTTGTCTTGCTCTGAGTGCTTATTTTCATTGTCAGTTGTGAAAGATAAAAATCAATATAACTTTAGCAGAAAAAAAATCTAAATTAAAAAATTATTGTGTATTATAATGGAGAGTTGCACATTACTGCCAATGCATCTATGATTTTTTTGTCACTGGTTTAAGAAGGAAGAATCTAATTTTGGGAACAGATGGTCACTTCACAAAGCAAGAAATCGTAATATCTCACTATCATCTGCCATTCTCAGTTACAATTGTTCTGCTGAGTTTTTACCTCCAAAGACAGAAATTAATAAAATCAAAGAATTATATAATATTCTGAGTTGGAAGGGACCCAGAAGGATCAAAGTCCATGTCTTGGTTCTGCACAGGACACACCAATAATCACATCATGTGCCTGAGAGCATTGTCCAAACACTTCTTGAACTCTGTCAGGTTTAGTACCGTGACCACTTCCCTGGGGAGCCTGTTCCACTGCCCAACCACCCTCTGGGTGAAGAAACTTTTTCTGATATCCAACTTAAGCTTCTGCTGACTCAGCTTCATGCTGTTACCTTGAATCCTCTCACTTGTCACCAGAGTGAAGAGATCAGTGCCTACCCCTCCACTTGCCCTCATGAGGAAGCTGTAGACAACAATGAGGTCTTCCCCCTACTTCTCCAGGTTGAACAGACCAAGTGACCTCAGCTGCTCCTCATACAGATTCCCCTTAAGGCCCTTCACCATTTTCATTGCCCTCCTTTGGACACTCTCTAATAGCTCAATATCTTTCTTAAATTGCACAGTATCCAAGGTGTGGCTGCCCCAGTGCAGAGCAGAGCGGCACAATCACCTCGCTCGACTGGCTGGTGGTGCTTTTCCTGATGCCCCCCAGGACATGGTTGGCCCTCCTGGCTGCCAGGGCACTGCTGACTCGGATTTGACTTGCTGTCAACCAGGGTCCCCAGGTCCCTTTCTGTAGCACTGTTCTCCAGCCTCTCTTTTCCCAGTCTGTATGTACATCCAGGGTTGCCCTGTCCCAGGTTCAGAATCCAGCACTTGTCTTTGTTACACTTCATGCAGTTGGTGATTGCCCCTCTCTCTCATTTGTCCCTCAGGGCCTCTCTGCCCTTGGGGGAGTGAATTACCTCCTCCTTATTTAGTGTCATAGGTCCAACTTTTTTATAAAAGGTTTTTAATGCACCTTTACTTACTGAAAATGTCCCTTAATTTCTGAGCAGTATTTTTTTTTCTCTTAAAAGTCCCAAAGAGCTCAAACAAGTCTGTATCTGCTACTCTATCAAGTCCTATTTTACAATAGGCATATGCTCTATGTTGGTGGGTCCCATAACAGTGTTTCCCTTTCTATTGTCAGAAAACTCTTGACAAACATTTTTCAGCTGACTAATTGTTTCAAATGCCTGGAGTCACTTCTGCCGGTACAGATGAGCTACTTTTTTTCCCCCCACTGCCTCCAGAGTATTTCTAGCTTCTCTTCTGGATAATTGCAACAATAAGTTCTTAGTTAGCAGTCTCTATTAAATTTCTGCAGCTTTTATTATTTTATTTCATTTATACCTGGTATAGATGCAACCCCCTCCCCCAACATAAGCTGAAGATTTATTGCATGGTTTGAAGTAGGAGACTTTTAATTGTGAACTCTTAATTAAAGTGGGAAATTCAGCTTTCCTCTGGGCAACTCACTACATTGTTTTTTCTGAACAACCACCCTGGATTTCATGTCAGTACAACAATGCAAGAGCTGATCTTGTATCCCTCTGTCTTCCATGAGTTTTTTTGCAGCAAGAACAGTTGATTTCTCCCTTTCACTGCAAACAACAATTGTTAATCATAGGATCCTTTGTAGTTTTTGTGACGCTGAAGAGTTTTTTAGTCATTACTTGGCTGTTGGCTAACCCATCAGTTCAAGTTCTGTGGCTTTTTTTGTAAATCTAGCGCAGTGCTCTTGTGCCATGTAGTACTGTTGTGGTATCATAACACTTTTTACATCACTTCTTTTTCCAAGACAAGCGTCAGAGAAGAATGGTGCTGCCTAAGTTTATGTTGATTAAAAGGAATGAAGTGACACCCAGTTCTGAGAAAACCACCATGTACTTGAGTATTATGCATGGAATCATATCAATAGATAGTGCTGTGCTATGCAGAGTGTTGTTTTTCATTCTCCTTCGTCTATAACAGTAACCTTTCTTAGTAATAGAATTCACTTCTGTATACTATGGAATGTGAAATCTCAAATCTCTGAGCATTAAGAATCTTTTCTGTAAGGCCCTGGTGTTTTGGAGTACTTAACCCATGTTAGTATTGAAAAAAAAGTACAACATAAAGCTGAAAGGTGGAAAATCCCACAATGAAACAAAAGATTCTGTATATCTTCACTGGCAACTTAGTCCTGAGCTGTTGGACCTGAAATCTGTTGTTGATGTTTCAACTGCTCTGTGTTTCTTAATGATCAAGGAGTAGCATTTTAAAGACCTCTACCTCTTTCCAATTTGAAGGTAGGCATGTGAATGGGAACACTTTGACATGGGAGCTTGTTCCCATATGGTGCAACCCAGAAACATGCCTTGGTTTACAAAAGGGTGCACAGGAAAGGCTGGGGTGGCTAGTTGCAGTTAGGACCACTCTGACAGTGACAGGCACCAGAAAGGATGAGCTGAATGAGATACCTGTGGACAGAGATGCTTTCTCACTGCAAGTTTTCTCTGGAAAAAAACTATTTAATTGAGCCCTAATTTTTTTTCTCCCTGATTGACCAACCTGATTGACATAGATAAAGGGATCAAGTGCACCCTCCGCAAATTTGCAGATGACACCAACCTGAGTGGAGCAGCTGACACACCTGAAGGATGGGATGCCATCCACAGGGACCTGGACAAACTCTAGGAGAGGGACCATGGGAATCTTACGAGGTTTAGTAAGACCAAGTGAAAGGTGCTGCACCTGGGTCAGAGCTGTCCTGGTATCAGTGCAGGCTGGGGGATGAACAGATGGAGAGCAGCCCTGCTGAGAAGGACTCGGAGGTGCTGGTGGAGGAGAGGCTGGACATGACCCAGCAATTTGCACTCACAGCCCAGAAAGCCAATTGTATCCTGGGCTGCATCAAAAGCAGTGTGGGCAGGAGGGCAAGGGAGCGGATTCTGCCCCTCTACTCTGCTCTGGTGAGACCCCACCTGGAGCACTGCATCCAGCTCTGGGGTCCTCAGTCCTCAGCACAGGAAGGACATTGACCTGTTGGAATGATTTCAGAGGAGGGCCCTCAAAATGGTTAGAGAAAAGGCTGTGAGATTTGTGGTTGTTCAGCCTGGAGAAGAGAATGCTAAGGGGTGACCTAATTGTGCCCTTCTAGTACCTGAAGGAAGCCTACAAGAAAGGTGGAGAAGGACTCTTTACAAGAGCATATAGTGACAGGACAAGGAGGAACGGCTTCAAACTGAAAGAGGTCAGGCGTACATCAGATGTTCGGAAAAAATTCTTTAAGTGTTGAGGCACTGGAGTAGGTTGTCCAGAGAAGTTGTGGATGCCCCATCCATGGAAGAGCTCCATCCAGGGTGGAGCTCTGAGAAATCTGGTCTAGTGAAAGGTGTCCCTGTGTACAGCAGGGTGTTTAGAACTAGATGACTCTACCAACTCAAGCCATTCTATGATTCTGTGGTTCTAAGATTCAGTGTCTCTGGTGCTGGGTGGCCACACCAGCACTGCCAGCAGGGCCCAGAAAGCCCAGTTGAGTTGCATGGGGCTGGAACAGCGATGTAGTGTCCAAAGACCCCTCACTCAAGACCTGAATCAGGGATGCTCCATGTCTTGGGGTAGCCAGCAGCAGTTTTGTCTGATTTCTATGAAACAAAGTGAAACATTCCCACAATCCCCACTTTTTCCATAAACACAGCCCAGCAGGGTAGATATGCTCACTTGAGTCTGACCTGTCTGCCAAACACATCCCTGTGTTCATAAGTCACTTTAAAAGGTTGGGCTCCCAAAACCGACAAGGAGAGTCTGAAGCATTCTGTAGTTTTCACACACTTCAGTCAGGGGGATCAACTTCAGAGCTGCTGAATAATCAAGACGCTCGAGTTGGGTAAATGACTGTGAGAATAAGAGCCATAAATCAGAGTGGGAGGTTTCAAGAATGCAGCTGGATTAATTAGGTTTGAACATTAATTGAACACTGAAGGAGGAACAGTTTTCTCCCATTACTGCCAGGTATCACTCCCAGAAAACATAACAATTGCTCCTTGTGCCTCTCTCTGAGACAACTTTGGTCCTCTGCTGTGCTTGTGCTTCCTAGAGCTCATCAGGCTAACGTTCCTCTTCTGGGTCACCAAAGGCCTGGAAAAAATTAATCTATATTTGTGTATCCCTGCCTCCATGGATCATCAGGACATCTGACCAAAAAGTATGGAAGAGTGTACTGCTGGAATTTTCTCCATGAAGAGGTGTAAGCAACCTTGGAAAACCAAATTTCTGCCTATAATAGTCCATGGTTTTACAGCAACATGTGTCCAAAATTTTAATTTCCAGAAAACTGTGCATGACATAGAATGTCATTTAATCAGAATGTTAAAAGAGCTCTTCAGAAAAAAATACAACATACTAATTCTTTGCCAACTCTTGGAATGTATTTATTTATGTTTGGATTTGTGTAAGGAAGTCTCATGCTATAATTCTTTATTAAAAACATGTAATTAGAAATAAACAGTACATTTATAGTCATAAATAAACCAGTAGTTTTTACACACACTAATGCTGGGTTTCCTCTTACAAAACTGGAAGTGTATTTCACCATCTAATTTTTTTTGCTTATATCTGATATAAAAGGATAAAGTTGCTGCATGAAGTTTATACTTATTGTGGGTTTCATATGTCCTCAGACTACAGTTTGTGCTTATTTTCCTAAAAATACTTATATGGGAAACATACACTTCTATTCTTGCTATTGATTTTGAATGCGGTTAATGAGCTTAAATACTGCAGAAAGAACATAATGATAATAACAAAGATTAATATATTTGCTGCTTTTTCCTACTTGGTCATGAGAATGACTGATTTGTATGAAAAAAAGAAATATACTTATAGAAAGGCTCAATCATACCAGCTGGTTAAAGGAAAAAATACATTATTTTAATTCCCCAGAACCTTATTTTCATCAGCTATGTGAAAATGCGTGGCCTGGTTTCTCAGATACTAGGAAAGCAGAATTCCTCAATGCTGTTCTCCTTTCTCATTTCTGTTTCCTGCAGATCAAGCTGATGATACTCAAATGTCACACGGTTGATGTGTTTGCCACTGGAGACCATTCGCAGCACGGTGTTGTCACAGCCAATCTTCATTTGGGCTAATTAGGGAAGCGAGATATAAGGGAGATATAAAGATACACTTACATGAGAGAGAACGTGGGAAAAAGAATATATAAATTGAGAATTATGAAGCACTGATGCATGCAGTTTTAGAAATACAACAAATCTGTGTGTAGTAATGACCTGCCAGTCATAATATTGCTGATTAATTTTTGTACTTTTTAGTTCTGCTTTACAATGCTTGGATATTTAATAAAGCACTGTAACCTTCACTCCTGCAAATGCCACTCCACATCTATGTGCTACTATTAAACACCATGAGTGATGGGTAAAGATAACAGTACTCTATCCCAGGGATAACCAAAATTAGCAATATTGAAATGTTTCCTGTTAGAGGAATTGAGTGGGTTTGTTCATAAGGATGTTCTTCACAGTGATAAAGCCATGTGAGCATCCCATCAAAACAAATTCAAATGGCAGTGCCCAGCATATGGACTCTGAGTGAAAACAAGTGTCACTAACCACTGCTTTAGATAAGCCATTTGAGTGGGGGCTTGGCAAAGCCTGTTTCATTGTTGGAGAAATCTGGTGTGTCATTGAGAAGGCAGGGGCTTTTGAGATGGAATTTCATTTCGTTCACAAAAGACATTTTAGTCTCATCTCAGTGCTCAGTATTTGCTCAGCACCAGTGCTTTCCAGTACAATCTTTGAACAGTGCCTGGACTGTTGAGTTGTGATGTGATGAAAGGCAAGAGAGACCAGAGGGGTGAAGTATCAGGCACATTCCTGCTCTCCAACTCTGTGGAAATGCCACTTGCCTGGTGCCCCCACTGATACTCCTGAGGTACAACAGGTGTGCCACAGGGTCTGTCACATCACTGCCACACCTGTAGTCTGCTATTGAATATCATGGAAACAGGGAATTCTTATTTTTATGGGGACAAAGAAGTCACTGACCTGTCATGATAGTGAAACAGGTTCAGAGTCCCTACAGGGTTCATAGTGGAGAATGAGAGCTCTGAGGCTTTTGGGGTATGTGCTATACCTGTGGCAGAAAAGAAGGCTCTGGAAATGCTGAGTAAGTGACAGAAAAGCTCCTTAAATGTAAACACACTTCCCTCCTTTGTTGTAAATTTCCAGACTTATTTATGTGCTGACATTCTAACAATCATATTTGTCATAGAAGAAGCATTTTTTAAATATGCATAATTTAACATTCTTATAATCATTACAGCAGGGCAAAGTGGTCATGGTAACACACAGCCAAAACACAGAATTGTATAGCTTTAGCTCTCATGTTCTGCTAGATGCGAAGTTCACCAGTCTAGCAGGAAATCCAGGTTGCAGGGTTGGGATGGGGTAGGTGTCTGCATGTCTTACTGTAGTTAATTCTTTTATCATGTGGCGGCAATTGGAAGAAGGAGTTCTTACCAGACCCGTGAAAGGAGTGACAGAGGTCAGCTAGTGGAAACATCTTGGATGGGTCTAAGCCAGCTCCTCCTAGAAGCTCTACAAAATCTCCCACTCCTGCACAGCCTACTGATGGTTTCTAAAAAGGCAAAGGTTAAAAGTTATTTGTCATTTCTCTTCAAAATGTTGCAGTTCTCTAGACGTGAATGCAGTAGGTTTTAGAAATCCCCTTTGCTCAAGCCTGTTTGAAATCAGTTTCTCATCCTGAGCAATACTCTTTTGATTTGACATTAGTAAGACAACCTTTATTAATTCCAAAGAAAGACCTAAGTAGGCTCTCAAAATTACTGACAAGTAGTTAAGGTGGTAATTCAGCCGCTTTTAGTGCAGATAAACAATCTGATTCTGGATGTAATCAAATTAATCCAGTTAAGGGCTGCATGTGAACACATGCTCGGCTCGCAGACAGGAACTTCAGTTCCACTATACCATACTCATTCCTAAGCAATAAGTGTTCTAAAATGTACCACTGTGGCAAAGGTTAAGTAAAGTAGGAATTAACCAAAAGGGTAGTTTTGCACAAAAACAAGAGCTCACTGTATATCGAACCCACAAGTACACGGACACCTTGAGCACCTTTGGGCTGTCACCCCTATGCTGCTATTTAGGTGCCTGATTTCTTTACCTTCCTTTGCAGTTGTCGCATTTCTGTCCTCCCCTGAATAACTCCACTAGTTCACTTGGCCATCTCTCAAAGCCTGGTCAGCTCATACACTGGCAGTCCCCATAAAGGACCTAGGCTGCCAGACTCACTGGCAGGGCAAAAGAAACTGTCTTGCTCTATTCTTCTGGATATTTTGGAATTGGCACATTCTCAGACCTCCCAGGCACAGGGTATCACCAACAGCTCTTGTCCTCTCCTCTCTGTTCTTCACCAAGAACCAAATTCTGTGACCAAACCCCAGTTCAGAGCAGATGGAGCAGAGGATGCTCAGCATGCTGAGCAGACAGTCAGTTCTGAGCACATTTGTATTTTCTCCATGCTAATACCTTTCTAATTTGTGTCTCCTTTCTCTCTTTAGAGCAGTTGCTGCTTTCATTAGTTTAAATACAGACACACTCCTTTCTTTATAATGAAATTCATACCCTTTTTTAGGCAAGCAATAGTTACATGCACTAATGGTACTTTGCATAATTTGCCACTGCAACATTACAGAGACAATAGTGACAGAGACAGACCCAACTGTTATCTCTGGGGGAAACCAGAACCCTCAGCATGCATGCAGGTGGTCTGGAGCACACATGCTTAGCAGCCAGTGCTACAGGCTATCCCTGCTTCACCCCCTCTCTCTCTCCTGTGCCCAGGAAAACTGCACATGGTAGTAACTTCTTAGGAAATAAAGAACTCACCTTTAAAATTAGACCATTTAAATGTCCCAGGATAAGGTCAGATATTTTTATCACAACTGGGTAGATTATTGAGAAGCTGCAGTTTCTGTGCTGGTGAGGAATGACCATGGTAAACCTTCCTGAGGGAGTCTGAGAAATGACATTGCAAGCTGGGACACAGAAGAAGGTACAAGAGTTACACTGAGTGTAGCAAAATTATGTACTTCCAGTATCAAAAAAGGAGAGGGGATTTAGTTACTGAGAGTTACAACCAAATGCCGAAAAACATGAATATGGCATTTTCTGGGGTTCTTGCATAACATTTGTTCCTTAAAACTTCCCATTTTTTAACTCTGTATCATGCCGTCTGGTGGAACTTGACAGTGAAGCAATCATTGTGAGAGCTCACACCCCATACCCATACATCAGGGGCTCATGCTCTCAAGGGCTCATACAGTTTGCCCTGTAGGGGCTACATGTAGGTGGAGGACTTTTGTTTAGCTTTGACAGGTTATTTCCTGATATTGCCAGCAATCCCTTAACTCCAGTTCTACTCCTCTTAACTGGAATTCCTTACCCTGCAAAATACCTCATTGAAATGAGACTGTAATTTTGTCTTTAGGTTCAAAATTAAGAGTTCATGTAAGGGAGTAACTTATCATCCATATATATAGCCCAAAGGATCCTTGACACAGACCTGGGGGCCTGGAGCTGCTTCAGCAGGACAGTCAAGGACACCAGCCACTTCACAATAATTACATCCACCAGACTGGGGACCCAGCTTGCAGGCTCATGTCTGAATAAACTGTATTAAGGACAGGGCAGACATGCTGTCACCTTTTGTCTTTCTTTCTTTTTGGCACTTTGAATAGTGAGGCAAATAAATCAGACTAGCCTGAGCAGTAATTGTTAAATGTCCTTTCTCCTCCTGTTTACAAAAACAATGCAAATGAAGCAGTGGAATAGGCTGCCCAGACAAGTTGTGGGTGTTGCACTGCTGAAAGAGTTAAGGGCCAGATTGGATGGAGCCCTGGACAACCTGGTCTAGGGGGTGGCATCCCTGGCCATGGTTGGAACAAGAGGATCTTTAAGGTCTCTTTCAACTCAAGCCATTCTATTATTCTACGATTATTTGTGCCTTGTCAGCTCACGGGCTTGTGGAAGGTGCAAATAAATCCTTGTGATCATATATCACACATATCACATTCAATACACTGGTTTTATTGTTGAACTTTTTCAAATATTTTTACACCCAGATCTAGAAATTGCTAAACTCTCTAAATTAATACTATTTGTTCTAGCCAAATGTATTGGAACATGCCAATATTAGATTGGGAGAGATCTTATTTGAAAGAAAGAGCCTTATGGTTCTGTATATTGAAGCCTTGCCTGTGTTATCCCTTAAGCTTTTTTTTCTTTTTCTTGCGACACACACTGAGCCTGAATCAAGTCTGCAGGTATGCAGGTGGGTGTGGCTCTGCTGGACTTAATGGAGCTGTGTTAGTGCAGATAATGACAGAGAATTCAGTGCAAAGCAATACATTCATTTTGCTTCCAGCACCAAATGCAAGCCCCTTTGATGGTATAAAATGCAGACTTACGAAAGAGATTGGTGTTTTTCTTGATTGTGACAGTAAATCCATTGCCTGGCTGATGAATCCTGAAGAAGATCATTGCTACGTTCTGTGATGACCTGATGCTCCGCTGAATGTTCCCACTTTCACAAAAGTCTACATATCTTTGAGAAGTAGTGAGGGGATGGTCCAAGGAACTTGGAAATTTCTCTCCTTTGAGAATCCAGCCATCAAATACCTACAGGGGTTCAATAATTGAAAACAATGCTTTTGCTTTTTGCTCTGTTAGAAGAGAACAAAAATATTAAGTATAACAGACACTTTTATTTTGACACGAAGATAGCCTCTTCAAATCCACCACTTGAAAACAAAAAGTTTTTGCATTTATTGATTTTCTAGCATTTAACTAATAGTTCATACTTCAATTGGTATTTAGGAAAGGGATACATAAAACTTTTAATACTGTCTTAATTTCCTTCAGGTGACAATTTCGGAGTTTTTTGGGTTTTTTTGAGAGAATTATCTCTTTTTGCTTCAGCGTCATTACATTTTTTTTTTTTTTTTACAATTGCAATTTCACTGTTACTATGAAAAGTGTTTGATGAGCTTGATTTGGAAGCCACAAGAAATATGTCTCCCTCTCAAACTCTGGACATTATGTCTATTGATCTCGCCTGTAATTTTCCACCTGTAATTTCTGTGTCTGACAGTTTGTCATTAATGGTCCCAGAGGCCTTCCAGGGGTATTAGAGTACAATAGAACTTTGGAGAGGAATTATTGGCAGAAGTATTATTCTTATCTGCATCTGCTCTTTCATGTCTTTCTAACACTAGAAAGCACAACAAATGCTGCATACTTGGCTGGACCTTAACCACTGACCTCTACAAATCTTTCTTTCACAAAAACAGTAGCAATTTCCCCTCTCCATCCTCAGAGAAAGGTGTCAGAAATAGAAATACATCTTAGCTCTAGCGTAGTTACACAGTTGCCTGTCTTGTTGTTTCAATTCCCTCCTAGCTGCACTCCTTCTATGTGCCAGTCAACAGTTCCAAAACTTAAGAACTGGATTCTGCCATTGCTTCAGTCAGTAATCCTAATGTGAGTAGGAGCCCCTGGTGGTCTAGGGGGTAAAGGCGCCGCGCTATCACCGCGGAGACCCGGGTTCGATTCCCGGTCAGGGCCACTCCCGGGCAGGTGGGGCTCGTTAGCCCTTAAAGGCAACCCACCTACGTCCTAAGGACCTCGCTGCCACCGTCCAAGCTCGCTTGGCCCCGGCAGATGAACCTTAGGATTAAAGGGTGGGCTCAGTTCCGCGCACACTGTGTCTCACCTAAAAAATCCAATGCGCAGGCTGGAAGGTGGAAAGACCTTCCCCAGATCTTCGCTCGCGAAGACTGGCCATTATAATCCTAATGTGAGTATGTGGGACTTCCTGATGAAAAAACATCAGGATCAGTCTCTGAATTTGCCACCACCATAAATTTCTGAGGTAAAGAAGTAGAGGTGCTCAAATTACACCAGAGAGAAGCAACCTGTATAAACACAGAAACTCGGGATACCATGGCCAAAGAAAGGAAACCTCAATAAAGTGTCAAAGATCTCTTGGCATTTTTTTAGCTTCCGTGAGTGACCATAGGTCTGGGTACAAAAGTCTTGGACCCACAAGAGGCTGAAGTTAGCCTTCCTGTAGGCATGTGAGGAGATAGGCTGCATTTCCCATGGTAAAGCGAGCAGGGGAACAACAGTACCTCTCCAAGAGCAGAAGACAAGTAAAGACTAAGGGCAGCTTTCCTCCTCCTCCTCACCATGCTGGAGGGTGAGCTTAGCTCACCACTAGGTGAGATGGGGCCTATGCTGTACCTGGCCACGGCAGAGCAAAGGGCAAGTGCAGGGTGAGAGAAGCAGCTGGGGACCATTGAGCCTTTCCTTCTCTCCCAGACTGAGTTCAGATCTTGGACAACATTCCTGCATGCCAGAAAAAATGTGCTGATAAAGTCTTTCGATACTCTGAGTCACGGGCCTCTTTCTGTTCAGAGCAAACGTCCTGAAAACCTCTAGCAGGGAAATTGTACTGAAAGCCTGCAATGATCCACTCACTGATAATCTGGTGCTAAGTGACCTGTGAGCAGAGGTCCCAGAGCAGTAAAGGCTGTTCAGAGAGCTGCATCATTATCTGCAGGGCTTCTGTGATTTACAGTGCAATGAGAAACCCTCCAAATAGGGCTGGTGGGCTTGGCTTCTACTGATCAAACTTTTCAGCCAGTCCCCCATGTATGGACACTCCAGAGAGGTTCTTCTGGAAAAATTCAGAAGAGCTGGTGCTGCAGTTTGGAGAGGTATCCTCATCCTGCATCTGACTTGGCTTTAGGGGGTGATGATGAGAGGACACATACTCAGAGTGGCTCAGGGAGGAGAAAGAGCCATCCCAGAGATGGTTCCTTTATGAAAGCCTGTTCTGCACACACAAACACACACAGAGACACGTATGCATATTTGCCTGCCCATTGCACACAGCAAAACTCTCACTAGCCAGATGATAGCAGGGAAGGGGAAGCATAGTGAGACTTGCAGATTCTTACCTTCAGGAAGTCACCCCCTTGGCAGTCAATGTTCACAAAGTCGTACTCTACTATGATGAGCTCCTCGGGCTCCCCAATGAAGAAGGTTGCACAGTGCAGCTGTGGTTGGTCTGCGGTGAAGGTGAACTGCCCCTCTGTACTCAGCATGTCAATGCACCCTGGAGAAGCAGGGACACGGGGCTGCTGCCTCTGCCTGCTCCGGAGGGAGACTCAGTGACAGCTTCCACAGTTCAGGGAAGGAGAGGGATAGCAGGAACCCCCTACACTGAGACCTAGCTGGCAGTGAGGACAGGGAGAGCCAGCTGAAATAATTAGTAGCCTGCCCAGCATCAGAGGATAAATAGTAACTTGCATGTGTGAACACAAGTGTGTGACAGTGGGATGCAGGGGGGGTGGCATTTCAAAGCATCTCTGAGCAGAAAGCTCTGTGTGTATATGTGCACAAGTGCACAAACACTCTATTCCTTCAGTTTTTTCACTTATCACTTTGCTTATTATTAAGCTGTTACTTATACCCCATCCCTTGGCAATGTCACATGGATGCCCAGGGACATGGATGTAGAATCCCCATCCTACACCCATTATTTGGGACCATTAACTGTGAGCCCCAACCCTCTGCTTCAACCACAGGTTTTCTGAGGTTTTAACACTTTGTCCTTCTTTTCCCTGGCCTTGCAAAAAGCTCCTACACTTCTGTCACTCCCAATTAGCCCCCTTCCCCTCCCTGAGCCCTGAGGTCCCTCCAGGACTCTCCCACCCCCCACTGGTCCCTACCAGAGCACCAAGGAAACTCACGGAGTGACCGCCTGTAGATCTGTCCTGCAGACAGCTCTCGCTTCAGATCTTCACTGAGGAGTAGGAAGGGCTCATCTTCACCAGCATCCCTCACCTGGTGAAAGATGGAGGGCAAAAAGAGTATGGGGCAAAGTGAAATGAAGCCCCTCCCTGCACCTATGAAGAACAGGCACAGCACATTATATCCCTTCTCCAGAAACAGTGCAGCTGTGGAATAGCTCAGTCAGAGAGCTGCCAACCTGCAGCAGAGGAGAAATAAACCTGGCACCTTAGAGGTGAGCCCAGCAGCTAAGTGCACAGTGAGTCTCTTAAATCCTCAGCAAAAATGCTGACTATAAACAAATGGAGAGGGAGTGCAGGACACACGGAACTGTTGCATTAAATGTTACCCAGGTGTAGGTTTAATGCAGGAGAAGTGGGAATAGGAGGGGAGAGAGAGAAAACCACAATGCTTGAAAGCCGGGAGTACAAGTTAGAAGACAGCAGTTAAAAGCACAGCAAGGTGTTTTAGTCATCAGCGATATTGCTCACCTCTAGGTATCTGGTTTCTCCCTTGGAGGCTGCCAGGAAAATGAGAACGAGGTGGCACTGAAACTGGAAAGCAGACGGCATGCTGACACCTCCTCTGGTGGCCCTCCCTCTCTCCGTGGCCAAGTTTCTCCCGGTCTGAGCTGGTAAGCAGGAGCCGCTGGGATGTCTTGGAGTGACTCTTTTTATAGAGCTGTTGGGAGGGGAGGCACTTGGTCCCCGTACTGATAGGGTAACCCATGGTAACTGAATTCCTCTCGCAGTGACACAGTACATGGGCATGACGAGGGTCCAAATCGCAGCCACAAATTTTCAAGCCAGTGGAATTCCCCTCTCTGACAGATGTCTTTTCTACTTGTCTGTCTGGTGGAGCTGAAAAGCTCTGCAGAGGAGAGCCCATCCCCAGGGGCACTCACGCAGTGTGTTTATTTGCAGTTACTCCAAAGTGATGAATGAGGAGCATTCTTCCCTTCTCCTGTTCTCCTGCTTCCCCATTTCAGGGCATTTCAGACCTGCAGGGCTCCCTACCTCCCTCCTGCTGCTCTATGACATGCAGCTCTCTGCAGCCCCTGTGTCAGGTGCTTCCCACTGGCCAGGCTGGCATCCCAGGCAGGTTTGCAGCCTGGGCCAGCATCCCTCCAGGGCTCTGTAGCAAGTACATGGGCAAAACCAGACAGCTCTCTTGGTCAGAGATGGCTTTCATACAGCAATTACAAAAACTTGGGGCTCCCAAGGGCATATCTGCCACAGAACACCTGATACTGCTTCAGCTCTGATCCTCAAGGGAAACTTTAGAAAGACCTTTAAACGATGAATCTGGTAGTCAAAATTTGTGACTATGCAGAGTACTAAACATCAGGAACTCAGGAGAGGTAGTACATGTAGACTATATTCTTGTTTTCCTTTCATCAGGATGAACCACCACTGAATCAATACTCTGCAGAGGGTAATAACCTTTTCCCACCTTAGGCTTCTAGCTAATGTCTCTTTCTAATCTGTGACTCTGTGACAAATTGTCACTGTGGTTCACCAAAACTTAGAAATAATATGAGCTGGACTTGCAAAGTTTAAAGTTTGTTGCTCCTGATTTCATTGTGACAACTTATGGACAGAAACATTTGCTTGCTGTTTCACCCGATTTGATGGTTGAAAAACAAATAACTAAACACTATTCTGTCTACACACCTATGGCTCTGACCTTATTATGCTGTAATTCTTATCTTATGGATTACTTTAATGTAAACTATAGTACTCTTGCATATCTGCATGAAACTTCTGCGAAATTGCCATATCTGTATGGCTTTCAAGAACATAAAAATCCCTAAGAAAATGGAAAACATTATTTTTGAACTTTGGCATCAAGCTGCATTCAAAAGTTGATAAAACTGCATTGGACAACTGAGTAGTTAATTACCCCACGAGCCAAGACTGAATTCATTTATCTTCATATGTTTACCTTGCATTGTTTAAATACTGTCATTTTATGCAAGGATTATCAGAAGGGAGTTTGGAATCTGAAATCCATTCAAGTTCCTTAGGAATGACAAGTTTAGTTGGAAAACTGCATGGTTTAATCCCAATTTACCTTAGAGACAGCTGGGAGATTAATCAGGGAGGTGCCCTGGAGACCATCAGGATCCTGCAGGGCCAGAAGGGGCTGCATGGAAGCCCAGCCTTACTTTTCTTATGTTCACTCTCTGAAAAGACAAATAAGGTTAGAATTACTGCTTGACCCCTCCATTCCCTGTCTTCAAGGCATTTTGCAGAATCCAATCCCAATTCTGGCTGGGGTGTCCCAGTTTTCCCTACCAGTCCCCAGACTAGACCTCAGATACTGAGGGTTTAGGAGTACATTCAGCTCAGCATGCATCAGCTGCAAGTTGAGCTATGGGGGGCAGGAGCCTGAGCCTGAGGGCGGAAGCTGTGAGCTGCCAATCCTTTGAATTCCAAAAGGCCCAGCCACCTGTGGCACCAGCCAGGTGACCAGACACTTGGAGACACAGCAGGAGCCGAGGACTCAGCTAGAAGATCCCAGACTCAGAGTTATTATAAAAGTCCAGGGGTTCCTTTGTTCAGGGTCCCTCCTCAGAGGCACCATTATAAGGTTTTTGAGATGGTGCTACACCATGATAAAATTACTTAAAGGAACCAAAGGTCTGAGATTCTGCAATAGGAAACCTGGGGTCAAGCTGGTAAGGAAACCTAGTCTGACTATGTGAATGTAGGGTGTGCAGAGAGTTAAATGAGGACCCATCAGCTCACTGGACAGCCTGCTGTGAAGGGGCTTCAGTCACAGGAGTTAAAGTCTCTGGTGGTGGGAGTGTGACTTCCAGAATGCCTCCTGAATGGTGAGACAGGAAAGTTTTCCTAACATGAGTCCTTGAAAATCTTCAGTAAAGGAGAGAGAGTTTGATTTGTGTGAATCTGACCAGTTACGGAAGATTTGGTTAAATTCAGCTCCCAAAATGAGTCAAGGAGATATGCCACTGTAGTTAAATCATTATGACTATCTATTAAACCAGATGTGAGGTGATCTACTCAGAATGAAACATACCAACAGTGATGCCAGTGTATTTTAAATTCTTACCTATGAATAAGTGAGGCCTGGGCTTAGCACGACATCCATTGGTGGTGGTGCCCAGATAAGCAGGAAGCCCTCAGCAAGATGAGGGGATGTCCTTCTCTAATGATCAAGGCGGTAAGAGGGAAGATAGGAGCCACCTTCACATGTCTTGTAATTTATTACTCACACAGGACCTATGGTGACTGAAATTTCTGTGCAACACCTGTAGGAGTTTGTTTTGAGTGTAAAAATATTCTGTATAATGTTAGTGCACAAGCTAAACTCAAACACCCCTTGCTGTTGATATGCAGCTTGATTTTAACAGAGGTGCTAAGGTGTTTTTTTGCATTTTGTTTTTCAGCTCTGGGCTCAGCAGGAGCTGATAAAGCACAGGGACATCCTGCCCAGCCTTGTTGCAAGGTCTCCAAGTGGCTAGGGTAATCTCCTGTGTGCTCAAACACAGGGCTGTCCTCAGCCTCCAAACTCATATGCTTCCCTTTGTGCAGCTCTGATGCCTGGGGAAAGCAAGTATTTGGGATGGGGATAGGAAATCACATGCAGAGAGGTGCAGCTGCTACTGGCAGGAAATCTGCCCTGAAGAGCCTCTGTGCCTGATTCAGGCAAATAGATCCCAAAAGGGACCAGTCCAAGGGAAAAGATGGGATTCATCTTCCAGGCCTATGTGCCAGCTGTCAGAGGATGAGGGAGGATAGGAGGCCATCTTCTCAACTCTTCTGCCTCCTCACAGGGTATCACAGGTCCCCTTTGCCTGCTAAAATGCTGCTTTTGTTAAAATCACTAGTGGAAACTGAGCTGAGAACACAGCTAACAAAGTGAAGAAAAATCATTGTATACAGGGTTCAAAATATCCCTGCAGCATTTCTGAAGGGAAAAGCACCTTCAATGTGATACATTGGGCAAATGAGGAGAGCGTAATTTTTCTTTCATGGGATTGAGTAGTGTTAACACTCTGAAGGATAATTTTTTTTGTTAATAACAAATTTTTTAACACAGTAAAATGCATTCCCAGTCACACCTTGCTACAAGCTAGACAATCCAGTTGCTCTCATGCTCTGACACCTTGATCTGCTAATAATTGTAACTTACCCTGGGAACAGCCTCTTTCCTGGCAGAAGCGATGGGATGCCATTGTGCAGGTGAGAGGATACACCCGTCTCTGCTGCAGCTCAGGATGGTATTGCTGGGGTACCACAGCCTTTGCAGGTTGTTAAAGCAGTGTTTTGGGTGAGTTTTTTATGCCATTCAGCCACATGCTTTGGAGGACCCACCTGCCCCACAACGGAAATCCTCCACCTTGTGCTCAAAGCTTGTAGGTGTCTTGTGAGCTACTATAGCAGAGAAGAGATCCCAGATGTGGTAAGAGATGGAGAAAATAAGGTTGAATAAAGACAGTGGAGAAATAAACTGCATTTTACCCTCCTTTGTGGTGACTGAATAATGTTCTGTGCTATAATACAGGTGGTAAAAGCAGTTTCTCTTCCTAAAAGGTAAAGTAGTTGCTACAGGAAGAATGTGGATGACCTGCTTGATACTGAGATTTCTTAGTGAGAAGTACTTGAGCTACAAACACTTCTTAGGGATCCCTCCCTGAAGCAAAGAGGGGCCAGGTGTTATGAACCCTTTCTGCTCTCCAAAAGTGTCCCGTAGGTCCCCAGCTCGCTAACACAGCACTTCTCACTCCTCAGCTGCAGCCTGACTGCTGGCATAGCAACTGGAGCGGACCAAACCTCTCTCTAACACTGGGACCTTAAGCATGTTTAAGTTTATAACTATTATATTATTAATATTTCCTCTGGTTCCACTCCAGGGATCAGCCTGGGTGCTGCATGTTCCTGGCGGCTGCTGCATGCAGGGCTCTTCTGCTATCTGTGACTCGTGGTTTCTTGAACTGAGAGGAACAGCAGTGAGACTGCAGTGTGAGTGCTCCAGCAAAGAGGGTTTCTCCTGCCTTGGGCATCCATCCTTGCAGTTCATGCTGATTTCTCACTACTGCTCAGTGCTGGGTGGAGAAATGCCACATTGGGTAATACACAGTGTGAGACATCTGAACTTCTTTAAACTTCATGTCATGTCAACTGCATATCAGTCTTTCTACAGATACATCAATAGCAAAAGGAGGGACAAGGAAAGCCTCCTTTCTTTATTGGACATGGATGGGAACAGAGTTATCAAAGATGAGGACAAGGCTGAGGTATTTAACACCTTTTTTACCTCAGTCTTCAACAGTAAGACAGGTTGTCCTGAGGACAGCTGGCTTCTGGAACTTGTAGACAGAGATAAAAAGCTGAATAGCCCCCTTGTAATCAAGGAGGAAACAGTTAGAGACCTGCTGAGCCACTTGGATCCTCACAAAATGGGACCAGATGGGATCCACCCAAGGGTGATGAGAGAGCTGGCAGAAGAGCTCACCAAGCCACTCTCCATCATTTACCAGCAGTCCTGGCTCACTGGAGAGGTCCCAGATGATTGGAAGTTGGCAAATGTCACATCAATCCACAGAAAATGCCGGAAGGAGGACCTGGGAAACTACAAGCCTGTCAGCCTGACCTTATGCCTGGCAAGGTTATGGAGCAGATCATCCTGAGTGCAATCACACAGCACCTACAGGATGGACAAGGGTTCAGACCCAGCCAGCACGGGTTTGGGAAGGGCAGGTCCTGTCTGACCAACCTGATCTCCTTTTATGACCAGGTGACCCACCTGGTGGATGAGGGGAAGGCTGTGGATGTGTCTATCTGGACTTCAGCAAAGCCTTTGACACCGTCTCCCACAGCATTCTCCAGGAAAAGCTGCAGCCCCATGGCTTGGACAGGGGCACTCTGTGCTAGGTTAGGAACTGGAGGGCTGGGCCCAGAGAGTAGTGGGGAAGGGGGCTGCATGCAGTTGGCAACCAGTCACCAGTGGTGTCCCCCAGGTATCAGTGCTGGGCCCAGTTCTGTTTAATATCTTTAGTGATGATTTAGATGAGGGGATTGAGCCCACCATTAGCAAATTTGCAGATGACAACAAGCCGAGGGACGAGTGTCGATCAGCTGGAAGGCAGGGGGGCTCTGCAGAGGGACCTGGATAGACTGGAGAGTTGGGCTGATTCCAACGGGATGAAGTTCAACCAGGCCAAGTGCCGGGTCCTGCACTTTGGCCACAACAACCCCTGCAGTGCTACAGGCTGGGGACAGAGTGGCTGGAGAGCAGCCAGGTAGAAAAGGACCTGGGAGTTTGGACTGACAGGAGGCTGAACATGAGCCAGCAGTGTGCCCAGGTGGCCAAGAAGGCCAATGGTATCCTGGCCTGGATCAGGAACGGTGTGGTAGCAGGACCAGGGTAGTGATTCTTCCCCTGTACTCAGCCCAGGTGGGGCCACACCTGGAGTGCTGTGTCCAGTTCTAGGCCCCTCAGTTCAGGAAGGATGTTGAGGTGCTGGAACAGGTCCAAAGAAGAGGCTAGTGAAGGGACTGGAAGACAAGTCCTATGAGGAGATGCTGAGGGAGCTGTGGTTGTTTAGCCTGGAGAAGAGAAGGCTCAGGGGAGAGCTCATCACTCTCTACAACTCCCTGAAAGGAGTCTGGAGCCAGGTGGGGGTCTCTTATCCCAGGCAGCTATCAGTAAAGACAAGAGGGCATGGTCTCAAGCTCTACCAGGGGAAGTTTAGGTTAGATATTAGGAAGAAGTTCTTTACAGAGGGAGTAATCAGTCATTGGAATGGGCTACCCAGGGAAGCGGTGGATTCTCCATCCATGGAGGTTTTTAAGATGAGACTGGATGTGGCACCACAGTGGTAGTGGATCAAGGGTTGGACTTGATGGTCTCAGAGGTCCTTTCCAGTCTGGCTGAGTCTATGATTCTAAACATTGTGCTGAGCTACATTTATTTCCTTTATGCTCTTTCTCACGGTGGCTCATAATTCATTCAGGGACTAGCTTTTCATTTCCCTCATGGTGTCTCAGAGATGGAGTACTGGTCAGTCCTTGCTTTTTATCTGGCAGCTGCAGGTCTCCTACAAATGTCTGTGTCTTTGAAGAGTAGGGGATTGCTATATATTACTTGTAATTTATTATACACATGCAACTACTTGTAAATCCTATAGTATATTATTTCTGAACAGTGGGGTCAGTTAGCCCAGATTATAGTGAGAAAGAAATCTAGTGGCTCTGAAGTGTCACATATGCTACAGCAAGGGCTAAATTTTTGGTCCCATCTTTGCTAAGTTGCATGTGAGCAGTCAATTACTGCTTTGCAATAACTCCACTGAGAAGAATGCAAAGGCAAGACTGTATGGCAAATCACAGCTCTGAAGGCCATTAGGAAATTGTATTGATTGATATACACTCGCACAAGATTTTGCTTCAAAAACTGTCTGCGCCAAAGCCAAACACATAGGGAGTTTCTGCTTCTGGTCCAGTTCCCTCATACCAAAAGTCACTACAGAAAACATTGGAGTAACTAAATCCATACTTAGTATTTGCAAACCATTAGTGAATACTTCATGTCAAACCTGTGGAACTTAGCAACCACATCCTGTAGTACTCATCAGGTGTTCTCTCTACTAAGAGGTTATATCATGCTTCATGTTATCATTCTTGATAAGGGCAAGTTATCAACACACTCAGAACATCCACTCACCATCGTATCCCACTGCAATGGTCACTGCCCTGTCCAGGATGAGGGCAGGAGGCAACCCGGAGTGGAGACCAAGAAAAATAAATGTGAAGTTTACTAACAGATCCAAAGCCCTCATTGTCTACAGGGCCCAAAGTGTGACTGCCAGATCACTCAGGGTGGTAACTGTGGCTGTGGTCATGACTATGACTGCATTTGGGGACTGTTTTCGAGGCTGTATGAGAAACGAGTTTGCTTGTTGCCATGGCAGTTATCAACAGATAACCACCTATTCTACAAAATGCATCAGCACTACTGGAAACTCCATGTAAGCACCTGGACTACAGACATATTAGGAAAGGTAGAATTCAACATGAATAAAGTAAGGATATTGGTCCTGTCAATGACTTGATATGTCCTTTTTGCAAGAACCGAGTCAGAGTTGCAATGAAAGCTGAAGGAGAGCATTCCCAGCAGCAGAAGCATCAAGTCTGAGATCACATTTTGTGCTTCGTTCCTTTACTCTTGTATTGGTTACAGTGTCAGGCAGGTGTCCCAGCAGTCCGTGATCCAGCCTAGCCCAGGACTCCTCACTTTGTGGTCATCTCCATCTGTGGGCATCTACATCACTGATTTCTGTTACTACTTATCTGCCTCAGCTCTGTGCTGGGTAGAAGAAACCTCTTCCAACATTCACCATACATCTCTCTGTAACATCATTTCTATTACTTCCCTGTGTGTGTCTAAATTGGCTTTAAATAGAGCTGAACTTTCCATAAGGTGAAGTAAGCATAGCTTGTTAACTCTGGGCAGTTTGACACAAGAGATGTGTGATTTGTTATGTTGGGTGGTTTAGAAGGATGACAAATGCATGTGATTTATGAACTGAAAGCCTATCAGCATCATGCAGGCTTGATGATAAGTGTTGCATTAACTCTATTTATGGCATCGACTAAGAGAAAGGTTGTGAAACTTGCAGTTTAGCGGATTACAAATGATCAAGCAAACATTATATTCAGACACCGAGATTACCCTGAGGGCGGTTATCACTACCAGCTCTGCCTGTGACTCAACCCAGCATCTACACAAAGCAGTCAGGGCCAAGAAGTGGGGAAAAAGCTTTTTCCCAGGAAAGAGAGAAGGGCTATGGGAGGATGAAACCAGCAAAGGTACATGCCATTACTCTCGTGTTAGGAGATGTACTGGACATTTGCTGAGCTTTTTAATTTTTGCCCGCATCCTCTGTGGATTCTCCAAAAGCACCTCTGCTCTTGAGGGTTGGTGCAAGAAGACGTCAACAGCAGAGCCACATGCAGGTGTCAGTATAGCTCCAGGCAGCCTCTCTGGTCCATGTCTATGAATCCAAGTGTTTGCCTTTGCCAGCTGCAGCAGCTTCTCTGGAAAGTCCCAGTGGTCTTGCAGAAGAACAGTCTCCTTTCCAAAACATTGCACAGTTATTGTGGCTGTACTTTGCTCGGAGGTGTCACCCTTGTGGCCCAGGTTAGTCCCATGCCAGATCTGCAGAGGACACGATACTGCAGCCTCTACCACAGCTGCAATGTTCTCCCAGTGACCCTTCCCAAGGAACAGCTCCTTTTCCTCCTCTCCCAAATTTCCTGTTCAACTCAGAGTTACTAGAACATTTGTCACTGTATTTTCAATGCTGAGGTTTATTTTACAGAATATAATTTCAGATGTATTGAGAAATCTTAGTCACGTTCTGAAGTTTGTTTAATCTGTGAAGTACAAACTTTATCTTTGACAAAGCAGCACCACTTTCATAAGTAATATTTTGAAGATGTTTTTCTTATCCAAGAAGGATAAGTATTTCTCAGCTAAAATGAATCTCCTTGACTGAGCCTTTCTCATCCAGGAAAAAAATGTAATTCAACACGATTGTCTCTGGTAGTGCTAGACATCACAGTAATGGACTCACTTCAGAAACACTGTGGAGTGTTTCACAATTCAACTAGTCAATATGAGTCAGATAAGAAATGTCAGCATACCCAGTATAATAGTATATTTATCCTGTCAAATCCTCCCTCCATATTTTTCATATGTATGTGATTCCTTACCCATTATCCTTAATACTGTACAGACTGCAGTGCCAATTTGATCACTTATGCTCCAAATGCTTTTATGTGAAAGTACAGAAATATTTTGTGTCAATGTAAAAATCGTATATGTTGAAGGACCCTGAGATTACCTGGTCAGGATTTTTCAACTTCCTGAAGTATAAAGGCAACTACACCTTTGATAGCAATATCAGAGACCATCTTTACCTTGGGTGCAGTAATGGGCTTTTAATTTCAAACAGAAATTGTACTTGACTTGCTAAGGGTGATGGTTCTCCTTGTAATACTACTCCTGGGGCACCAAAAATGGAAAAAAAAAAATTCCCTGAGTGAAAACTGCAGAATTAGGTCATTAGTGCAAGTGTAAAAACAGTTTTGCTTTCACCTAGCCAAGGTATCAATAGTTTAATGGGATGAAGCTCTCCAGCCCTGCATCTTGTCCAGCCACTTTGCTCAGCCGCAGGGATCTATTTGCTGCAACCATTTGATGTCTCCAGTCAGAGCTGAGGAATTTACATCTTTCTTCAACATTCTCAACTTCTTGCCATATTCCAGCTCCCAAAACACAATCTTAATTTTGCCCCATGTGGTTCAGTTGCTTTTCTGCACTTTGCAACTTTTTCTACCCTCACGTGTTTTTCCTGCCATACCTTTACTCTGTAGTGCTTTTCTGGGTTTATGTAACTGCTGGGAATGTAGAGTCAAAGCAATACATGATGTTTTAAGGCAGAGTCCACTGATAGATATTTGAAAGCTATACTACAATGATTTGCTTTGCAACCCATGAAGTCAACCAGGACCTCAAAGGACAGCTTAGAATTTAAAGCAAATATGTAACAGAAACATTTCCACTAATTTCCCCCCAAATACCTCTGCTCAGAACAACTGCTTCTTCTGTCTTCCTCTTAACTGTCTTGTTGCAATACTGGTAATTTTACAGATGTTCTTACTTAGCCAACCAGCTTACAGAAACACAGCTTTCCACTGAAGGCTAATTTAAAGTCTCAAGCACATGTTCTCAGCTGTTACAAAATTATGCCACGAAGTGCAGTAGGCTCTGTCATTTTACATCAGCTGAGAATCTACTTGCAAGGGCAAAACAAGTAGATGCAGCTGCAGTTCTCTTCCTTGGGAGTTGCCCCTCATACACAACTGATTGCAGGTGGATGAGAGTTGGCATTCAAAAAGGACAAGTTTTTTGCCTTTTTTTTTCTTCTTTATTATTTCTGGTGCAGTTCGTTCATGTGCTCTCTTTGATGGCTGCCCAGAGGCTGTAACCCACCATATTCCAGCTCAGAGGAAAAGACGTGGATGGACTTAGTTTGGAAAACAGATTACCAGATCATAAATAAAACATTCTCTCTCATACCATAGTGTGTGGAAGTAGAAAGATAAAATTGAAAATGTGACCCCCTTTTTTTTTTTTTCAAATAATACAGTGCCATTCAACAGACTTAATTATTCCTAAAGACACATCTGATAATTGTTGGCCTGTCAATCAAAGCCTTTATTAGACATGCGCATGATGTCACACTACAGTCTAACAAATCTTCCTGCCAGTCAAAAACCTTTATATAGATTAATCTGATTTCAGATACAAGTTTTGTGTTTGACCATTTACCCAACCTTTTCAAGGTTGTGATTAGAGAGGAGTTGGATCTTTTCTGTTCATTGCTGAGGTGGAATGGTGGACTCTGAGCTATTCCTGAGAGTTTCCCTCCTGGTCATGCTATGCTTTATGCTGTAGCGTGGAGCCTGGAAAGGGGATCTGCCTTGGGTGGCTAAGTGACCGGGGGTAGAATTGGATAGAAAGCAGTTAATGACACTGCTGGCTACTGGAAACATCACCTCTTTTGTTGGTGTCTCCTAGAGTCACTTCTCTCTCCTTTCCACAACCCAAACAAACTTAGGTTTTCACCTTTACAAACAGGAAGTGGTGGTGTAGGAAGGAGATTATCCCACTGCACTTGACACCCTCTACACTGCTGAAGAGTAGGAAAGGTAGTGCCTTTCTACTGGACATGACCAATAAGTCACAGCTTGGATGCACAGCTCCATTACAAAACACTTATCTTTATGGTCATAAGATTGGCAGTTGGATATTGAATCTGAAGAAGTTATAAATTTATTAACAGATAATGCATCAAGCTTTGTGTGCCCAGTTGTACTGGCACTTGCAGTCTTTTTTGAACTGAAATAAAAGCAAATGGCAGGGGCTGAGGCTTTCAAGATAATATAATTTATCTTCTGAAAATCTACTATTTAGATGTCAAGCAAAACAATTTCACAATATAGAGAGATCTTCTCTGACATTGCTGTATTTTTATTGGTCTTTAAAGTAACTTGAAAATATAGGCCATATTGTGGTGTTCAATTTTCTATAGATTTTTCAGACACAAATGAACACAAATGAAAAAACACAATATACACAAATGATAACACAAATGAAAAAAAAAATGTCTGTAATTAGACATAATTCCTAAAGCTGAGAGACTTTGGAGAAAGCCACACAGCAAGCTTCCTTTGCATGTACAACTTCAAAATGCTTCCTAGATTAATGAACTACACGAAGACTTGAAGTCCGCAGGATAAGTGTCAGTAAACAATGAGAAAAAAATTCTGCCTCCATGTCTGAAGGAGACATTTTTCCCTTCTGAGAGAAGCTAAACCTGAAATGTTCACATCTGCAAGACAAAGTGGCTATAGCAAGGTTGGCCTTGCAAGCATCATCTTGCACAGCCAGTGTAAGAGCTTCAATGCAATTCCTTTCTGAGGAATGCTTACAGAACAGGGGATTGCTGGCAGTTTTTTCTGGTTCAGAGGCAACTTGAAAACTTTCAGCTGACCTTCAGGTATCTTTCTTAAAAGTGACCTCTAGTAATGCAACATTAGTTGGCTCCAATGGGAGAGGAATGAGAGAGGACCACTGGTGCAGTAGGTCAGCCCGTAGATAGCCCAATAATAGGATGGCAAGTCTTATCTCAGAACCCCAAACTGTCCCAAGGCTTTGCAGTTTTGAGCATTTGAATGTGTTTTGTGCATTTTTTTTTCCTGCTTTGTTTCCAGTCTTTATACAAAAATGTTTCTTCTTTAAAGCTGGAAGAGTTTAACATTTGTCCTTACAGTTAAAACAGCAACAAGAAAAACCTAACCAGCCAAGCTAAAAAGGGTGATTTATGAGGTTTTATAAAACTTTGTTGGAACAAAGACCATTTGAGTCATTCTCCTCTGATTCACCCACAGCTCATGTACAAGCAAGCCCCTTCCACAGAGGAATTAGGATGCACACAATTCCTAGTAAATTCAGCTGATGAGATGACTCCACTGAGCCTCTCCATCATGGCAGTGACTCTTGCTGCCTGACCCCAGGGCACATAGCTGATGCCAGCTGTGACCCAGCATAATTCTGCTTTGGACATGGGATGCTACATGTCCAGGAGCTCATCAGGGATGAGTAAGGTGTTTGTGAATGTTCGGGAGCTTGTTTCCCAAAAGCATCTTGCTCAAAAGTCATAAAGAAGAAACTGGTCGTTAGTGGGACAATCATTTAACTTGGAGTTGTAGCTTTAGGCTGCTCTTCTTTCAATTCCTCTTGGAGGAAGGTGAAAGGCTTGTAGACTAGCAACAGTCTGCAGGACCTATGAGGAATCATAAAAGCAGTCTTACGTTTTCTAGCTGATACTCCTGCTATCCTGGTCCAACGCTTGCTGTGATATATAGGTGCATGACATTAAGGGGAACAACAAGTTGCCCAGCTGTTGACAGTTTTACTTTAGTAATTTCTGCTGTGCTGATATAGAAGATCTTCTGTGAATCCTATATAACTTTGTCACTGAATGCTTGAAGAGGCAGCACAGGTGGCCCTGTCGTCACTGCAAAATCTGCTTTTTTTCTGGGATAACATCATTTGGTGGTGGCCCCTTTCTTAGGATGATAACTGCCCCTTGTTATATTTATTACACACTAGAGAACCCCCTGCTTATAATAAACCACATATTCTTAATAATATATAATTTCATAAAAATATAGTCATTATTGAATGATGCTTGGTGGTCTGGGAAGGAGAGACAAGTGAACTGCATTCCTCAAATGTTGCCTAGCAGGGCACATCCTCATTGGGGGATGTTTTTTACTAACGTCTTATACAAACAGAAAATCTTCATTGAATTCAGACGCCTTTTATTATAGTTTGAAGTTACCAACAAAATAACAAAGAAATAAGAGAGCTTTCCACGCAAGAAAAAAGCCACAACACCCTGCCTCTGAGGATTTGCAGGGCCTTGAAAATATGCTTAATTTAAACAGAAGTGTAGAAGAACTCTTAATTCAACTCAAGAACAAGTTTACTCTGAAAGGGATAGTCTTACTCCCTCCTTCCCTGGCCATGGGGTCCTACTGCCTCATGCCAGAAACTTTGCACTGTTTCCATGCAGTGGGTTGGACTGGTGTGAGATGAAATCGTTCTTCCATAAGATCACTCACATTACAAAGTTATACCCTGGGATTCCATCATTAAAACCCCTGCAAGTGGTCCTCTAAAAGCCCTGCTCTTAACCAGGTCCTCCAAAAACCCTGCTCTTAACTCATGCCAGAGTAGTGAAAGAAGGCATTTACACATTTTCCCCAAAGACTCAGTCCTTCCATCTCTCCTCAGAGCAGTTTGCTGACTAAATCTCCTATGTATTTAAATAATTTATCATCTGAATAAATTTGTTTATGCTGGGGGAAGAGGTTGACTACTGGGATGCAGTAATGCCAACACAACAAAATTGAAACTAGGGAGATGGAGGAAATGAACCTGTAACAATGGCAAGCAGTATCATCTGCTCAGGCAGCAAGAGACAGCTGTGACCACATCTGAAACACGAGTATGGGGAGATACAGAGCAGCTTCTAAAAAGGGCTTTAGAATTAACAGAGCTGAGCAAAAAAGAAGCTGCTGGTTTTGAGCTGCAAAAACATGGTTGTTATGAAAGGACTGAAAATGAAATTGCAAGTTTTATGTGTCATTCCAAATGTTTCCGTTTAGAAAGTATGTAAGGAACATTCCTGTGCCTTTTACTTTCCACCGACATTTAAGAAATAGAAGCCTCAGCTCCTGCCAAACAATCTGTCACCCCAAGCCCTTGACCTGGGCAACAGATGAAGGCATGTTACAGATACATGGAGCGCAAAGAGTGAAAATATTAAAAGCCAGATCTCAAGTAGTGTAAACTGGCTATGGTCCAGCTTACACCAGCTGCTGATCAGCTCCATAAAGATCTTACAGCAGTAACAGTTGGGAGGATGGTGGTTTGCATGCACTGAACACCGATGAGGGCTACCTAACTAGGCATGCTTGGCGTGCATTTGTGATCAGGAGATGGATTATACAGAGGATTTTTAAAATCCCTCTTTCTTTAGCTGTTCTTCAAAGAAATCATTACATGCCATAATCAAAGCAGCAACCAGAATGACAAATTCATTAAAATCCAGTTAATTGTCATTATTGGAATCCGGGCCTTTCATAATTTTATCAACCAGAAGTGGGTCTTTTTGGCTCTAAAGAGAAAGAAAATTGACTTAGCCGTGCAGATATTGAATGTGTAATTCTGATACACCCAGCAGTACAGCCCTCTGCTGTTATGAGACTGGTACTATTAAATAAAATGCAGCATCAAATATGCACCTGAACAGTAAAACAGCATCAGAAACTGAAGACAGTGCAGCTCTTACAAAGAATACAGATACTAAATAGGCATTGAAAGGAATCAAACAGATTTTAGGAGATGCTGAGCACAGATTCCTTTTGAAAAGATAGATCTATAATGTGCGTTTCTCTATCATCCTTTAACAAAAAGTACTTAGATTTTCAACAAGCTCTTCCTAAGTGGTCACATTATACATCCATTCATCACATTCAGAAGATCTCTTCTTGACAAACAACACATCCTATTCAGGGGGAGTAAGAACACTGAATCTCAGAATAATAAATAATAGCCAAGATTAACAAAAAATTCAATTCAAGAAGAGGGATACAATGTAAAGAAAAACCTGCTGGTGGTCATAGGGTCCACAATATTTTTTACAATTAAGAAGATACTTAAAAACATTATTATTAATGCTTTTGATTTCATAAAATCATCCATGCTGTGTAATGTAGGACACAACAAATGTGCAAAGAAATATTCAGATCAGCAGCTTATCACTGAAAGGCTTTTCTTAGCATCCCTCTGCAGGGCACACAAGCAGCTGTACTGTGTGGCCAGTGTGCACAAGCTTCTGCCTCATGAGAACTGGTTGCTGTATTTAATTCTTCAAAGGACTTATCTATGCCCTATTATTGAAAATGAAATACACAAACAAGCTAACTAACTAAAGCCTTATTGAGCATTGATTTAGTCGCTGCTTTTAGGCTGGCCTCGCTCTCCTGTTCAAAAGTGCTAAGGAACATGCAGAGCACAGGGCACTGGGGCTCCACCACCCTCTGAAAACACACTTCTTAAATGGGACATTTGACATCATATCCTTCTGTACAGCTCCACAAAGAACTGTTATATGAGAAGCTGTGGCAGGATGGGCCTTGCAAAAGTAGATACTATCTCTACCCAAGTACTTGGATAGCTGCTTATCCCACCCATGAAACAGTACTTCAGGAGGTTTAGAAGCTGCATCTTACTGGAATGAAGTCAGTGAGCTCACTGGTGAGAAGCTTCTTGAGTTCTCCTTTACTGAGCTTTTATCTGTCTCCTTCTTTGCCAGAGTAGTGATGGAAAATCCTGATCAAGGTGTCCATTGCATCCTTCAGTGGTGTGGTCATAGCAGTGAGTGGGAGAGCTGTGGGGCAAAGATACAGAGTCAGTGACATTGCAGAAGAACGAAACAAAATGCCAGTCTCTGGGAAGGGATGGAGGGCCAGCTAAAGGGAGACATTTTTACCAATACAGAAAAGCTGGGCTTTCATTGGTCCATCGTCTTATTTGTGTCTGAGCAAGGATGGACTGTAATAAAACAAAACATTGTCCTAAACTCACAAGCAATTACTTCAAAAAGTAAGTGGAAAAGAAGATTTTTATTTAAGAAGGTGATCTACTGTGCATCTATTTTGCAAAGCTACTGTAAAGGTAAGTCTTTTGTACCCATATGTGAAAACACAGGGAAAATGAAGGCTTACCCTCTACCTGCTCATTTAAAAGTTTTTTCAAGAGTCAACAAATATCAGCAACTCAAGTGGGTGCACACTGACAAAGAAAGTTTCACATCAGTTTAGAGATGGTTAGAGGAAGACCACCAGTGATAAGGATGCAAGTGTCAGCTTTCAATTTACTCTGTTGTTTGCTTGGATTGACCCTTTTTCATGTGAATTGTCTGCAATATAAACAAATGTGAGCTGAGCACCAAAAGTGTTGCTTCATCGAGCATGCAGACAGAAGATACACAAAGAAATGACGCAAAGAAAAGAGATGGAAATGTAATTACTTGCAGACTACCTGACTCAAAAAGTAACTAAAAGTAGAAATCAGGTATAAGGGAAACACTTATTTTATTAGATCCCAGAAGAAAGTTAAAAAAGGGAGAATGCACTTCAAAGTAAAGCTGGAGTCCTGAACAGTATCATCGTGCAAAGGCTAAGACTTACCTGCTCTACAGCCTACCTGAGGCGCATGCAAGAAAATACATCACAGAAGGTGATGGTCACTTTCCTTTCAAAAGCCATGCACAGACTCTTGTTTATCAGGCTGAGAGTGTGGATTACACAAATAGAGACAGACATATAATTGTCACAAGGATGGCGGGTCTTCTATTTCCACATACATTTGCCTACTCTGTTCAATAAAAGCTTCTTGCTGTAACTGGGTCAATAAAATATACACTAGGCAGATCAGAGAGCTGTGTTTGGAACATAGCAAATACTTTTCATCGTATTACCTTTTAAAAATATGCCCATTCAGGGGCCTAAAGGTCAAAATTAGAAAATTTTAATAATCACCAAGTCAGTATAAAATAACTTTCTATCATTTTCGAAAGAACTCTTTCTAATCTGTCCTTTAACACTTCTACAGCCTAAGTGCCACATATCCCTTAAGACATCTACCTTAATTGTCAGATATCTCTGTAAGCCTAAAACATTGCCTCTTTCTAAATGACATTTTTGCTGTAGTACTTGTACCCTCAGGAGGAAACGAGGGAACTGGTTTCAGAAGAAGGTGTGCCTGGAATTCCAGTGTGCACTAATCAACAGTCATGGCTTTATTTTTATAGTTCTGCATAACAACTGAAGTTCAGCATCTCTCTCTGAATAAATGACCTTGCTACAGGAGCGCTTTGTCTGTCCCAGCCCCAGGGACTTGCTGACCCTGGGAGTGATGGCTGGGGGATGCAGAAAACAGCAGCTTCACCATGGTAGGGCCTACTTACCAGCCAAAATACAAGACAACCACAGTTTTCATGACAGACACATGTAATGGAAAACTGCCTGTGTTGGGTTTGGTTTCCTTCAGTAAGGCCTTCCACCTGTTGCACACACATGTCCAGCAAGCACAACTGTTCAGATGAACAGGGCACAGACCTGCAGCTTGTTCTCTGTTTCATTTCAGCCAGAGGGAAAGACGATGAGGTAGGCATTGACTTTAGCTCTGAAAGCCTCCAAGTACTCCTAATTTTGAGTGCCACAACAGATCTCACACCACACCCATGCTTGCCTCCTTTGCTTTCAGACATGGTTCTTTTGCCTGCAGTGTTGTGACAAGTCTCCACCACCTGAGGGCTCGTCCGGGCCTCTGGGAAAAAAGGGAGGGAAGAAGGGGGCCGGGAACATAAAAATACTGGATTTCAGTGATATGGGAAGTGACCATGTGTGAAGTGTTGTTTTTGAAACAGGCAGGCTGTTCTGTCTAGAGGTGCCTGCAGACATACACAGTGCTGTGCACAGGGCAGACACTTTCACCCCCCATTGCTGTGGTCGTGAGTGCTCACCAGGGAAGGGGAGAGCCAATGTCCACGTACATTTTAGAAATGGTCCAGAGGAACAAGAGGAACCTAATCTCTCCTGGAGTCAGAGAAGAGCTGGGGAGGAGAGCTGCTTTTCATAACTCTTCTGTATTTGGGGATAGCTTGGTTTTGTATAGGGGAAGGCCCTATGCTCCAGTAAGCGCTTGGATCCGGCTGGATCATTTGCAGCACATGGGAGAAGAACATGGGCAATATCAAGCACAGCACATCTTTTCCACTCAGTTCTGAGAATTCTCTGTGTCTGCAGATGCTAAGAAAAAGCATGGAGCCCTGCATGTAGCTACAGCCACAGGCTCCTGTCTTGCCTGTGATTCACTACTGCTTGTAAGTATTGTTCAGAAATATCAAACAGATAAAGATAAAAATATTTGGTTTGGGTTTAGAGTGTTGGGTTTTTTTGATTTTATTTTGTGTGTCCCCCCAGCCTTTTACTCAACAATAGTTTCACCCACAACCAGAAAAAACCCCACAGCTGAGTCAATACATAAGTATGAAATCCTTCTGTTTGTCTATATTTTATTACACTGATCCTCTGGCTAATGAATATTGCAAATTAATTATCTAAGCAGAGTCTACAGGAGGTACAACTTCCAGGAAGTGGGTGTAAACTTTCAGAGCTGCCATCCTCAGGACAGAAGAAAGAAGGACATCACCTTAATAATTTATACAGTGATATAATATGTGCAGTCTCTTTCAACAGCTACTTTCACTCCACTTAATTGTGTAAGAAACTTTCTTTTCCACACTAGTGGATGACATGCACAGTGAACAGCTACACTGAGCTGCAATTGTTTGTTAAGAGGTCCATGCAATTTGCTGTGTCTAATCCTTTCCTCTCTGGCTAGTGAAATCCTGCCAGTGGCTCCAGCAACAGCAGAGGTCTGACAGCTTCTGTGAAGGCAAGTCCCAGCATCTGCTCAAAATTCATGGTTATCAGTCAACTGTTTTTAATCCCTCATCCAACACTCCAGCACAAGCTGGTTTAGTAGGATATGTAATGGGCACTAGAGATGACTAAAGTCAACGCAGACTGTGAACCACTCTGTACCAGGCTAAGACCTGACTTCATGTCAGCAACCACCATTCCCCCATCAATCTTAACCCTGTACTCTGGTTTTCACCAGGCTAAGCACAGGAGCAGCACCAGGCTGAGAGAGAGAGTGGAATTGCAGCATGACTGGATGCAGCGAAGGTCCCTCACTCAGCACCCTTTTTGGCAAATGAATCTACCGGAGACAGACTTTGTCCAGGCAGAACTCTCTTGTAACTTTATTACTTCATTGTATACAGAATAAGGGTCTGAGCTATCAAGCCAGGCAAGATTTTACTTATCTGCACACATTCCACACAGACACTCCCATGGCTGCCTTCAGCCACAAACAACAATCATGCTTTAAGTGGCTTTTCAGCTTGACCTTGCAATTCTTTTCACACACACACTAATCTTAGCTCTGGCTCACTCAGGACCACAATATTTTTACTGCTGCTGCTACTGCTTCTTCTTCTTCTTCTTCTTCTCCTTCTCCTTCTCCTTCTTCTTCTCCTTCTCCTTCTTCTCCTTCTTCTTCTTCTTTCTTCTATCATCCAGATGGCTGGTATTGTCTTGTTTAGCTGTTCCTACAACTGGAAACATGGTGAAGATTGGTGCCTTCCTCATTCATGACAAAACTTTGGCCTTCACAGCCTGCCAGATCACACAGTGCTGGTGGGAAGATATCTCTGACATGCCTAGTTCCACTCCCTGCTCAAAACTGCCTTGTGTGAAATCAGTCAGTCATTGACATAGGTCAGCAGTCTTCCCACAGCTGGGAAGGAGAAGCTCTGACTTATTCACCAGGATTTTCCATGCTAGCTTCTTGAGAAAACATGACACAAGCAGCCTTTAAGCCAGAGCAGTTTATAAAGTGCCATCTAAGCCACAGTAAAATACTAGTCAGGTCAAGTGTGAAAATCTTGTAGCTGGGGCATCTGGCTTTCAACATTTGCCAGAATGCATGTGGTAAATATTTTCTTACAAGTAATTATTGTGCTGGGGAAGGCAAGTCAGCCTCCTGTTGGAGGATGCAGCAAGGCCGCAGTGCCTAGTAGCATGGAAAAGAATGTAAATAAGAGGTGAACATCCAATCATATGTGAAGGCTAGTGGTAAATTACAGATAACAAAGCTAAGAATAGTGTTAGTATGTAAGATTCTACAGATAGTGAGTGCAGCTGTGTGAAGAACAAGATGTAATATTCTGGATGAAGCAATAAAAGCTGAATTTAGGCCATCATCATAGAATGCCCAGTTTTATTATTTTGGTCATCCTCACAAACAACGACAAATGGTGACCTCCGAGTGTTACGGACCACAAGGGACCACGACTAATATCGACGAGACTCCCACCCTGATTTGGAGTCAAATTGGACTTGATCCCCATTGAGGGATCGGAGATAATTCCCTGAGGAATTGAGGCCGCAGGGCGATACGTGGTGAGGACGAAGCCCGATATAGCGAAAGCAGCGGGATTGCTGTGAAAAATGGGTCCGGACCTGAGATTTCTTGACACCTGAGGCAGGTGAGCTACCGGGAACTTTGGGCGTGATGGGACTAGTTAGAGTCCAGATGGGAGCACACGGTTGGCGCTTCAAATGCGCTGCTTAGACAGCATGACGATGCTGATGATGGCCGCTCACGACGTGAAGTTCAAAGAAACGGCAATTCTAAGCGGGGTTTGCACTGGCGCAGGGCGGAGGGGCACAGCGAAGCAGCACTGCGAAGCAAGGACTCGAGGGGCGGGGCTGCCCGGCTCAGCAGAGCCGAGCCGGAGCTGGGACAGGGGCCGGGCCCGCCTCAGATTGCGATCGAAACCTTCCCGTTCCCCCCCCTTTCCCCCCCTGCAGTGTGTGCTGAAGACGAGCCGAGACGGGGGGGGGTGTGAGGCAAGATAGAGGGCTGCTGGAAGACACGGGAAGGCAGAGACCCAGAGCCTCCCCACCCCCTTCCCTCCCGCGCCGCTCCACTCTACGAAGGACGGCAACTATTCACTGTAGAATTCCGTAAAGCTCGCCCACAACATTCTTTGAACTTATAAAAATGTTTTAACTTGAACAAGAGGCAAAACTATGTTTACTTTGCAAGATATAGTTTCATCACAACAATCACTCACAGATGGAAGACACGGAGTTAAGCATTGCTACTCTAAGATTGAAAAACAAAAGCTTGTGTGAGAGTGGTGTTTGAAACCTTTCAAACACAGGAGCTCCTTAGGGCTGTTGCTGCTGCTGTGGTAGCTGAAGGGAGCGCACTTGTCCTGAAAGGAGCTTGGATAGCTGTCGTGGTTTTGCCCTGGTTCAATTTACTTTTACACCCCCCATACAATTACTATCAGTTGAGAGAAGGTTTATGTAGACAAAAAGAGACTAAATTGAAAAAAAAGTATGAGTATTTATTATTATTATTAAACTAAAACTAAAGAATTATATTTACAATAATTTTACTTAAGTAAAAGGTATTATGTATTTACAGAAGATACTTCTCCCCCTCACTTCCTTTTATATCAGTCCAAGGAGGAGAACAGTCCTTTTCCATTCTCAGAATTCCAGCTCTCTCTCTCTCTCTCTCTCTCCAGTAACTCTGCAGCACTTTTGTCGCAGCTAGAACTCCTTTATCTCTCTCTCATTCTGTGTTGGCCTTCAGGGCTGGGCCTACCCCCCTCCTGGGCTAAAACCGAAGGCTGGGGGTTACCCAGGTCCTGAAGGGTTTCCTTCCATAGGCTTGCAAGGGGACACTTGCTTACTATGGATCTTCTTCCACAGGGTTACAGGGGATAATGGTTTAAGAGTTCACCCCTGTTTCCCTATGGAGGTCCCTCCCCATGGGAGAACAGTCCTTGATTGACTTCTCGGCATGGGTCTAGTCTGGATCCCTTACTTGGATCCCAATATCCCACCTGAGCCGTTTTCTGCTCCGGCGTAGGTTCTCTCATTCCCCTCAGGGTCATAAATCTTTAACATCCCTACCCGAGCCGTTTTCCTGCTCCAGTGTAGGTTCTCTCAGGGTCACAAATCTCCAGCACCAGCAGCATGGATCTCTCACTGAAATCCCGAGCTTATCTGAGCTGTCTCGCTCCAGCATAAGGATCGTCCCCTTCGAGGGTTACAAAGTCTTTAACAGGACTCTGCCTCATCCGAGCCGCTCCTGCTCCAGCATAAGGCTTTCTTTTTCTGTCAAAGTCACAAATCTCTGGTACATCCACAAGGTCCTCTGTGAGCCGCACAGGAGTCTCTTCACCCTAGCAAACTTTTACAGGTGGCAGGGATTTTATTTTTCAGTCTTTACCCTGCTGAAGGGAGGAAGAGCGAAAAGGAGAAAAACAGCAGCTCTCCCCCCTTCGAACTTTTCTTCTCTCTCCTGTAACTACCAGCTTTGACCTTGGAAGTCCTGTTATCTCATGGCTGGAATTCTTCTGCAGCGGTTTCTCGTTTAAGCAGTTCGTCTTTTAAACCTTTTTTTTCTTCACTCTTTTACAGAAGAAAAGGAAGGCTTCAGTACTACACCTGCCCCCCCCGGCCCAAGCCCTCCTCGGGCCCACTACCCTTCTACATGGCTGCTGTTCTTAATTTCAACTGTGCCACTAACTTTCTCTTCTGTTTTCTTAAAGATGTAATTAGCAAAGGCATCACTGAACTTTTTGATTGGTTTTTTGTCCGGAAATCACCTGGACAAAACCATCCTCAGCCCCAGGGATGGGCTGGTGGGCAAAACCATGACAATAGCTCACTCAGTAAAGCATGAGACTTTGAACAGGTTCGAGACCCACAGTGAAAGAGCAGTTGGATTGCCTATGGTCCCAGGGCTCAGCCTTTGTTTTTTCCCATGCAGACCCTCTGCAAAATTGTCTGAGTTCTCTCATTTCTGCCACAATAACTACTCAAAACTGACTGAACTATTAATGGAAATGGTTTGTGAGCTTTTTGTTAACAGTGGAAGCAACTGGAAGAGGCAGATGGACAGAAGCTGAGACCTGACTGCATTCCAAACATCGGAGATACCAAAATCCAGAGAGCATGGAGACAGCATTGGCGGGGAGAGCCAGCACGGAGCAAGACACCTACGCAGAACCATGCTGGGAACAGAGCGAGGGCGGGGCTGCTGTTGATGCAGCTGCACGGTGGCTGCACAGCCGGGGCACTGCGGGCTGTGAGCCAGAGTGGGGCAGGCCGCCCCCTGACGGGATCGGGCCCCGCCGCCCATGGGGAGGAGGGTCCCAGAGAACCCAGAGCTGCAGGGCTTGGCACTTGTGGTGTTACCGGCACAGCTTTCCCAGCAGTGTGATAAAGCTGCTGAAACTGCAGCTGATTAAAAAAAAAAAAAAAAAAAAAGAGCGTTGAGCTTTGAATGTCCATAACTGGTAGTGCTGGTAGTGCTGTTCACTGTTTGTCACAGTTGACAGAGAAGTGGAACTTACTGAGGAATAGTTAAAAGTTTAGGAGATCTTGATACTGGTTACTTGGTTACTGTGATTTTGTACTTGCAGATTACACCTTCCTTCTTTTCTTTTCCCACTTCCTAGCATTAGGTTAAGGTACATTTCAGCTGGGAATTTAAAGTGTACACATATGATTTTCTTGTCTTCTTTCAGTTCACCTGACATTATTTCTGTTATGCTGCATAGCTTTTGGTATTCTAAAACAGGGCTAACTCACTCATAGAACAAATTATTGTCAAGAGAGAATTCTACACACCAAACATATTTTCAAAACTAAAAAGGGGGGAGGAGAATATGCATGCACATGAACAGGTACTGGATCAAAAATAGAGCTCATTTAGGTTTGTTAAGCTTTTTGTTCCTTGTATTGATTCCTCTTCAGGACAGGTGGAGTTGGTGAACATGACCATCACAGATGGCAGACTGAGAAGCACACAGCCAGTAATACTTGGGATCTGAGTTGTGTGGTTGAAATGCAAAAATGTAGTAAAAGTTCTAACTATGTGTGAATGAAGGATGATTAGGTGGCCGTCTCCTGAATGACTGGGAAAAAAACTGCATGAGTGAAAAAAGCTGCATAGATATCTATGTGTGTGAACTTAAAATACTCTGTGAGTGATAACATTTTAAGAGAATGTGTTGTATAGATTTAATTATGGTAAGTTGATGCTACTAGCCTTCAAAGACTGGAAGCAGATATTGAAGATATTGCTAGTTAATGCTGGTCAGGATTGACTAAATGATCTGTTGGTAAATGGGAACTATTGGGATGGTTCTTGCCTATAGTCAAGACAAGTTTGCTTGTGTTACTTATGTTGTAGTTGTGCTACTGATGTTGCCATGTTTGGTGTTGTGTTTGCGAAGGGCCCTGCAAAGGACGACCCAGGCAATTTTTGTGGCACAAATACAAAAAAGGGGGAATTATTGGAGGATGCAGCAAGGCCATGCAGCCTGGCAGCATGGAAAAGAATGTAAATAAGAGGTGAACATCCAATCATGTGTGAAGGCTAGTGGTAAAATATAGATAACAGAGCTAAGAATAGTGTTAGTGTGTAAGATTCTACAGACGGTGTGTGAGTGCAGCTGTGTGAAGAACAAGATGTAATATTCTGGATGAAGCAATAAAAGCTGAATTTAGGCCATCATCATAGAATGACCAGTTTTATTATTTTGGTCGTTCTCGCAAACAACGACAGCCTCCCACATACATCCTGTCATTATTTATTTTTCCCAAACTCACACTGTTCTTGGTATGAATATCTTTTGAATCAATATTGTATCCCCAAAGTGGGAAAAAGGGAGATGGGAAGTAACAGGGAACACTGCAAGCCTCAGAAGGATATTTATACTATGCATTAAAAAGCCTATGTTAGATCAGGCCCTAGATTAGTCTAAAGAGTGTATTGAATAGGTTAAGCAGTTTATAAGAGACTTACGTTTGAACCAGCATTTCTTGTTAAATTATAGTGTACATTTTCACGTTTTTAGGATTATTAACATTTTCATTAGTGGTTTGTTTCCATATCTGGGTGGCTGATTGATTTATTCATTTATATCAGTCATGTCTCTCCCCTACCGGTTCTGGTTTATATCTTCAAGACTGTTTTGACTGCTGTGATCCCACAGGCAGCAGAATAGGAAAGAACTGTGAAATCTCTTGCTAATAGCTTTTACCCCATAAATTTGGTGGTTTATTCTGTAGACACCTTTTTAATGGGTTACACTGCCCAACTGAAGCATATCCTGATATTCTTTGCTGAGTTCTGTTTTGGACAAGCTTATACATTTCTTTTCCAAATACATAACTTACTTTTTCACTGAACTGTCCAGATCATTGAACTCTGCTTGTTCCCATAGTGGTCATTTCTCTTGTGATAGCCGCTTAGCATTGTCTGTACTTTAGGTACTGACTTCAGTTACCACCTACTTCTTTCTTCTCCTCCTCAGAGAAAACTGGTCACCACTTCATCCCTCTGTGAGCAAGCATTCATTATTAGCTTGTGAAGGCAACATCAAATTGTATGTGAATATACTGTTATCTGTAAAATAGAGTAGGAAGTTTTCATTAACCCTAAACCGGAGTTTTGAAGTATTTCTGGCTACAGTTCTTCTTCGTAAGCCTCTGAAGCAGATGTATCTATGCAGCAATTTACAATTTTAATGCAGTCTATGTATCTACACCCAGGAAGGATGACAAAATAATGTACAATATCCTGTGTAGACAGAGTCTGAGACAGTTCTGCCTCAGGTAGTGGCAGGAGTCCCATGACAGAGCACCCAGTAATCAGAGGCCATGCACTCAGTGACAGCTGGCTTTGGTAGCTCACCTTACAGCTAGAATTTGGCAGTACCTTACCCTCTGAACAAAGCCAGGACAGTAATTCCCTTTGCATTAGATCCACTGATCAGTAAGACAAATCCAACCCTTAGAGACATGCTAGTTCTGACTACTCACGTTTTTTCCCAATTCAAATTCATATCAACATGCAGTAGCCCTCATCCTAATTCCCTCCAATGATCAGTTCCTTCCACAAGATTTTTGCAACTAGGTTTGGGTTATGTTTCACAATTAAAGGGACATCTTGCAGGGCATGCTCCTCTGTCACAGCGTGGTGGCCAACTCACCTACCAGGTTGTAGTGGTAAGAAAAGCTTACACAGATTTTCTATGGTTCTAGGTGAGCTGCCTCAGTTCCTCCTTTCTGGTTTCCAGCTATTCATGGAGCACCTCTGAGTAGTGAAGGCCCCTGGCCTATATAGCTACACGCTTGTACACGTGCTTGGCTATGCCATGATGTGTGTGGTTGCCACCAGGACTCCAGAAGCAGAGTTCACCGTATCTTTTCCATCCTCTCTGCTCTGCCTATGAGCTCAAGTGGGTCCATTTGCAGATGACTGGCAAATAAACTCACACCTTCTCCATCACCAGTGCCAAAATAAATTCTTACCAAAAGATGCAACAGGAAAAATACACTCCAGATTGATTTGATTCAACATTCCTGGCCACTGCTGATGTTAAATCAATATAGAAAAATGAGGTAAATACAGTTTTCTCTGAGTTTGTATGTATACAAAAAATGAGGAATATTCTTTTGGTCTGGGACTGCCCCTTAGTGTCCTGCTGAAGAACTGCTGCTTCCAGATCTCAGGCTAGCAGCAACTACCACAGTTGCGGGGCCAAAGAAGACAGGCTCCCACCTGTCTGCTCCAAGATACAAGCAGATGTTTCACCACTGCATTACTATGGTAAGATCCGTACAAAGGTCAGCATCATCAACACCAGGCAACACAAGAAGTAATGTCATTTAAAACTACAGAGAAAAGACATACCCGCTGTCCACAGCTTCTTAGCTGGAGGGATAAAAATGCAGAGAATTTTGTATTTAACACAGGTCAGGGAAAGAAACTAGGCTGCCGTGGGGTAGCATGAAACAAGTCACACAGAAAGTGGCTAACTGAAAGACAGGAAAAAAAAAAATTACTGGGTTTTACAAGTGAATGGAAAAATCAATTGGGACCCCACAGGCACCTGTTCTGGAGCCAGTGCTATTCAATATATTCACTGGTGACCTGAGAAAGGGAGGAGAACAAAGGGATACTTTTTTTTTTGTTGATACAACAATTATACAGAGACAGTAAGTTAAGGTCCAACTGTGAAGAATGCAGAAGGATCTCATGAAACTCAGAGATACAGTGTCAGATAAACTAAACACAGAATAAAAACAAAGCAGTATGGGGAAAATCAATTCTTTTGTACATAGCTATGAGTTCTGAGTTGACTATGGGAATTCATGAAAGAGATCTTGTGAAAGAAGAGATCTACAAATGAAAACATTGGTCTAGTAAGAATCTGAGAACAAACAGTATTAGGAAAGAAATGTAACACAGAAAATTAGGAGTGTTTTTATGCCACTAAGTAAACCCAAAGGTAACCCACTTATTCAAAGTCATGGTGGTCCTCTTAACTCCTACCTTCATCTTACACTCAATACAGCAGGATTAAAAGAGACAAGGAGAAGAGCAGCAAAGAGACAGTTTCTGTGTTAGAAACAACTAAATACACAAGGCATGTCAGTCTGCAGAAGGATGTAAATAGGAATGTGAAAGAATTATTTATATTTGAGAGTGGCATGGAGAAGGCAAGAAGTAATTATTCATGGTCTTTTACAATACAAAATTATGGAGGGCAAAAACCCCCAATAACCTTATTCAAAACCAGCAGAAGAACATTTTTAAGCTGTTGAACTGCTTGCTGTGAGAATTGTCCGGGAAATACTTACTGACAGCTACTAAACACAAAAGCTTGTGTCAACAAGGCTTCTTTAAAACTGGATTATCATTCCAGATAAGTACTAGCCTTGCCTCTTTTTTATGGACCTGTGTCAGCTACTGCTCCTAGTAGATTACCACATGAGAACTTGCTTTTCCTTGACATGAAAAGCCAGTTATATTTTTATGTTATCTGGAAAAAAAAATGTCCTGATGATAATGTGGGGTAATCACTACTTCTGACAAACAGTCTCTGCTTTCCAGGAGAACTGTGTGGTTTAAACAGATATCCCAGTAAATAGGGAGAAATATAGAGAATAAGGAGAAAAATCATTACAAAGTCTGAGGTAGACAAAATATTAATTTCTGGAGCAAGGTTATAGGAAAAACTCTGAAAGCAGGACTCTCAGGATGTTCTCACAGATATTACAGCTGCAGTTGCTCTGAGGGATCTTCTCTAGACAAGTGAATTTTTGATGGTACTAGGAAAGGAGCTGGACTAACACTACAGGAGCAATGTGTGGCTCAGCAGGAGCCAGCCTGAGTGTTACAGGCAGATGTAAAGTAAGAGTCAGAGGCAGATGTTGTTAAGGTACAATTGATTTAATTGTCTTTAAAAGACAGGGAAATTAGATGGTTGCTCCCAGTTTAATAAACACCGTAAATGGCCCAGAGATATGTTGCATGCATGTGCAAACCAGAAACAGCTGAAATGGTGGAAGGAACAGAGAAAGCCAACAGGCATAATTTCCTCTTCACACATTAGAGTTTACTTAGAATGTAGGGCTGCATGTTTCCTCTCCATTTGGAGGAGAAACTGAGAATACACTGTGCTGTGCAGATACTCTCAAATGTATCAGCAGGATGCCCTGCCCTGCTGTTGTGCCTCCATCCCTCCCCTTGGCCGGGCAGTAGCAAGAGCCCTGGCAGGTACCTCATGCCAGCTGTACCTCGCTGGCCAGCGGGCTGGTTCCTGCCTCATGGGCTTCCTGGCTTACACCCCAGTCACACACTCCTGTCTCATATCACAACCCTATGTCACTCAGGATGTCTGGTGCTGAGTGGGTAGATATAAGCCCAGCATGGTGACAGAGAATACACTTGCACTTGTATATTGCTGGATACAGCTTAAACACATTTTCCAGCCTTTGCCAGCATTTTGCTGTGTAGTGTTGTTCTGATCCATTTCCCTTCTCCTTGCTGCTTTTATCCTTGCATCCATGCTTCCCATGCATAACACTCTAGAAGCCTTTCAGCCCCTGCGTTTGTAGGAAGGGAGTCCCTTGACTACAGCAGACCTCATTGTGTGTCACTCTGCAGCATGAGTTTCTCTTACAAGGTTATACATCATTTCCCATCATCCTGTTTCAGGAAGCCTGATTTTCATTGCTGGTCAGCTAGTTCCCTTTCAAGTCTGCTATATTAGATTAGCAGGATTTATGTGAATGGAACCAGTTTCACCAAAAACCTTTAGTGCATAAAAACAAAGACACTGGATGTTGGAAGAGACAACATAGACACAAGTGATTGCAGAACTCAACCAATACATGTAATGGTTAGAATATGTCATCACAATTTGGAAATAAACTTGAATAAAGTCACTGAAGTGAATTAAAATGGGTGAGTAAAAGTTTTGAAGGATAGAAAGCCCACAAAGCAATTACCTACATTGTCTATATGCCACTGAGCCCCTGGTGGTCTAGTGGTAAAGGCGCCGCGCTATCACCGCGGAGACCCGGGTTCGATTCCCGGTCAGGGCCACTCCCGGGCAGGTGGGGCTCGTTAACCCTTAAAGGCAACCCACCTACGTCCTGAGGACCTCGCTGCCACCGAGCTTGGCCCCGGCAGATGAACCTTAGGATTAAAGGGTGGGCTCAGTTCCGCGCACACTGTGTCTCACCTAAAACATCCAATGCGCAGGCTGGAAGGTGGAAAGACCTTCCCCGGATCTTCACTCGTGAAGACTGGCCATTATTATATATGCCACTAAAATAGTTACCATGTCTGTTGTAGAAAACAGAGCAACTTTGTACATATCCACTTAAAAATTTACTGTTGTGTTGCCTCCTGAAAGGATGAGCAATGTTTTATTGCTCTTACTCCATTAATGTCCCAAGTACCCCTATAACAAAAGCCTTCACATCTCCTCCCTGCCATGCTGAACAATATTCCAACTTCAAAGAACACATAACACTGTTTACCTTCTTTCTTAGCCACACAACACTGTACAGGTTGCATTCAAAACCTGTGAGTCCAGTGAGCTCTCCACATCCATTACTCGTAAGAGTTTAATAACATTTGTATTGTACCTTCTAAGAGGCATGTATCACTATGAAAGGAAACTCCTTCATAATGAGAACCATATAAATTTCTGTTATTTACTTTTCAGATATCTGACCAGAGGTCCTGAGCTATGAGCTATGAAAAGGAGAATGTCAGTGACTGTTATAATACACAACATTTTAAAATTTATGCCTTTATTTCCGCTGCAAGCATTTTTTGTCTTTTTTTTTTTTTTTTCAGTGATTTTAGAGTGAAATCAGATTTTAACTATATGGAAAATCTTTTCCAAACTAACTCTTTTGCCGTTGATTAAAGGTTGTTTAAAAGTTTATCATCACAGTTATTTCCAGCAAAAGCAGGACAATACACTGACACAAATGCTGAGACTGGTACTAAATGAGATTTTAGATCTGCTTTTGATAATACAAAGCACTACCATCCCCGAAATAAAAAGCTTGATGATATCACCACCCTTACTTGCTCTCTTTTTCTAGAGAATTTCTGTTTCTTAGGGTAATTTGCAGATACAAAAGGGTGGCAGGTTCACAGGAGCTAGTACATGCTATCATCTTGTAGCCTTCTTGTAAAAGTACAGCTTACAGTAAACGAAATACAGGGGGTAAGGGGGGGCTCTTGTGGGTTTACAGTAAAAGTGTTTCGATTAACCCTTTCTGTTTCACTTGTTTGCTTTGTGTTGAGTCGGATGTTTAAATATGTTCATTTTGGTACAAAAGTGAAAATATCCTTGTTTTCAGCTAGAAAGCAATTACTTGAGGCTCTTAAGACTCCTTGGAGTCAAACTGTGGCAGAAGTATGGCAGAACTAGTAGAAACTATCAGTAGGGACTGTTGCCTTAACTGTACAGCCCTTTAATTATGATACCTTTATTAACTAAGTGGTCACTGAAATAACAAGTATAACAAGAACTGATGTTTTTTCTTTTAGGGGTTGTCTAAATAAAATTATGTCTCTCAAAGAACTTTCTAACAATCAAAATTACAGATGCTGGCCCATGGAAGGCTCCTAAGTGATATTACAAAGTATGCATATTTTTTTATCAGAGGACTGAGTCCAGGCATTCCCAGTTCTTCATTCTTCAGTTCACTGTCAAAAGAATTTTGCAGTGTAATGAAAGGCAGATGTTCTCACTGTTTTGTCTAATGATGCAGCCCCACTAATGGGACAGGTCCAGAACTCTCAGCTGTTCCTGACTGACCTGACATGATGCATCTATTGATACCAAACAGGAGAGCACTTGCAGCATCTTTTGAGGCTATTACAATTCCCCCCTGAGGAAGAAAAAAGGCTGGTAAAAAAAACCAGTAAAACTGAGACTCTTCTTTTCATAGAATCATAGAATCAGCTGGGTTGGAAAAGACCTCTGAGATCATCAAGTCAAACCCCTGATCCACTACCACTGCAGTTACTAGACCATGGCACTAAGTGCCACTTCCAGTCTCATCTTAAAAACCTCTAGGGACAGAGAATTCACCAGGGCAGCCCATTCCAATGCCTGAAAACTCCCTCTGTAAGGGCCTCTGTGGCCCAAGTGCAGGGGGTTGTTGTGGCCAAAGCGCAGGACTCGGCACTTGGCCTTGTTGAACTTCATCCCACTGGAATCAACCCAACTCTCCAGTCTGTCCAGGTCCCTCTGCAGAGCTCCCCTGCTTTCCAGTAGGTCAACACCCCCCCCCAGCTTGGTGTCATCTGCAAATTTGCTAATGGTGCACTCAATCCCTTCATCCAGATCATCAGTAAAAATATTAAATAGAACTGGGCCCAGCACTGATCCCTGGGGGACACCACTGGTGACCGGCCGCCAGCTGGATGCAGCCCCGTTCACCAGCACTCTCTGGGCCCGACCCTCCAGACAGTTCCCAATCCAGCACAGAGTGCCCCTGTCCAAGCCATGGGCTGTCAGCTTTTTCAGGAGAATGCTGTGGGAGACAGTGTCAAAGGCTTTGCTGAAGTCCTGATAGACACATCCACAGCCTTCCCCTCATCCACCAGGTGGGTCACCTGATCATAAAAGGAGATGAGGTTGGTCAGACAGGACCTGCCCTTCCTAAACCCTCGTTGGCTGGGTCTGATCCCTTGTCCATCGTGTGGGTGCTATGTGATTGCACACAGGATGATCTGTTCCATAACCTTGCCAGGCACTGAGGTCAGGCTGACAGGCCTTTTCCGGGTCCTCCTTCTGGCCCTTTTTGTGGATCAGTATGACATTCACCGACTTCCAATCATCTGGGACCTCCCCAGTGAGCCAGGACTGTTGGTAAATGATGGAGCTTGGTGAGCTCTTCTGCCAGCTCTCTCATTACCCTTGAGTGATCAAACATTAATTCCTTACTTAAGAAATACATTTCTTTCTTACTTGAGTCCACTCTTGTGAACCAGCATCAGTCACTACTCTCACCAGCACAAAATTATTTGTAGCTACAATGGCCATGGTAAATATGCATGAAGTTACAGTCAGACAGTTGCAGGTGAAGCAACATTTCCACAATGCAAAACTTCATGTGGGCTCAGATGCTGTGAAAATAAAGAAAAAAATCAGCTCTTGGTGACAATAAATTTCTGTATGTTATAGTATTTCAGAAACCCAGGGATTACAACAGATGTGAAACAACACCTCTTCTTGCTCAGATAAGATTATGTCTTGAGGATTTGGTTTTAACAGTGGTTAAATCCAAGAAAAAAAACAACAAAGGAGACTCAAAGTTATTGTGAGAATATACTGCTTCAAAAGTTACTCTTTAGAAGACCCGTTTCTCTCCTTAGCAGTCTGTCTGCCTGGTCCCAAACCTAGCAGGGATATATGATATCATCTGTTAAGTCCTTCTCCTTCTCTAACATCAGATACGTATGTGTGTTTCAAAATGGCATATTACAAAACAAAGCACAGCACAAGGAAACAAGGATTCTTTCACATTTGTGCAATAGCATTTAGAAACAGAAGAGGGAGCCTTTAATCACAGTATCAGCTCTTTTTGCAGAATTTCAGAAAATTAAACTGATGCCCAAAAAGGCGATAAAAGAAAAACTGCTTAAAGGCAGAATTTTGAGCCCATAAACAGCAGGTATTTATTGCGACGTCGGGGTAGCTTCCAGCTCAGGCTGGACAAAAAGCTCTGAAGTGGTTCAGTAAAAACAAGCAACTTATACAGTTTCTAATCATGATTACAACATAATCACATGCATATTCATATCATTGCATCATTAGATTACAATATTCATAGCAGGTGGAGTCAGGATGGAGACTGAGGCGTGGTATCTATTTTGAGGAATAAATTAGGGTAGTTCCGGTCTTGCCTTTTTCTAATTCTTTAATTTCTTGTCCTTCTAATCCCTCAGCCTTTTGTTTTTCTATTTCCTGATCTTTTTTCTCCTCTATTTCTTTGGTTTTCTGTTCCTCTTTTTCCCTGGCTTTTTGCTCTGCTGCCCTAGTATAATATGCGGGGCTTGTACCTTCGTCAGGGTCATCCATTCCTGGTGCTGATGAGCTAACTTTTACCCTATCTTTTCCCCAATCTGGCATTCCCTCTGTCTTACCCTGCTCTAAATCTGGCATGTCCTTTCCTTTTACTTTCCCTTTCTTTTTTTTTGAAAAAAGACTCCAATCTACTGTCTCCAGTGTCCTCCTTTATGGGTGGGGCAAAGGGTTGTAAGTCGGTGAGACTGATTAAGCTTTCTTGATCACTACTTTTCCTTAAATTAAGGCACCTCTCACCAATGTTACAGGCATCACAGCAACGCTCTTTTTCTTTGTGATTTTTCTGATCTTGCTCAAGGGCTAACACAAGGGGATCCTGGGGTGCTACATTTATTCCACAATCTTTTTGCCACTTTGACTTATTTTTCAAGGTGAAGAATAAATCACAGTAAATTACTTCATCCCACTTGTCATGTCTACGAAGAAACAACATAAGTTGTAACAAAGTATTATAATTTAAGGTTCCATTTGATGGCCATTTCTCACCATCATCTAATTTATACAATGGCCACCAATTTTGTGAATATTTGAGTAGGGTTTTCTTACTTAAATTTCCACCAGGAATCCCACCTAATTCTTTCCAATGCTTTAAAATGCATCCTAATGGGGTCCTGGGGTCCACTACTTTCCCTTGAGTATTTCCCATATTAATTAAACCCGACAAGATACTATTACAGACTGCAAGACGCCTTTACCGAGTAAAGCCACAAGATGTTACCACAGACCGCGAAATGTCAAAACCTACTTTTGCTATATCCACGGGACGCGAACCACATACAACAAGAGACAGTGTAATACTAAATAAATTCAGCACAATAACTACATATAAGACAAGACAATATGACACGTTCCAGGCCCAGAATCCCTATCTAAACCAGAAACCAGAAGGCCTTATCTAAACCAGAAACCAGAAGGCCTTATCTAAACCAGAAACCAGAAGACCTTATTTAAACCAGAAACCAGAAGGAAACTATTGAGATACCGACTTCTCAATTTTTCCTAAACAGATGTTCAGCTAAACATTTCGCCAAACATAACCAGTACAGACCGAAAGGAGCGTCCTTCTTTACGGAGTGCCTTGCCTTATCGCAGCGTCCTGCATTGGCAATGGGGCACTTTACAACAGACACCGGTGTAACCCAGAAGAACCAGAATAAATACCTTTTTTTTTTTTAATTAAGAGGTTCTTGTCCACCCTGTGAGAATCCAGTGGAGACAGGAGCCCCCCCTTTTTATAGGTAAAAGCTTACCTCGGCGCCTGGGAAAGGGGTCCTGACCTCCGATGGCTTCTGCAGCGGATGGATCCGAATCTCCTGCCTGGCTCGCCAAATTGATGCCCAAAAAGGCGATAAAAGAAAAACTGCTTAAAGGCAGAATTTTGAGCCCATAAACAGCAGGTATTTATTGCGACATTGGAGTAGCTTCCAGCTCAGGCTGGACAAAAAGCTCTGAAGTGGTTCAGTAAAAACAAGCAATTTATACAGTTTCTAATCATGATTACAACATAATCACATGCATATTCATATTATTGCATCATTAGATTACAATATTCATAGCAGGTGGAGTCGGGGTGGAGACTGAGGCGTGGTATATATTTTGAGGAATAAATTAGGGTAGTTCCAGTCTTGCCTTCATCCTGGGGTCGCAAATCTACTCCTCATCATTGGGTGACCTCGGGGACCTTCTGTTCTTTCCATTGTTCTGTGTTCTGATCATCCAGGTTTGAAGAAAACCTTGGCTCTAGGCCTACTTTACCTATTCAAATGTCTACCTTGGCTCCTCTGGATGAGATTTACGTGTGTTGACTTCTTTGTATAGTGTTTGTTGTGGTTCCTTTAAGGCCTAATGCTCTTAGTACAGCACATTGCCTTCCTCCAAAAGTACAGCTTACAGTGAACAAAATACAGGGGGTAAGGGGGGAGGCTCTTTTGAGTTTACAGTAAAAGTGTTTTGATTAACCCTTCCTGTTTCAAAACAAAACATGTGAAATTCCCCAGCTGATGAACAAAGTCCTCAGCTAACTTTTGAATATCACTGATCTCCCTGGGCTTGGGCCAACAGCTTGGTTGGCATGTGATAGGTACCTCTCCCTCTTTGCTGAGAAGCCATGCTCTATGCCTTTTGTCTGCCAAGACATTACCATTTCCCCATTGTCTCCTGACACTTGGAGGTTAATATGCTACAGTGAGTGAATTTAAGGTGGACAGTCTACTCCATGGAAACACCAAGAGCCAAGGAGATCCTTGCCTCTTTGACTTCATTGCAGCGACTTCAGATCCTCATAGACATAGTGGAGAAGTGGATGCTCTGGGAAGAAGGAGGGAAGATGCTAAGAATGCTGAATTACCTTCTGCAGGTGTCTACCTACCTATACAGGATGCTTAGATATCAAACCAGAGATGTGTGTCTTGAGTCCACTCTCAAGTGCAAACTCTGTGAGGAGCTCTCACTTTGAAGAGGGAATGAACTACCCAGCAAAAAGGTATGAGTTCATGCTAATGGAAAACATGCATCAGTTGACACAGGATATGTGCCACGTGCACACTGTTGTGACCCACTAAATGACCAAGAACACAAATGGTCCTCAGGCCACAGTTCCCTGTGGAGCCCTTGTTCTTCCCAATCACATTGACAGGTCTGGTTTAGTGTCTTTGGGTGCTGCGACCAGTAGTGACTCTAGGGTTAGGGTTCATACCAATGTTGTTTAAACTTAAATCACACAAAAGGACCTTGAAACAACAAGACTGCGGATATCTTTCTTTTCTAAACCCTTGCTATCTTCATTTGACATATAGGTAGTGGAAGCCATGATTTGCAGAGTCAGTCATTGCCATTTCCCTTTGTCTGGCAGAGGTATCTCCACTCTGTGCTGTCTCATGTCCTAGAGTTAGGACCTTCTCTATCCCCTTGCCCATGCCCTACCACAGCACAGTTACAAAAGTGAAGGTAGGTGGGGGATGACTCTCTCTCTCTCCCCCTCTCTCCTGCTGTATATTCTTCTTCAGTACCTTTGTGGCTCCTGCTGCAGAATTTGATTAAGCACAGCTCACCATGAGCTGAGTTTTGCTGATGCTGGAGCCATCTCTACATCCTTCAGTAGTAACCCTGAACAAAGCCATCAGCACTCTTCAGAAACATCAGACCAAAGAGACTCCTGACATGCAGGGGCACCAAACCATTGTCCTTGGAAATTTCCTTTGTTATCTCCATTGTTGACCCTGATAAACAAAACACCATGCCAGTGGACTCTGGGAGTTCAGCGAGGCTCCTTGGTATTTATTCACCCAGGGTCTGGCAGCCACTCAGACCTTTACTGAGGATTGTCTTTACTGGTTTTTGTTGACTCTATTGATGACTCTACCTATTTAACCACACATAGTAACGGGGGTGGGGCTTCCAGGCAACCAGCCTAACACCCACAACACAGTCTTCATAAATTATAACAGAGCAGTTCCATAACTTCCCTTCAACATTTCATTTTACCATCAAATCAGTCTTCACAGCAATGGCACTCTCCATCCCTGCTCACAAATACATCACCACAGTACAGCCACCCCCAGCGTTTCCAGTTATGCTCCTGAAATTAAAGGAGAGACATTACTGATTTTGACCAAAAGCCGGCAACTTTGTTTGAACATGATACAGCTTGCCTCCAACATGTCCTGAACTAATGCTAAGGGCTTGCCCTAGATATTTTTACACTGTGAACCATGTTGCTCAGTTCATCCACTCACAGAAAGCCAGATAGGTTTGCCAGACTGAGACTTGAAGACAAAATGTCAGGGGGTCATGATGTGTCAAACTGCAAGTATGCACTAGTCCTGAGTCACTGCCAGCTAAATCCAGGGAACACCACAGTCTGTTGTTCCCTCCTGAGCCGATACTGCCATTGTGACTCATTGCCTGCTTCTTGTGTTTTCTTCATATCCCCTTGGCTTTTGTTCCTGAAGAGAACACTCTTCAGGACATTAAGGAAACTTCCTCTACCCACTACATCTTATCTTTTAACTTGTGTTCTTCAAGTTAATGATTTCATTCATTTCCTCTTATTCAGTGAGTTAGCTTCTCCAAAGAAGCAGTATATCCTTTTTTTTCCCATCTTAAATTACTCCTTTTTCCCAAGTGCTCAGATATATAGGCACAGGCTCCAAGCAAACAGGCTCTACCTCTCCACTTCCCACAGTGTGCAAAGCACAGTCCCACCAGGGAAGCATGGACCCAGCTGTAAACCACAACACCAGGAGTACAGACTGTCCTGAATTCAGACTCAGTGCAGAGAATACATGAATGCTGATGATGTTCTGCACTGCTACACAGCCATGCATTTCTTCCTGCCAGCAGCTGAGAGCTGGCAAGTGCTGTCTGTGAGGGGGTCAGTGGGGAGGGTGTTTTCAATGAATGCAGTTCAGGCTCAAACGTGCTGAACTCTGAGTTCCCAGAAGTTTGCTTTTTGAAGCTGAGGCACAAAGTTGGAGTGCAGTGGCTTAACCAAATGTAGCTCTTAACTCCAAGAGAGATATCCACTCATGCCACTCAGGTTTGTTCTGACCCAGAGCACTTGCCACTTGATGCACACAATTTGGCAATTAAAATCCTGCCAGTCTTAAGAATTGCTATATGTTGATTTTTAGGATAGCTACAATATATAGACAACATCCCTTTTGTCCACTGTTTCTACAGAGCTGTCTGCATTAACTGACATGTCATGGGAGCTGTAATATCTGGAGGTGACCTACTAATAGAGCTGATAGTTGTTATTGGGGCATATCTTTTAACTTCCACAAGCAGACTGGTCAAATTCAGGCTTTTCTTCTACTCCCACAATTTGTTGTCTTGCTTCATTATACAAGTGCCCATTAACACTCTTTACTGCATTTATTACCACCTTCAAAACAAAGGAACGAGACTTAGTCCATGTCGGCTACCAACCGACCACACTGGAGAAGCACTTCGAACGCAGACATAACTTTAGCAGTAGGACTCTGCTTTACACCACCATAATAATCCCACAGAAACTAGATGTAGCAGGTTTTAGGACAAAGGTGCAGTCTCTAGGTTACAGCTACACTAAGGCTCTGGTGATCAGATATTGCACTGGTTCTCTCCTGGGGATGCTCTTATGCATCTACTGCGAAACACAGTACTCAGGTGAGCTGACACAAGTTGCACATAGCATTCAACAGCTGGCAGCATATGTGACAGGGAAGCACAGTACCCAGAAACATGGCAGTGAACACATTTTAGCTATCTTTGCATTGGGAATGCGGCATCTATACTGAAGCATTGGCACTGGAGCTTAGCTCTGACAGAGTCACAGAAAATACCAAGTAGATCTTGGTACCACTGAGCTGACTCTGTTCTGATGTTTGTACTGCAGGAGCAATTCCAGGTGGTTTTTGAACTCCAGTGCAGCTGTGAACCTACCTACTCCATGTACACGCAGACACACCTTTCCACTTTTTCCTGGCAACCAAGGAGCTGGATGGACCACCAGTGAAGCTGGTTTCAGACACGCTTCAGTGACTGAAAAGGCCAAGTCACAAAAGCTAGCACTGGATTGGTGACTCCTTACGGATCAAAGGGAGTTGTCACAGCATTCCATGCACCCTTCACAATCACTAGTCTTTTTTCCATTATCTGAAGCATCTCCACCTCCTTTGGCCTAGATGACAGAGAGTTGACTATGTAGTCAGCCTGTTGTACTGGTCCTGCTAGCAAACAGTGCCTGGAGAACATCTACCTGCAAGCCTAAAGAAGGTTATCAGTCCTGAGAAAAAATGCACAGGTAAAACTCATGGCTGTTGAATCAAAATGGCCATGACTACTATGTTCATGCTGTATTTAACAGTGAGGCTGTTTATTAACTGTGTTCAAAGGACGTATGACAGATCAAATGCAGGCATAATGAAACCCGGGTCCCAAACAGCTGTTATGGTAGGCAAGCAGGCTGCATGATTCCCAGGCAGCTACACATCAACACAATGTGTTAAATGTCTTCGATCACCACACCACAGTCAGACAAAATGAATGCTAAACTTAGTGGGCCCAGGCAGTATTCATCAAGTTCTGAAAAAGCTAACAAAATAGCTGAATTAGTAACAGAAGTGTGTTATCCCTTGCCAAAATTACACTTGAATACTGGGAGCCAATGCTGTAATCAACAATTAAAGGCAGGTTCTGAGGTGTCCAGAGAAATACAGTACCATGATCTCCATGTCTGTACTGAGCAGTTAGTGAAGTCTAAGAAGGGACATCAGTAAGGAAGTTCTAGACCTTTCTGCAAAAAGCCACCACTGCTTTTCTGAAGAGAAGTCTGGACTTAACAACTCTGTGGAGTTCTTGGAAGAGGCCAAACAGAAGCGGAAATAAGGGTGATCCAGCATAAATAGTCTACTTGGGATTTCCAAAAGGTTTTTGGCAAAACTTCTGATCAAAGGCTTTAAAAGAAAACTAGGCAGTCACGGAATAAGAGGGAAGGTCCTCTTACAAGGGAAGAAATACAGGGTAGCAGAAAAACAGTCAGTCTTCACAATGCCAGTTACTCACCAGTGTGGTGCCACACCTATACTGTTCTGCACATTCATAAATGGCCTGAAGAGGGTTGAGCACTGAGGAACAAAAGTTTGCTGTTAACATCCTAACTTGGCATACAGAACTATGGCTTGCAAAATTACTGTAACCAATCAAGATAGAGATGTAGTTACAAGCATGAAAACATCAACTCAATGCCATGGAGTAGGAGGAAAAAAAATGAACCAAACATTGAATTTTAGGGGTTATTAGGGGAGCAACATGGAGCAAAACAGAAGCCTTCAGTGTACCATCTACAGCTTGAATACTGTGTGGAGTTTGGAGACTCTGTATGGAAATAGGAAGGTCTCAGAATGGAGACAGGACTATCACTGAGAGTGGCTGACCTAAAAGGAATTGGCTAGGACACCTCAATGTTGAAAGTGCCTGAGAGGGGCCATGATACTGGCTTACAAAATCTCAAGAAGATGGCTAAGACAGTTAGGGACTCATTCACACTCTCTTCTGCTTTAGGAATGAGAGGCCACCAAATGAAGATTATGGATTCTGATTCAGAGTGAATAAACTGAAGTTGACAAGACACCAACAGGCATTACTAAGCAGACTGTCCAAATGGGACTTAAGGAAGTTCTTATGCTGAAAATAGGTGGATGTTGGGACAGTATGGGGGATGTGATATGTCGCTGCACTGTTTTCACTCCTGCCCGGGTACCTGTGTCCAACTTCTTTCTTTTGCTGTTATGCACACTCTTTGTCAGAGATCACTCCTTTTTGGCTGCAGCTTTCCTCACAGATGACAATGAGCTCAGCTTCCCAGCCTTTGACTGCTGTTCTCCTGAACTTCAGAGCACATTTCAACTGTCCCATAGCGCAGCACTCAAATGGTGCTGGCTACATCTGTGCAAGTGGTATGTTGGCCAGATACCCTGTGCAGAAGTCCTTTTTTTGTCATGTTCCTTGACACCTTGCTGACCTTCAGACACACAGGTGTGAAGATTACTCTGGCTGAGCTGGATGCACCCTCAGCCTGAGCAGAGCCATTCTTATGGTCATGGGGGGAGGCTTGCTCCCTGCTGCTTAGGAGGCTAGGTAGAGGCTTTGCAGCAACTGTACTTCAATGTGCCTTGCACTTGCACAGTGCAAGCCTGTGCTGGTGGTGAAATAAAACAACTCCTCCCTTGTGCTGAGCCAAAGCTCATCCAGCAAACCAGCCAAATGCTGTTTCAAGTCAGAAATAAACTTTCCTCCCTCCTCCCAGTTTAACTTTAACCCAGAAGTGATCCAATCTACCCCAAGGCCACACATTTGTGACAGTATAAGAGAACAGTGTGACCACACAGCTGGGTTAGGGGGGAGACTAATTCTACTTCTCTTAGCTGCAGCATGTATTGAGCTGCTTGTGAAACCTTGATACCATGCACACTGATTTCCAATTCCTGGATGCTTTAAAGGATGTTGCACTGATTTTGTTTTTGTTTGTGGGTTGGTTTTTTTTTATTTTTGTTTTGTTTTGTTTTTGGTTTTTTTTAGCATTCAAAGCCTCAGTCAGCCACAGAAAGGCAGAGCTTTTCGTAACTCTTGGTGTTTGAATTGCAAAGTTGGCACTGTTTAGGAACATATTTATTGTAAGCTGAGGACAATCACCTTGATACCAACCAACCCTGTCCTAGTGTACAACCATCCCCAAAAAAGTTTCATGAACCAGCTCCATGCTTCCAGGCTACATGTTCTTACCCCACTGCTATCTGGCTGTGCAGGCACACAATTGTCATTTGAAGGAACTGATTCAAATTGACTCAACAACCAGCCTGGTCTACCTGCTCTGTCAACTTGAGCAAACTAATTTGTGCTAAATTCAGGATAAGGATTTGCAATGTAGCTAATAGGGGGAAACCTTCACTTAAATGACTGTGGGCTCCTTGAATAGTACTCTCTGAATTTATTCACTGTATTTATTAAAACTTTTTTCTCAAAAAACTTCCAACATGCTGCAGTACCATTTAACTCTTACTCATGTCATTGGCAGACCGTAGCTGTTGCTGTGGGCAAGAAAGATCCTTCTTTGCAACCTGCTTTGCTGATCTGCAGATAAAGGCTATAGGGCGAAATGGTCAAGAGCATCAGCATTCTCCTTCACATGAGCTACAGAGGAGTTGTCTGATTGTTGGGCAGGAATGAAACAACAGTGAGAGTATAGATCTGTAAACTGTGCTTGTTGCACTTCTGATTAAATAATGACAAGAAATAAATCTTGTCCCCCAAAACACTGGCTGTATTAAGCATATTACTTTTTAGCCATTTAACAGTCATCCATGAATCATAAGCAATCTCTTTGTGGTATTATATAGACACAGGGAGACAATTTATCATCTTTACAACCTATAACCCTTGGACTCCTGACAGAGCAAAGGTAGAGCTGTAACATGAACTGGATGCTCTTCCTTCATGTTACTAACTACCATATATGGAGCAGGAAGCGCACTGGGCTGTTCAGCAAGATAAGGGACGTTCTCATATTCTGTTTATCACACACAGTGCAGGGGAAGAATTCACACAGCCTCCTGTGAAGATGGTGCAACTCTGTTCATCCCAAATCCTTCTGGTGAACTACGGCCTCTTATGTAGTTATCTTCCAGTAAGGATGCTGCATAATACCTACAGTTCAATAACAAATATGCAGTTATTTACCTGCATTTGTCAGGAAACGGGAAGAGAAAACTGTTTATCCCCAAGAAGCATTTGTGTTCCATGTCACCTTAAGAGCTGTAAACTCTTTGCTCCTAAATGAGACATATGTTAGTACACATTGCTATTTTAGCTTGGTCCTCTGAAATACCATCACAAAACATACTACTCTCATTGTTCTCTAAAGGAATGCATCACTAGGTAAATTTGACTTTATCCATTTAGACATTACAGCTACAGTTGTCATGTTTCTAATACACTGTTAGGAATAATATCTTTGTTCCACGAAGTCAGGCAAGTTGAACTACTCAAAATTTTGAAGTGCATGTAAAAGAATAAAAGAAAGCATCCAATTCACATGTGTTATAAAAAATCTTATTCAGATATCTTAAAAAATACATAAAATCAAACTACTATTCATCAAAATTACATAAAATCAAACTACTATTCATCAAAAATTTGCTATATATCCCCATTTAGGATTGTGTACTGGCACATGTTAAGTAACAGTGTATAATCTCAACTAACATTTTATCTCAGTGCTAGCTGACAACCAGTTCAGCTTATCAACTCAATAGGGTAGGTTCTGCCATGTTAGTATTTACAGCACTGTAACTTGGAAAACAGTATAAAAATTACATTATACTAAAGATAATAAGCAGTCTAAATCAAGATGGTGAAACAGATTCTCTTCTTCTTTCTTCTCTCTACAGCTTCAAATGATGATCAATGTAAGCAGGTACACAGAGCAAGGTCCGACACACACAGTCTGTTCAGCTGCTTAATACATTAGAGTAAAACAAAACAGATTTATCTGTTAATGGAATACACTAACAACACTACATAACATTCCAGAGACATTTTGCTTTTTAAAAACTTTTATATTGAACAAGAATGTCTTCAGCCACAACTCACTTCTAAGTCAGCAGCATTTTTGCAGAGCTTCTGAAATGTCCTTTTTCTCCCCAGTCTTCAATGTAATTAAAATGCAGAAATGTTTCTTCAGACTCTCTTGTACAAAATAATTCTATTGTGACTCACATCCTTTCATCAGTAATATTAAAAGTTCACTTTTCTAAGATTAAACTCAGTAGGTTGATTTATTGGTCCTACTTAGGTTTGAAGAGTAAGAATCTGATTTCTTGGGGTATCTGCCTGATGAGAGAGACACTTGCATCCTCCGTGTTGATCGCACAGTTCGGCAAATAAGAGCATATTTAAGGTTGTCTCTAAAGTCTTTTGAAATATAATAATAGATGAATGGGTCAATACAACTGTTCAAAGTGGAAAGACACAGTGCAGTTATGTACCATGCATATATATAGCTCTGGTTGTAGCCTTTGAGGAGCAAATAGTGCACAATAATCAGCACATTGCTAGGTGTAAAACAGATGAGATACATGGACAGGACAACGATAATGAGTTTGATTGCTCTTATTCGTTTCTTGCCATCTTCTATGACAGAGGCACTCAGAGTCTTAATCATTAGTATGTAAGCAACAGCAGTGACGATAGCTGGGATTAAGAAGAATCCAACTGCAAGTGAGAGGAAATAACTGAACATATCATGAGCCAAAACATTTTCAGGCAAAACATCATGGCAGGTAGTGGTGTTAAGATTTGAAATATATGCTGTCTGATTAACAAGATATAATGGAATGGTGCTCAACAAAATCACTATCCAGATAGCAATGGAGACGCCCAAGGCAATTTCTGATTTCTTTTTTGAATGTGCCATGGGTTTCACTACAACGCAATACCGTTGTACACCGAGACACGTCATAAAGAGAATGGAACAGTACATATTTCCATAGAAAAATCCAACAAGTACTTTGCAGAGACCTTCACCAAATAGCCAGTTATTGCCATTTAGATGGTATGCAATCTTCAGTGGAAACCAGACAACAAAAAGGAGGTCTGCCAATGCCAAGTTAACCATATAAATCACAGCTGGATGTTTCTTCTTTGTTCGGAAAAAAAAGACCCAGAGGGCCACAGCATTGCTTGGCAAACCAACTATAAAGACAAAAATATAGACAATGGGAAGAAAAACTGTAGTCAGTTTTCCCCTGAGGACTTCTGCTGCAAATTCATCCACTTTGTACAACTCTTCAGAATTATTTGCATTTGTAACTTTCTGGCCAATGAAACTTCTTCCTTTTGAATTACTGGCTCCGCTATTCCCTAAAATTAAAAAAATAAGACGTTGCTGTTACTGAAGTACACACTTTTTGTTTTCTTAAAAAATAAACTAGACATAGTGATTCACTCGGAACATTTAAAGACAGTTTCATCAACAGAAAAATTAAGACCAATTTTCAAACACTTGACAATTTATCTTTCCTTTGCTTTATTACCCAAAAGACAACCTGTGTCCTTATTCAAGTATTCTACCAAAATGCTTTTCCACGTCACCAATGATATTAAAAATGCCTTGTTAAAATGGGCTGTCAGGTGCTCCTACCACCTGAACAGCTACAGCAGAAAGTAGTTTAAGTACCCCAGGGCACCATTAGCTTTCCACATAGCAGTGCCAGGTTACCCATGTTGGGATTTATAAAACTTTGCAGCAGGCTAAGGTAATTGCAACAGAAGCTTCCCCAGTTCAGATGGCCTGAAAATCAGGTATGCAGTAAAACGAGAGTGTTACCTTCAGACAAGCTAGAACTGAAACTCAGAATGAAATACCCAAAGCTATGCACAAGTGATATGTAGGGAAAAATGCATATTTTAGTGTATCTGAATTGAAATGTGAACATACTAACTCTGTGCATGAAGATGCAATAGGTCTAGTCATCTGGGATCTCCTTCCAATTGTCCGAAATTTCTACTCAAAGTGCCAGTGGTAGAGCTGACAGCTACGGTTGCTTCATACATAAGACAGCTGTACTACCAGTTCTGCTCTGCCTCTTTGAATGCCACGGGAACTCACAAACCATATGGGCAAGCCAGGTGTTCCTGACTGCTGTGTTGTGTAGGACAGCCTTCTGACAGCCCAGTTCAAAACCCCTCCAGACACAACACAGCCGTCTCCTGCTGACAGGTTAAACTGCACAAACAGACAATGTCCTTGAACTCGTACCATTCCAAAAAGTCAGTCATCCACTGAGATAAACTGTATGGACGTGGAAGTTGACTGTCTTTGAGAGAATTATTTTTAACCTTAACTCAGTTTCTCTCAACATTTGTGGATTTGTTTTGCCACAATTCCCACTCCCTGCTACCCCAACTGGAGTTTTAAAGGAGAATCTTCTTGGGCAAAGTAGGTTTGTGTACCTGAACAATGAACAGCCACTGGAAGGATAACCCTTTTGCTATTCAATAGAATTTTGATACAGTTCCACACTAAAAAAATGCTTACACCTTAAATTTGAGAGAATTTTTACTTAAGAAATATGTAAATACACAAGTATGTGTGTTTCCCAGCATAGATTCTCAAAAGCAGCCCAACTGTGAAAATTGTTTATTTACATGTTAAAGACTGGAAACTTTAAGTGTATAATGCAGCAATATTCCAGGTCCCTAACCTGAGCTGTGAATAGGAGAAGCCATAAAACCAGCTTGAAGGACACAGCTTATGCAGTTATCAGATACTGAAATGATAATTAGCTAAGGAATGCTGTTTTTCTCAGCCTTACAGTTCAGATAAGAAAGATCCTGAAGATGCTTGGAAACAGACCCTTTATTCCAAGCTGGTAGCAGTTCTCAGGATACCATAATAAAATGCAGTGTACAGTGCTATGGTAAGCATGTGTCCATCAGAAAGTGGTCAATATTATCAAATTGCAGTCATACTATTTGTATTCCATTCCAAAGACTCAAATTATTGTAGGAAACTAAAGAGCAAATACTGCCACTTTGTTCTTAATAATGTTTTGTGATCAGATATAAAACAATGCTTTCCAATTGATGCTCAAAGGTTAGGTTTATAAAACATAAAAAAAAAAGCTCACCAAAAACCCCAAAGTGTTAGTGTTACACATTATAGTTACATCTGTACTAAAGGGGGTGGATGGACAAACACATGAACCACAGATAGGGCTTAGTTTTGCAAGAGTAGCAGAAGAGAGACAAAGGTTTGTTTTATTCTATTTTCTAAGACACAGTCAAGCTAAATGGATGATTTTGGAGATCAAGTCTTGATTTTATGCTGACTTTAGTTCGAGCTTCAGAAGTTCTGACCACATTTAGTGGTCAGCTTTTGTTAGCCCAACTAGCAATAGAGAGGCAGTGTCCTGTTTCTTTGCTGTTAACACTCCCTCACCGAACAGCCAATGCTTTGTTAGGTATGTGCATTTTCTGCATCCCTTCCTTACTCTTTCAGCACTTGTCGTTTTCCATAACAACCGAGCTCTTTTCCAAGCCGAGTTTCACCATGAGTGACTCACACACAGAGAATGCAGTTGATTTGATAATCTGCCCACGGGAAAAGCGTACTCTCCTCCCACAAAAGACTGTTTCAACACTTTTGCCATTTGTCCAGAAGATATAACCCACTACATTCCAAATGCAGGATTATGCCTACCCTGCAGACACAAAAGCGACAGCAGCACTGAGTATCCAAAAATTAACTAGCTTAGGTCCTGGTAGTAATACCCACAGAGGACTGAGTTTAAGATCACCCCGGTTTTTGGATGTGCAACCCAGACTCGCCACAACGCCGTAATGGCATCAGCCTGTTTAAAAACTGCTGCAATAAGCCCCTGGCTTAGTGCACCTCCCTTGGTTGGGGTGGGATCACACTTCACCTCCTTTCACCTCCCTACTCCAGGAAATCAAGTACCCAGTTAGAACTTCTAAACATACTACTTTTCCCTCTTCCCTCTCCTCCGAAAATTCCAAACTCACCCCCCCCCCAGGTTAGAGAACTAGACTACTACAAGGCAGTTTAGTTTCAGGAATCCCGCTCTGAAAAACATAAACCTAGCATCCATACTTTTGAGAAAACAGGATCTATCATATGCTTGGCTTCAATATTTACATAACCTCTATGCGTATGCTTTTATTATGTAAACAAGCCCAGAATGAAGAATAATAGAAAGGCACAGTGCAAAGGGCATGCGTAGATATGGCAGTGGGGTTGCTTATAAAATGTAGTGAAAAATTAACTTTAACTTTATTAAGTTAATAATTAAGTGAAATATTAATATGGTGTTTTGGGTTTTTTTCCCCAAACAGCACTTATGTTCAATATAGACTAATACAGAGAAAAAAAAAATCCTAGCTTTTTAGACCGGGAAAAAAAGCAAGAACATAGTCTTTATAGTTTTTTTATGTTTATCTAAAGGGGGGAGCTATAAGAAGCTGTAGTGACAGGACCAGGGGGAATGGCTTTAAACTGAAACAGCGTAGGTTTAGATTGGATAGTAGCACGAAATTCTTCATTGTGAAGGTGGTGAGGCACTGGAACAGGTTGCTCAGAGAAGCTGTGGATGCCCCATCCCTGGAAGAGTTCAAGGCCAGGATGGATGGGGCTTTAAACAGCCTGGTCTAATGGAAGGTGTCCCTGCCCGTGGCAGGTGATTTGGAACTAGATGGTCTTTACGGTCCCTTCCAACTCTGGCCATCCTGCGGTTCTCTTTAGAGCGGGTGAAGCCAAGCCACGCGCGCCCCACAAGCCCTGCGGAGGGAGCCGCCCCCGGCTGCTCGCCCGTGGAGCGCTTTCTCCACCGCCGGGGAGCTCATCCCGCAGCTCCCGGCAGCCCCACAGCCACCCGCACGAGTTTTCCGAACCCGTTCGACTCTGCGGGAACGTCTCCCAGTCCGCGGGGCCGGGACCGCCCAGCCGGGGTCCAGACACCAGGCCCGCTGTGCCCCCGCCCGCAGCCCACCCGCAGGTGAGGGGCGGCCAGCACAGCACCCTCCATGGGTTCGGCCGCCCCCGCTGCTCCCAGCCGGGCGGACGGCTCCGGTTTCCGTCAGCAGCTGCTCATCTCACCTGCAGCGGTGGCGGCTCCCAGCAGCGCACAGAGCAGCAGCAGCAGAAGGCACAACCCGCGACGGACAGCCATCCTCTCACCCCGCTCCGGCCACCACCACTTCGCCCGCACTGCCGACCAGTTTCACCTGATACTTGAGAAGGGAGAGGCGGATAGCACGGCCGGGGCTGGGACCAGCCAGGAGGCGGGCGGGGCCGGGCCGGGCCGGGCCGGGTCGGGTTGAGCCCGTCCCCCCGACGAAGGGCGGCGGGGTTATGTCTGAAATGGCGGGAGGGTCCGTCCAGCGTGTCAGCTCGCCACCCCGCAAAATGGCGGTGCCCCGAAGCCCCCGCGGGCGGGCGGTTAGTCCCGCGCGTCGCCTCACGCCCGCTTGGCCGGTGCCGGGGCGGAGCAGGTGCCGGGAGACCCGGCGCTTCAGCCCCTTAAGCTGCGCCTCCTCCTACGGCCCCGAGCCTGCCGGTGGGGGTCCTGCCTGCGGCAGCTGCGCTTTACCAGCTTGCTGCCCGCTACAGCCGAGGAGCGCTGATTGAGTGGCCACCACAGAGCAGAGCAGAGCAGGACTGTTCTGGGTCGCGCTAGCACGGGCGAGGAGGGTTTTGCGTGAGTACATTACTCTAGCTGACTCATACTATGTTTAGCATTCCAGGTTTCTTACTCTTCCATGTTATAATGTCACAGAATCATGGAATTTCAGAATGGGTAAGCTTACAACGGACCACAGAAAGTCATCTGGTCCAACCTCCCTGCTTAAGCAGGGTCCCCTGGAACCCACTGCACGGCATTGTGTCCTGTCCAGTCAGCTTCTGAACTTTGTAGAAGGCACTCCACGCCTTCTCTGGGAAATCTGTTCTAGTGCTCACCCTCACAGAAAAGAAGTTCTCCATGTTTGAGTGGAACTTCTCTTTTCTACTTTCTGCCTATTGCCTCTTGTCCTATCACTTGGCACCACTGAGAAGAGCCTGGCTCCATTCCATTGGCATCATCCCTTCAGATATTAATAGACATTGATGAGTTCCCCTCTCAGACATCTCTTCTTGAGGCTGAAGAGGCCCAGCTCCCTCAGCCTTTGTCTCTCTCTGTTGGACCCACTCCAGGAGCTCTGTGTCTTATCCTGAGGAGCCCAGAACTAGACATAGCACTCCAGATGAGGCTTGAACAGGGCTGAGCAGGATCACTTCCCTCAACCTCCTGGCAATAGTCTTAATGCACCCCAGGATGCCATTGGCCTTATTGGCTCCAAGTGAAAAAATTTTCTTTTTTTTTTCCTCTATTGAGTGATTATGTTATGAATATACTCTGTTCTATGTTCTTCTGAAGAGAAAAGTTGTTCTTTTTGAGGGCTTTCAGTGATTGTCATGAAATACAGCTGGGAGTTGACATCTGCATTGTTTCCATTTTACAGAGGAAAAATGGAGTACAAAGGTCAATAAACTGGGAAGTTTTTAGTGTCTGAGTCAACATCCAGGGCCTTTTGGTTTTGAATCTTTGTTACAAGTTACTGCACAGTTACAAGGTAAAGCACAGTTCCTATTCGTCATCCACCCAGCTAAGACTGTTTACAGATTTCTCATCTAAGTTTCAGCCTCCTTGCTAAGCACTGGGAAAGTCATAGCCCATCCCTCCAGACTCCCTCCTTGTCTCTTTCTGCCTCAGTTTCAGTGCTGTTTTGTTTACTTTACCATTATAAACTAGTCCATGGATATTAAATATCCATTGAAATATCCATATCTGCTTTTAATCACTTTGTCCAGTCAGTTGTAGTCTTCTCATGTGGCTTTTTATCTAATCTCCCTTTACTGGTCTCCAGAGTTTTTCCTCTCGGATCTCAAATACTAAGGAGTGATCAGTCATTCTCTCATCTGGTTCTGCTGTAGTCAGTGCTCTCCTGCCAGTGCCCAGTCACAGTTTTCACTCTTTGTTTTCCAAAACTTGATTTATTCAGCCCATCATTTTGCCCCCTTTAGATTCAAAGCTTGGATCCAGCAACAGTGTGAGGGTCTGAAAAGAATTCATTACTGTTGCTAAACAAAATCTGCTCTGGACTGTCCCACAACAGGCCAGAGCTGCAGCTGGAAAAGCCCTATGGTTGTATGTAGAAGTCACTGCAAATGCATCTTCTGGAAATGCAGCTCTGGACTTTGCTTCTGTTGAGTATAAGGAAACTATGCTGACTGAGATTTATAGTTTTTCTAGTTTCTCACAGGTTGTCAGGAACATGTAACTGATGTGAAGAAAATCTCTCTTCAAAATCTTACAAACAATTCATTAGATTCTCAAACAATTAAAAAATTAAGGGAATATAAGACGGAATGTCAGGCAGCTTTAATGTAGAACTATCAATCTGCCTTATGAGAGAGACCTTTCAGTATTTAACACGGGCTTATGAGAAAGATGGGGAGAGACATTTCACCAGGGCCTACAGAGATAGAACAAGAGCTAATGTTTTGAGATAAAAGGGGGTAGGTTTGTACAAGATATGAGGAAGAGATTCATTACTGTGCAGGTGGTGAGACACAGGATCAGGTTGCCCAGAGACCTTGTGGATGGGACATCTTGGACTAGATAATCTGTAATGGTCTTTTCCAACCCAAATAACTCTATGATTCTATAAAAAATTAAGGGTATTTGGCACTTGGAAGCAGATCCCAATACTTCATTTGTGCAGTGCTCACCAGGCTTTTGTACTGGCTTTGTTCTATTTAATTTATTGAGGAGTTAGTGTTCCTAGCTAACACCTTCAGCAGATATAATATTTGTTAGGAAGATTCCCTGTTTGTAGTCTATAAATGAGTTTTTTCTTATGACTTAAAAAACATTTAATAGAAACAAAAAATGGTCTTGCCCTTGTTTATATCATTAGGACCTCTGTACAGAGTAATATCAAACCTTGCTGATTTTATATGCCTGTATTGAAGAAGATTTGTCAAACCTATTTGCAGTTATAGTGTGTCATTTATCAAACATTAGGAAAGAAAATGTAACATTTATAAATAAACACAAAACAATTGTGTTATTGTTCACACTTGTTTATCATTTAAGAATAACTGTAGTAACTACAACTGCCAGAAGAAGTCTAAGGACATTACTGTAGATGCTTATTAAACCTTAATTCTCCATGACAAATGGCTAGTTTCTTGGGGTTTCTACTATACATTTTTTTGGTTACAAATATATATATTTTGTTACAATATATATTGTGCAGTATATTGTAATCATACCACATATCTGTTGGGGGAGAAGGTAAGGGGTGGCTGTTCATGCCATATATCTGACACAAAGATATGTATTTCTTTTAAGGAGCAAGAAGACCTTGGTTCTGGAAGAGAGAGGAAATAAAAATACATTTTAAAATTAGAAAACTTTAGTTTTTGAAGTTAAAAAATAACTTTTTGAAATTAGCTTTAAAATCAATATGTCTTGTAGGGCTGGCACAAACACTTAAAATATCCTTCAAAGAATGCAGCCAGTGTAAGGATTTGAGAAGGAGGGTGAAGTTTGGGTCAAATGAACAATGTGAGGAATTTAATTTTAAAAACTAATTTAACTTTTTATTCAGAAGAGCTGGTGCATTAACTCGCAGTGCTTTAGCCTGTCCTCAGGCTAGCCACCTGGCATCTTAGAAACTAGGAGAGCACCTGAGTGTACTAAGGTACAGCAAGGCTCTCCTTTAGTAGTGCAAGACCAGTGCTGTGGGTATTGTAAGTGTTTTGATAACTCATTTCAATTTGACGAAACCCTTGGCATTTTGGGGTCAGAAAGGATTGGTCGTATGGGTTGTCTGAGGTGATCTCTTAATGGTTATTGGCTATCATCCTGACTTTCCTGACCTTCTGCCAGCAGTGTCCTGTGTTTATTCCTATGTTTGGCCTTAAATACTTTGAGAATTTTCACTTTTCTCAAAAGTCAGGAGATTCCAAAGCTAGGGCTGGAGACCTGACAAAGAAAAGGGGTTAAAGGTCTAGAACAAAAGCTTAGTTATGCCCAGTGCCTAGGGGTAGAAATAGATGTCCCAAACCAGACTTCACACTGGCAATAGAAGTACAACTGTGACTCTTGTTCACCATGACCTGGTAGTGACAGGGGACTTATGAATTTAACAAAACAGCTTGGTCTAGTCAGAATGTAAAATAGGACTACTGCACTTGGGTCGACAGTTGTTTGACTGTAAGATTAGCTTAGTTGGTTAGATCCTGGTGCTAAAAACACCAAAGTTGCAGGTTTGATTCCCATATGGACCATTCTCATAAGAGTTTGACTCGATGATCCTTGTGGGTCCCTTCCAAATCAGAATATTTGGTGATAAGAATCTGTGATAAGTTTTAACCTGTGGTATGTCTGTTTTCATGTATGCCTACAGCTACATGAAAAAAGCATTTTAAGGTACCAAAATCAAGCAATTGAAGGTTAGGAGAGGCTCTGATTTGGGCCTATGTTCAAAGTTAATTCAGTATGCTTTTGCATATGCATTTTGAGAGGGATTTTGTTATGACATTATATCCAGTCCTTCACTGGATGCACTGCGTGGAGTGTGCTCATGATGATACAGATGATCTTGTACTTGCACCTCTACTTATGCACATAGATATGTTCAAGATACCACTATGTAGCTAGTACTGATTTCTTATCCTGCCTATCCTCTAGGGAAAAATGCCCAGAGATGATATGAACAATTGGAACAATCTGAAGAATGTTTGTAGCAATTTTGTTTGGCCTAAAGAAGATCACGGGGAGACCTGATGGTACTTACAGTATGTCCAAGGCTGCAGCATGTTTTCCATGTTCACTGAGTAGGCTGAAATATTAGCAAAGCTAATATTAGGAAAAACATTTTGACAATTGGCACCAGTTTTATTGAGCACTCACTTTCTAGAGAATTTATAGGACCTCCATCACTGGCACTTTTAAAACAGTTTAGATGAACAGGAATGATGTAGTTCATCCTGGCAGGAGAAGCAAGTGATGCCTTGAGCACAGTGCAGCCATTAGTTACTCTACAGCAATGTTTCTAGCCAAATAAAAACCCAGTCTTTTATTGCATTGACCTCAGTGGTCTTACTTTTGTTTGGAATCTGAAATAGAAAAAGTTTTGACATAATGTTCTACCTTGTGAGTCACTCTCAGTGGTTTTGCAGTGTTGCACCTCTGTTCAAAAAAAAAAAGGTACTGAAATGCTATCTAGGCCCTGTCTAATCTGAGTCTGGCTAGGAAACTGCAGATTCCTAGGTCATGTTCCTCATTACTGAGCAATCATGTCAGGCAACAGCAAGGTATCCTGTTTAGATTCATCATGTTTTTACCTTTTGGGAGAGAAGCTTGTTCAAGCTGCTCTGCATTCTTGCTTCTCCACCACACAGATGACAGCAGTTTTTCCGATCAGGATAGGAGCCCAGAGGGAGAAGCATTAGGTGGGGCATGGAAGGAGAACACCACCAACTAGGTTTCAGAATGTCAGTAGAACTCTAAGAAACCCCATGTTATTTTTACCTCTTTTGAAGAGCTAGACAACAGGCAGGTATGGAAAAATGCCAATTACAGTCCACAAAGTTTGGTGAACACTGGGGTAACTGTGCTTTTTGAGTCTGAGATAAAGAGTAGACTGACATTAAATCACCCAGCTGGTCACCTTCAAAGAGCAGTATCCAAAATGTTGTCTCAGAGATTTGGGAGCTGATTAAATCATAGTCAAATTTTGGAAAGTGGGGAATCACAAAACAAAATCTGCGTAGGAGGCCATAGGTGGCCAGTGCTGCCAGACATTTGAATATCCTCTGACAAGAAATAACTTAATGAGAAATTAATCTTGTGTACAAAACACATTTGGTCGTAATCATGTGTGAGTTACACTTTTCCCCAGAGGGTAACTGTTGAATAATTTTTTTTCTCAGTCTTCATTTATATTATTCCTTCTACATTTAAAACACAAGAATGTCAGAAAAAGAACATGGTTATTAGGGATACTATAACCTCTCAGTTCTCTTTCTGGACAGCAAGATTAAATGCATAGATAGATCTGAAGTTAAACAATGCAATTCCAAAATGATCTCAAAGGGTTTGTCCTTTTGCCTATCTTGAGTTACTCCAGGTTGGGAGAACACCATACAAACAAAATGGTTTCCTGGCTTTATCATGACTTTTCTGAACTGATTCCTTCTCTAACTTGTGGGCATATTATTAGCAGTGCAGAGTAAGAGTAACCCACTGTAGAAATAACCTACAGACATGCTAATGCATGCATTGGGCCAACTCCTGGCTTTTCTACTGCCTTTGTTCACTTCTGTTATTTCTTCAACTCCTACCATCCTGCAGAATGGGATTGCCTACCCATACATCTGATTCCACCAACCTTTCTGTGTTTCTCAGTTTACTAGAAGCATCTGTATTTTTTGAGTGTTGTTCTGGTACCACACAGTTACTGCTTCTCACAGAATCACAGAATATGCTGAGTTGGAAGGGACCCACAAGGATCACTGAGTCCAGCTCTTAGCCTTGCATGGGTCCATCCCCAAGAGTCACACCATGTACCCAAGAGTATTGTCCAAACACTTTTTGAACTCTGGGAGGCTTACACTACAGTTCCCAGAATGCAGAAGAAGTTTTTTCCTCTGTCTTCTAGATCACTTCTAGGGGATGCATATGAAAAACGAATCCACAAATCAAGTGGTGACCTGGAAACATTTTTTTTCCACCCCTCAAGATCCTTTCATCTTGAGACCTCAGCAGAACTACAACATACTTTGCAATGTTTAAGTAAATCCACAGCAAATGTACAGAGGAGAAAAGTGTAAGTGGAGATGTAAGGATGGGCTGAAGAAGAGTTGTATGAAAGGAAGAACAGTCTTCCTTTGAACAGTCTCATGAGATGTACACCAAGTTAAACCTCTAGGCTTGCTTTAACTTAAACCGTAGTCACATAGGTGCTGCTGCAGTGAACAGGCAGTAGAATGTGAGCTGTGATTTGGCCAGTGCATTCTGCGTGTGTCAGTTTCAGAAGGTGTTGGTTTCGATTACCTTGGTTTTATTGACTTTATGTAAATATTACAGTCTAGATATCGCTTTGAACAGCTGTAGGGATTGATGAACTCTGAGAATTGTTGATGGCTCCAGAGGAACTTAGGATTTGCCCAAGCAGTAATGCCATTCTCAGTTGTGAATGAATGCATCCATTTAATGGCAACAGTGAGATCCTGTGTGCACCAATTAAGCACTTGCTAATGCTAGAATCTGTCTAATCAGAGTATGTTTTTAGATTCCAAATGATAGTTGCAAAGAACAAAACAGCAATTAATTCTGAGACCCTCATAGAAGGTCTCTGTGCCAAGCATTTAGTTCGTTTGAACAGATGGATGTGACATTAATTCACAACAGTGCTTACTGATGTAATAGTTATATGAACAATTCCAATATTGTAAAGTGAAGGAAGACTTGAGAACAAAATTTCTAGATCTGAAAACCCTCCTATTCTAAATAGTAATTTGTGGTTGCTTAACTAACTTTTTGTTTTTAGGACCTGTCTCTTATTCATCCTTGAAAATTGATACTTGTAATAAAAGAATCACAGAATCAACTAGGTTGGAAAAGACTTCTGAGATCATTGAGTCCAACCTGTAATAATATGTTAAATAATTAAAAGTCATAATTGCTTTAATAGATAGGAAAATATGTTTTGTTGAATCACAATATCATTTTCCAAAATGGAAGATAAACTGGTTTGTAGAGTATCAATTATTTCCCCTTTTTTATTCTGCAGCTTTTGGAAATTTATGATATGTTCCTAGTCTGAATTGCTCTGCAAGTTGCAGGTAAGAAATATGGTATTTTGACCACATTTCCTAACTAATTGTGAAAATTTTAACAGAATCATGTGTTTATTAACTTCTGATTCCATTCTGAGCATTTGACCTAACTGTTAAGCTGATGTGTCACCATATCCAAGTTGTATACATATGTTCATAATTTGTCAGTGATCTAAATAAGACATGAAAAATTGTAACTTTTCTAGTCATCATGATAGTGAAATATTGCAACTGCCATCTGGTAGCAGGATGAAGGAAAAGAAAATTACTTGAAAGGCCGAAGTGGATTTTTTTCTCACAATGTGTGTGGACTTGCAGTATCCCATACCACCTGTGTGAGAGCTGGCCCATAGGTTGGAACAACTACATAAGAATCTTGAGATACTCATCCAAAAAGATGCAGAATTTTAACAAGATCAGTTCTCTAGTCTGGTTGATAGCATGCTTATGTTGATGTAAAAGAGGAAGTATTTCAGGTATGTGCATAAAAACTCCAAGGGAACTGAGTGGGTCAGGCAGCTCATGCCAGGCAGCAGTCCTGGCTTATGACATTTAAATGGTACATGGCCTTAGAGTTCAAGAGGCAGAACTGCAAGTAAAAGGAATTGTTTTGGCATTGTCTGATTTGGCAGGGATTAATAGCTTGGCTATTGTAGTTTTATGCCATAAATTAACATCATGGAAATAAAGCAACAGCTACATGAAAGCTACATTGAACACGATTTAACTTAACCCCTACACCTGGCCATAACATACAATATGGTGATCAAGTCACATTAACAATTTAGGATAGAAGCCAACTATGTTTCTGGCACATGATAGAAAGTATTGAATAACTTTTGTAAAAGACCTGACTAGGTAGCTGAGAACACTTCAGTGTGTTCACATCCTGTACTACACAGCTGGGGTTGGGTTGCCCACTCAAATACTTGCAACCAAGTTCAAATATAAAAAACATGGCACAAAAGACATCCAGCACATAGGAAGCCTGTGAAGCTTCTTGACAAATGATGCTGGGCATGCAAGAAGAGGTTTCTGGAAGTTCCTCGGAAGGCTGTGCAACATTTTGAAAGAGAGATCCATTGAGGATTATTAAAGAGACAAACTGTAATTGACTTGGGAATTTCCCTGAGCAGAATGTAGTATTTGAGTGAGAGAGTAGTTGGGGAAATTCCATTTATGTTCTTTTTCTTTCTGAGCACCTGCTACTGCATATGGTGATTGTTGTGGCTGATATCCAGCTGAGTGGGTCTTCCTCTGAGGAGTGTGGTCATTTGCCCCAGTTCTCAGGCTCTTCTGAGATATAGGTTGAACTTTAATATGGCCATGTGGAATTATGGAAGTCATTTAGGTTCCACTCTGATGTCCTACAGTGCTTCTCTGTGTTTCGTTCTGCCTGTTTGGCAAAGGCACACTTTGCTGACAGAGAGGACTCCTGGAGCCACTCCAGGGAAAATAACTGTTATGTCTTGACAGGATCTGTGGGTTCAGCTGGGTGAGCACCCACTACAGTGGACTGCAGTAAAGCTCACAATTTCAGAGAGGTGCTGGCACTGCTTAAACTGCCTTTGCAGAGCACCCTGCATTAAGAAGTTATCCATGGAAGGATAGGGCAGGACCATCCATGCTACCTTGTGACATACCTTAATTGAGAACAGATATTGTTAGCTGTGGCTTGGGGATGGCCATATTAGAAAGGCTGAAGGAGAAAAGAAATCTGTGTTAGGGGAAGGGGACTGATTTTGTCCTACTTAGGGGTTATTTGTTAAAAAACGCAGAGATTGGAACTATTTCTTTAATTTTTTTATCAGTAGGATTGGGGTCTATCTAGAAGCAGAGCACAGTGTCCGCAAAGAAATAAGCTTAATGGAAAAACATCTCAGTTGGCCAGGACTCCAGAAAATTATTTGGAAACACCCCATACTAAGAAGGATGTGAGGAGATCCAGCCAGCTGTGCTGAGTCACAGGCTTTCCACACAGCCATCGTGTCTGTTCTCACAGTGTTTACTCAGTGTGGCAGCATACACCCTCATCCCCTCCCAGTGTCTCACCCCACCTCTCAGTGTCTGCATGATCAGGGGAAACCCACAAACACTTTATCATATTCAATACTGTTAATTGGCCCAAAATTAAAGACTATTGCCATATTAAAAAAATATCTAATGTTATGACCAAAAATAATTTTATTATTTCATCATTATATTTTGAGGAGAGAATTCAGGTTTTGTAAAATAACTATTTGTGATTTAATTATTTAATTTCCAATTGGATTAATTTATTTTTAACTTTAATGAACAACATTGCCATAGTTATTATTCACATTTAGAAAAATACTTTTTCTTGTACTTAGCTGAAATTTGTTAAACATTTAAACTCCAGATAAGTAGCAGTGTCATGATCTAGATTATGAAAATGCTTAATCCATGCATGTTTAGAAGCAAAGTAAGTAGAGTTGTTGGGATTTGCAAGTTATTTGGTGCATGTGCACAGCAGCCACTTTTATCATTTAAGAGGTGAAAATGAAAGACTGTTAGAGGATGGCAAGGACAGAAAACAGTGCTTCTGTCTGCCTTGCAACAGTGCCATGTAGGAACTTCACTGCAACGTCTAGATGCAACATTGTTCCTGTTTGGGCCCATACTTCCTTTGGGGTGGCAAAGGAAGGGGGAATCACTTCCAGGGGGAAGTGATTCCACACAATACTGTACCCCAACATCCTGAGCACAGTGCAGCAGTACCAGAGCCCACTGCAAATGTGGGGCTATTACTGCAAGGCTTGAAATCAGGAAACCTTTTTGAAACATCAAAACTCCAAGGTATTACCCTCTTTCTGCCTAAAACCCAAACCAGTGTCTTTCTGGCATATGCACAGTGTGGAAGTAGAACTTGGATTGTTAATCATCTCCTAATGCAAGGAGCAAGCAGTTAACTCCTTCTTAAGGGGTGAAATAGTTCCTTCTGACAGTAGTGCTTACCCCAGTTGTGCTGAACTGCACTAGTCCCAGGCAATTTTCACTTCTTTAGTGGCTAGGTGACTGTTCCATGAAGTGAGATACTTCATCCCAAGATGCAGGCATAACAACATTCAGGGAGAACCTGTCCTTCACCACTTTTTTTGATGGCCAGTTGTTTCCAATTCCCTCTTACAGAGGCTTCACACCCCTGCACATGTCCTAGTTCAGTATCCACTGCAAGCCTGGGCTTGTCTTCTGCAGACATGGTTCCTCCTGGGACCTTCTTTCTCATGGAGTCACAGAATGGGTCAGGTTGGGAGAGGACCACAGTGGGTCATCAGGTACAACCTCCCTCTTGAAACAGGGTCATCCCAGAGCACATGGCACAGGATTGTGTCCAGATGGTTCTTGAATATCTCCAGTGAGGGAGACTCCACAACCTCTCTGGGCAGTCTGTTCCAGTTCAGTGGTCACCTGCACAGTAAAGAAGTTCTTCCTCATATTTAGGTGGAACTTCCTGTGCACCAGGTTTCTGCTCATTGCTTCTTGTGCTATTGCTTGGCACTATTTCTGCTGCGCTTAAGGCATCTGAGCTCATGATTCTGGCACTTGCTGAGTGAGGAGCTGTTTCCCCTTTTTCTTCCTCCCTCACAGCTGAACATTTCTGCAGCAGGGTGAGGCTGGACATCTCCTGCCAGTTTCCCTCATAGCTGGGGGAAGTTTCCTCAGGCTTGGTCATGAACTCAACACCCACCAGCTTCCTTGCTAAGTCCAAGTAAAGCCTATGATCTTACCTCTGTATAGTCTTCTAATGGTCAAGAAACGTCTTTTGCAAAATAGTATAAAACGCTGAAGTGCCAGAGCAGCAGTACTTTGATTTGAAATCTGTAAAAATTCTGTGTGGTTGTTACAGTTACTTGGTGTATTAGCTATCATTGCTAATACAAATGGCAAATTAACAAGGACCATGGGCATGAGAATTAAGGAAGCCTAAATGTTTCACAACTGTTTGCTCAGAGAAAAGTATATTCCTAGGGCTGCAAAGGTTAATTCCCCATATTTAATTCAACATATCACTTGACAGTGACAGCTTCAACAAAATCCTTATTACCGTGCATTTTCTGCAAAACGAAGCACAATGTTTTTCTACCTATCTGCCAGTCTGTGGTTCTGGGGATTTGAAACAAAGAAAATGTTGGATTTTATTCTCCCCACTGTGCTTAGGCTTGTCTAGGCTTTAGCAGAAAAGCTGGTTGATCTGGTTTTTCTAGGCTGGAGTCATTACTGTATTATCTTTTCTGACCTGGTGAAAGATCACTTGTTTTTTTACAGCATGCATATTGTGGTCTACACATGAAAATAACTGAAATATGATTAAGTTACATCTACTTATAGAGATAAATTACATTTAAAATATGTAATTAAATACTCAGCACCGGTCACAGGAGTATACAGTGAAGTATTGTATGAAGATCTGAAGGATTTATGAAAAGTAATTAGGTGATTTAGGTAAAGACCTATTCCAAAGAGCTAAAATTCTTGGTGTCTGGCTTCTGACTTCCTGCTGAGAGAGCAGTCTTGTTCCTGCCAGCCTCCAGCAGTGGGCATGAGCAGCAGGAGGCTGCCCCAGCAAGCTTGGACCTGTGGATGAACTGCAGGTGCAGGCTGTCCCTGCTGGAGCAAACCAGCTTCCTATGGCCTTATTGGGAGTTATAAGTATCCTCTTGCAGAAGAGATGTCAAGATGATTCATACCAGTGGAACCGGGGGAGAACATGTCCTGCTGTCTCTGCTCTGTAAGAGCCTGACAAATTACTGCCCTATGACTGCAAAGATGAAAAATAAAACTCAAAACAGCAGGAGTATGCTTTGTAGTATTATTCCTGCAGGCACTGAGCTGGCACCCTTGGTGCCTCAGGGCTCAGGCAGAAACTGCTGAGGGTGAAGGTGCAGCCTGCTCCATTCCTAAGAGACATCAGGTGCCTAATCCAGATCCTGTTTCTGCTTTGCCATTGTATGTGGCAAAACATAGTTATTCCTTGCTCTCAACCCTCTTGTCCCCAAAAGAAGATCTACAGAGAAAGAGAAGGAAGAGGAACTCTTTTACCCCTTTTTTACCCATTACTTTGAGGACTGTGAAGATCTAGGGTCAATGTGTAAAGGGGATTTCAGCTCAGGTATCTCTTCATCCTAAGACAGAGCTCCTATCACCAAGTTAAAAGGTACAGTAATGTTTGAACATTTTGCATCCTGTTTATTTACAGTGGCCTGGCAGGATGTGACCTAACACCACAAAATCTTAAAAAATGTGAAATAAAAACATGAAGGGTCAGACAGGACAAGTCTTTCTAAGAGTGCTTGGTTGTGGAGCTGTAAAATAATGCTTGCCATTCATTTCAACTAGTACGTATTTACCCTTTTCTTGAGCCTCTCTCTTTAGTTCCCAAAACACTACCACATACCATGCGATTGGAAAAAACACACATTTGTTGAAAACTAGACAGTAGCAACGGCATGTCTGTAGTTGACTTAAGAAGAAGGTGTTGACAGCTGCCACCCAGGTTCATACTACCTTGCAAGTAATTAGCATCAGTTTTTTATTTATTGTTTCTACCTTGAGCCATTAGAGTATATACAAGGTACATTTTTAAAGGATATTTACTTCTTCTGGGAAATCCAGGACTTTTTTTATTTTAAACAAAAACTGGATTCTGATGTAACTAAGTTCAGCAATAAAAATTTAAGAAAAGAACATTAAACATAAATTAACATTAACATAACATTGATATAAACATTAAAGAATAGATAGACCATTATACTCCTCATAATAAAACCTCTTGGATGGTAATTATAAGCTTTTCAGGGCAAGGATTGCATGGTAGCTTACTCAGTAGGTGCAGTGTTTTGGCTGGAGTTTTCTAGGTGTTATCAAAATATACATTCGCCTCACTTACTTTTAAGGAAAAGCCCGGACAGAAGTGAAGAAATGAGGAGGTAGCCTGGAGGAATGACATTATGTGCTCATGTCAACACTGAGCTGTTGTCACAAGAGTTCACTGCGTGGAAGGCTCCAGGGATACACATTGCTGCCTGTGGCTTTCTCTTTTGTGTTTTCTGTTTCCCCACCCATGTGTACGTATTCCTGTTACAGTAAAATGAGTCAGATAATACTATGCCATATCTGCCCTTCCACAGGATATAGGATCCCTTTCCCACTGAACAATGCTAAAAGAAGGGAACTGAACGTCTCTCAGTTCACCTAGTAAGCCTGTGCCCATGGGCACCATCTGTTATCTCCTGGTGATTTTCAGCAATCAAATACAAAACAACATGAGCTGAAAGAGGGACTGGTGGGAAAGAAGACCATCCTGACTGAACTCAGGAAAAAAATAAGAGTTTATAACCTTTGGAAGAAGGGCAGGCAACTCAAGAGGACCATAAAGGTTCTATGAGGATATGCAGAGAGAAAATTGAAAGGACCAAAGTCCAACTGGAACTTAATTTGTCTACTGCCATAAAAGACAATAGAAAGTGTTTTTATAAATACATTCACACCAAAAAGTCATGTAAGGAGAATCTCCATCCTGTAGGGGATGTGGGGCCAGACATACTGACAAGGGATGAGAAAAAGTCTGAGGACCTTAATGCCTTCTGTGCTTCAGAATGAAGCCCCCATAAGCTGAGGGGAAATGGTCAGTAACCTGCTATACCATCTAGACACACACAGGTCTATGGGGCCAGATGGGGTTCACCCAAGGTTGACCCTGGCGAGAATCCAGGGACCAACTAAAAGTCACTCTCTCACTCTCCCTCTGCAACTGGACAGAGGAGAGAGGGAAAAAAAGAAGAAAACAGCTAAAGGATTCATGATAGAGATAGGAGCTGGGAGAGGTCACTTACTGATTACCTTCAAAGGCAAAAGAGACTCAAACTGGGAACAGTACTTAAATTTATTACTAACAGGATAAGAGCCAAAGAGTGAGAGATAAAACAGTCTTACAAACACCTTCCCTTCACCCCTCCTTCCTTCCATGTTCTCCCTCCTCTACCCACCCCTAGTGGTGCAGGGGGATGGGGAATGGGGGTTGTGGTCAGTTGTTTCTGCTGCTGCTCAGGGAGAGGAGTCCTTCCCCTGCTCCTGTGGGGTCCCTCCCATGGGAGACAGTGCTTGATGGACCTCTCCAATGTGATTAGCCTCCTTGGGCAACAGTTCTTCCCTAGCTGTTGTCCCGTGGGTCACTCTTCCGTGGGGTGCAGTCCTTCACGAATGAACTGTACCAACATGGATCCCCCACAGGGTCTACAAGTCCTACCCAAGAAAAATTTGCTCCAGCATGGGTTTCCCTCTCTGTGGGCCACAGGTCTCCTGCAGAACCCTGCTCCATCCTGAGCCTCCCACGGGGTCACAGCCTCCTTCATCCATCTACCTTCTCCAGCATGGGCTCCTCCATGGGCTGCAGGTGGGTCCCTGTACCCTGATGGTCCTCCATGGGCTGCAAGAGCTCTGAGTCCTTCCCCTGCTCCCATGGAGTCCCTCCTCCCCCTCCTTCTGCACTGACCTTAATGTCTATATTGTTATCCCATGTTCTCACTCCACTCTTCCCTGGCTGGAATTTCTTCCGCGCAATGCTCCTCTATCCTTAAATATGTTGTCACAAAGGCGTTACTATCACTCCTAAGTGTCTCAGCCTTGGCCAGCGACAGGAAGTCTGTCCTGGAGTCGGCTGGCATTGGTTCCATAGGACAGAGGAAGCTTCTAGCAGCTTCTAACTGAAACCATCCCTTAACACCACCTTCCCCCCCCAGCTACCAAAATCCAGCCACAGAAACCCATGACACAAGGGTACTGAGGGAACTGGTAGAAGAGCTCACAAAGCCACTTTGCATCATTTACCACTAGTCCTGGCTAACTAGGGAGGTCCCTATGACCAGTGTGTGGTGGCAGTTAAAGAGAGGCTCCTCTTGTGGACAGGACACCTAAGGGCTGTCCTCTGCAGTTCAGGCATTTTGATTGCTTCCAGAAACGTTAGTGGGAATGTACTAAATAATTAAACCTCCCCCATCAGCAGATGTATACTTGCTGTTTTTCCTTTCACCCTGACTAGGAAGGGACTTTGAGATATGTGCAGAGCACTAAGCTGAGCTCTGATTTGGGGACAGGCAACTGTGCCTTTAGATAGGAGGAGAGTCCATCTGTGGTGCCAACTGAGTAACCTACAAAAGCTGCACTTCAGCACGTGTTTAAAAGCTGTTCTTTATCTAATACCTTCAATCTCTGTGCAATGAACATTTTTAGTGCAATGAACAGAATTGCCACAGGAAACACCCAACTTCATCATTTGTACCTGTCACTGAGTTGTTGAGAGAAGACTCTCAGCTAGGCATGAGACATAGAGCATAGTGATTATGTGGATGATTATGACTAGAATTATTGCTAATGCAATAATATTGCCTGTGAAGTATCTAAATAACCACTCTATACTATAATCTATTGCAATAAATGACAATCAGGTCATTGTCACTTCTGTTAAGTCAAAAGCTTCAGTGAGACTTCTTTGCTTTCTAAACTTCTCATAGAAGTCTAGGAGTTTCAGCTAGGGTGACTTACTCTCAGACTGGTCAATAGTTGATGTCTAAAGAGCTATAATACATGCAGGTTGGCCTAGAAATGTACAGGTTTAGTATCTTTGGCCTTGCAGAATTCTCAGTTACAAAGCAACAAAGCGCCTATGTAGCTAGTTAAGGATTTTATGTCTGTATGGTTGTGCTTTTTACTTACCCTCCAAAAGTGAGTGTTCTGTACAGGCGTCCCTGCCAGGGGAGGTGACGAACTTTGAAGGCAGATAGGGAGGGGAAACCCCAGGCAAGAGGCTTTTCCTTTTACCCCTTGCTCCGGGAGGGAGCGTGCTCTCCCACTCCCCTCCCCCCATCCCCTGCACAGTGCCTCATGGCTCTCAGAGAGACCAGGACAGAAGCAGCAAGCAGAGAGAGCAGGCAGAGAGAGAGTTTTATTGTTCTGGTCACTGTTTAAATACCTCTTGGGGGGATTACAGTGTAACCAGTGGGAGTCCAGGACGTCTTACAAACCAACCAATTACAAGAAGGAGTTAACAACCAATAGATGAGCTTTCAGTTATCTCTCAGGACATTCCAAAGATACAGGTAAGAGTGAGGAATCTTGGGAAGGAGAAAGGTTTACACAGAGTTACAACGCCATTTCGGAAGCATGTTCACTTTAAACAACATTACAACTTCTACATTAAAGTTGCCCCAACAGGGAGGGGTTCACCCAGAAGCTGCCTGTAACACTGGGAGACGAGTTTGCCCAGCTGACCCAGTCTCCATCAGCACTTTACACCCTTATGCAGGCTGATGTGCAAGTCAGTTGAAAACATCTCCTCTCCCCATCTCTGGAATTCAATAATTATGCGAGCATCCAGCTCTTTCTGCAATACCCACCTGGTGTTCTTATCTTAGGACAAACAACATTGGACATCAGAGGAAAAGTGGTGGTGGTGGGGAGGACACCTGAATATCTTTCTTCACCATCATGGTACCTTTCTAGATGAACTGCTTGCTACACTTATTAGGGTTTTAGAGTAAGCAGGAAAGGTACTTTATGTGAAAACAAGGGCTGCCCTGGGCATAGCACAAATAAAGCTTCTTACTATGCTTCAGCTGAAACATGTTACAATTGTAGTATATAGGTGCTTGTCCAATACAAGTGAGAGTAAAAAACTCTCCAGCCTCTTACAGAAAGGACAGTAATGATATTTGTCTCTACTCTTGTCCCAAAACATTTGTTCAATGACTTTGAGAATCTACCACCACTTGCAAGGACCCTCACACATGGTATTGCAATTGAGGAGAGTTCACAGATCATGTCCTAATAACACTGAGGTTGTGGGTTCAATTCCTGTATGGGCCATTAGCTTAAGAGTTGTACTCAGTGATCCTTGTAGGTCCCTTCTGACTTAGATTGCTCTATCAATTTTGATTATAAAATGAGCTTCAGGTGTTTTTCTATGTAAAATTTGTTACCATTGAATTATATTGAAAGATCATCCTTGAAAATTTCTTGCTTTTGTTGCATGCAGTCTCATTGCTGCAGGCTGTAACTTGTGATTTGCTAGACAAGCCCTGGTTTTAGTCTGTGGGACTGGCTGTTGTTACCAGTGTCATTATGAAAAATGATCAACTCTGGTTTCATGGCTCGGAAAACATCTGCTTTCTGTACATAAGAAAGAAAAACAGGAAATGCCTACTTGATAGTGCTGCTGTTACAGTGATAGCAATGGATTAAAATAAATCTCTAATAAGTGACTAACATATAAATGTATACATGCAGTGCAGGGGGTCATCAGGGTGGGTTCCCATCTTGCATACACTTCAGAGTGACTGTACCTTGTGCATTAGCAGCATTTTGTATGATTGCTCTGGAATGCCACATGCCTGCAAGTCCCAGGCTAGTGGACAGGCTGTTCCAGTTCACTAACTCAAGGGTAATGCCAACCCCAGCTCTATGGTCCCACTCTTCTCACATAGGGCTTTCCTCCCTCCTACTCCTCCCCTGTTAGAAGCAGAATAAATCTGGGCTGTTTGTACATTGCTCATGCAGGAGAGGGAAGTGATGAAGGAAAGCTGGAGGCAGCTGAGGCAGCTAATTGCTTTTCTTTGGCACCATGACCAAGAGAGGTTATTCTTCAGTCAATGGAAACTCCTAAATCAGCATATCCAAGGTCACTCACATAGGCAAACCTACAAAATTTTAGGCAGGAGAAGCCCATTAGCTGACTCTTTAAGCTAAATCCTGTTCTCTCTCATCACAAGTGGCTAAATCTCAAGAGCCGTGCCTGGTTTGTGGCACAGGCAAGGCTGGCACCTTCCTATTAACAGGGGCAGCAAAAGTCCTTGTGATGCATATGCTAGAGGCTCTGCCTGGCCCCAAGCACTTTCAGGCATGGCTGACCCTGGGGTCAGAGACTGGGCAGGCTCCTGAGCACTGGAAAAACATGAGGCACAGCCTTGCTTGCTGCACACTCCAGAGCTTGTACGCAGCTGCATGTGAGCCCAGGCTGTAGCTGAGAGCCTCAGCCTTGGTGATGGAGCAAGGTGGAGGCTGCCTTCATTCTGCCTGGCTCTCCTGCTCCTCCTCAGTTTGGGTGTGCAGCTGTGCTCATGAGACTTGGCAGGTAGGTGATTGAAGGGCCATGAGGGCCAGGACAGCCAAGCCGCAGAGGCATCTGCTACTGCCGCAGCTGTCCCCAGGGTCCTGGGAGCTGCTTGTCCCCAGCCTGAGCTTGGGCAGGTGCTGGGCTGGGTACATGAAGCACTCAGTGTAGCTGCAATTTGTCTGCTTGCTCTGCTGAGTAACATCTCACAGTTTTGCAAGAATGGATTGGCCTTTCTTTAATGGTTTTGAAAATCATGACAATTGGAGAAAATCTAAAATCGTATTTAGATTCCAGTATCCCTATCCAGCTGCTACAGGCACCTCACTCCCTCGACCACCTGGCTAAGCATGCAAAAGTTTAAAAGAAGATAGTGTTAATATACTTGCAGAGTTTCCCATATATTCAAAAGAGAACTGTAACCCTCATCTTCTGGGCAATGCTTTTACAGACCTTAGTTTGCCCACAATGCAAAAAAAGAGCACTGAATGGAGAAGTGGCTTCTTCTTGAAGCTGTTCTTTTCTCAGTTTAGTTTTTATGTGCTACACTGGAAAGGGGGGTAAGGAAGTTAAAAACTAAAATATCTTGTTTCATTAGAGTATAAACAGGAGTTACTGTGATCAAGCAAAGATAAAATATTTTGCTCAAAATAGCAGTAACTCTTGATGACTGATTTTCAAGTTAGGAAGTATTTTCACTGCTTTCATTGAACATCAGTGCATTAGTGACTTCTGTTTAGAAAATAAAATAAGAACATAAAAACCTGGAAAGCTATCCAGAATGGTCTGAAGTACACAAAATACTGTCTTTTTTTTCCACACCACAATGTATCAGTTGGCCAAACAAAAGATAATATACTTTTAGGCAAGCATGCCTCTTAAGCAGTTTTAACATTTGAAATGTAATTTTGAAAGAATTCTCAGGAATAAAACTCAGTATCTCTGATGCAGAGATATGAAAGAGTTAGAAATACTTAAATTTAATGAAAAATGTCCATATAGCTCAGCAAATTTACATATATGTTCCATCTAGTGAGGGAAATGCATTAAGTCCCTCCTTACAAAAAATTTTACCAAAGATAATATTCAAATAATAGGAAAAAATGTTAAAGCAAAGTAAGAGATATAAGCTGAATTTTAGAGCTGCTGTAAATATAATTCTCAGTGATGGGAGTAGTATTCTATTTTCATACCTCCTAGCTTGTGTTTGAATGACAAAATCAGAAATCTTCAACATATTTTTCATTTCCTTGGTGATTAAAGCTGTGATAAATAACTAGATATATTATATTCTTTGCTGAATAGGATTGCTTATGCCTCTTAGAGTCAGGAAAAGTGGAGACAAAAAAAAAGTGAAAATAAATTGAAAGAAATCCTATAAGTGGCACTGATATACAGGCTTATTCCTTTTGTGACCTATGGGAAAAGCTTGCAAGAAAAATATTCTTGGAAGTATTCCAAAAGAGGGAGACTTATAAGCACTTGAACAGGCAGATAAAACAATGTAGAAGTTTCGGTAGCAGAGTTTTCTCTCTCCTTCTCTCTGTTCTTCCTCATCTGGGACTGAGTTCTCAGTGCATACTGCTTTAGGCATAGCATTCATGCTAACCAATTATTCCAGTTATGCTAGTTGACCTAATTTTTGAACTTAATAAATTTATTGCATTCTGTAGCACAAATGTAAGAAAAATTATTCCCCAAAACTTTACTGACCCTTTTCACAGGTTCTACTTAAAATAAAGTCACCTACTTTTCCAATGAAATTCCAATACTTTTCTATGTTTCCAAATCCACATAATTATATAGTGGGCTAATCAGTATTTCACAGTTCAGCATGACACTCAGATCCAGTTCCTAATGGTCTCCTCCCCAACAAGTCAAATTACAACAGTCATATCTATTCATTTTAATGCTCTCTAGCATTGTTGGATTACAGCACGTTATTAATTTTCCTTCTCCAGCTGTATTAGCAATCACTAAACTATTTCTATAGCACTTGCAAAATGCAAAATATAATGAGAAATCACTTATATTGGTCATTAATTTTAAACAAGTGAGAGGTTAATGTTTTTAAATTTGCTCAGCATCTTGCAGGATGAAACCGTGATCAGATCAAAAAAGGTGAAAATGATCAAAAAAAAAAAAAAAAAAGACCTTATCAAGGAATTTACTTAATTATTGCACCCACAACATTAGGCTCTTCCCCCAGGTCTTGGAGACCTCTAGTATGAAGCTGTAACTGGTGATCTACTGTCTGGCTTATACTTTTTGTCAGTTTCTGGATTCCATCTAAAGTAGGCCTGATGCAGTTTACCTGGTTCAAAGCATTATGAACACACTTTGCAGCCATGCTCACATTTCTGGCTGAGATTGATCTAAATAGGGAATTAGAGCCAGGAGACTGTACTTTGTCTGCAGTCAGACAAAGTTGTAAGGCAGGTGCACACTCGGCATTAACTGACAAAATGCCTCTAGTGATAAGGTACTAATCCCTGCAAAATCCTTGGCATGCTAAATTAAGTAAACCTTGCCAGGTGAAATAAGTTATACCAGTGACAGATGCCATATGAGGTGTTTTGGCAACAGAAAGATGCTGATTACAAATTTTCCCTAGCCCATATTGCCACAACATGCAGTTGGCATAACTGGAACATTATTAGCAAGCTTCCTTATGCACGTTTAGGGCCTGCCACCTCCTTGTTATCAAATGTTATCTAGCACAAGGCTGTTAGCTTGCTTCATATAGAAAATTATGCACCTTAACTCCAAACTGATGGAGAAAAAAAAGAAAGACTGAGGTGCAGAAGGTATGGGTGAAACAGCATATACATCAACAATTTTCATTTCTTTTGGTCAGATGTTAACTCCTTCCCTGTGAAACAAACTGTTAATTTTCTTTCCCAGCTAGCAGTGCACAGGTGCATTAAGCATAAAGATATGGTTACGTTTTCCTGTTAGTTTAAGCATGTCAGTCTAATTTGCAGTATTTTTCTGGTTCAGTTTCCACAAAAGGCCATCACATTGTGCTTTGCTGCATGACTACGCTCAGCAGCTTATAGAATCGATTCCCAGAATGGTTTGGGTTGGAAGGGACCTTAAAGACCTTCTAGTTTTAACTCCCCTCCATGGGCAGAGACACCTTCTGCTAGACCAAGTTGCTCAAAGCCTCATCCAACCTTGGCTTGAACATTTCCAGGGATGAAGCATCCACAATTTCTCCAGGCAACTTGTTCCAGTTCCTCACCAACCACACAGTCAGTTTCTTTCTAAATCTAATCTAAATTTACTGTCTTTCAGTTTAAAGCCATTACCCCATGTTCTATCACTGCAGATCCTGCTAAGAAGTCTCCGTTTTTCTTATCAACCCCTGTTAGGTACTGAAAGGCTGCAATGTCACCTCAGAGCCTACTCCAGGCTGAACAGTCTCAACTCTTTTAGCCTGTCCTCACAGGAGAGATGCTCCAGCTCTCTGATCATCTTCATGGCCTTCCTCTGAACCTGGACTAAAAAGCAGCCCCTCCGCCTGTAACTACAGGAAGCACAGAGGTAATTTTTTTCTGCCAGCACAAAGTGGATGTTCATAGTTTCAAGATGCATTTGGATTTTGCTGAAAAGCCAGCCCACCCCTAATATGATATTAAACAAAATGAGAATGTAACTAAGTATGCCTCATTTGTGGGGCTTTAGGCTTACAAACTGCATATACATATATTTCTAGCACTCACATACTTAAAAAGTGGTAAAAGTTTGAGAACAAAAATCTAAAGAAAACTCTAGTAATGCAATACTTAATTATGCCTAAATCCATTAAGGAATAGACACAACCAACAGGAGATCATGGTTAGAAAGAAGTGTCTCGCTGTCACACTGAATTAGGTTTATTAATTGTGCTGGCCTGAAGATAGCTTTTATCCACTGCTGTACTTGGCAGATTTCTATGCCACATCCTATATTAAGCAAATTCCTACTCAGTTTGATTTCCGTTTTCATATACAGTCCTAATACCTACATGCTTGTTTCTAAGAGTGAATTCCTGTTACTTGGCTTTAGTGTTCCTTGTAGTAAAAGACTGCTACACAGAATGAAGTTAGCTATTGGTTAGCCATACAGCAATTTCAGTAGACATGGACAAGGTGTAAAGTATGAAAACATCCAAGCTGGCAAGGATAAAGGATATTTCCAAGTCCTAAACATGTGCATGACGATTAACCATGTGCACAACAGCATGTTTTCAAGATGATGAATAAAGCTTTTTCACTGTATTTTCTGGAGAGTCTTTGATTTATTGAGGAATAAAATGTCATAATTTTTTTGTGAAATTGTCTAAAATACTACATTCCTAGCCAAGATGCCTAGCATACACTAATGGTAGGAACACCAAAAGACAAGCTAGTTCCAGCTGCTGAGAATTATCTCCCTTGACACACATTGCACAATCAGCAATAGCTGGTTTTTGGTTTTGCTCACATTCCGAAAACCATACAGACTGTTTTGAAGTAGAATGTATAAAAATGTAAAATAAACAGTTTGAGATTCAAAATAATGCAAAGAAAGTAAGTTTACAGATAATTTCAGAAGTAATGCCAAATAGAGGGGAAAAAAAAAGTCTGGAGAGATATTTTCACTTCTTTTTCAGGAACTACTGGATAGATGGAGTGATTCCATACGTAAGAATTTATTCAACCTGACAGATAACAGCTCAGAATACTAAAATGGGATTTCATAAAACCTCTACAATAAACGGAACTAAAATGCAAAGGATTTGTCTAAAAAGAAGTTTATTTGAAAAACATTCAACAACTATTATCCCCTTTATGTGAACCTATTTACATATACTATATGTATACACACAGAGTTTTAATTTGAATTGTGAATTAGTATAATGAATACAGCACTATGTATCATACAACATCATGGTCTACGGTTTTGCATGTCTGGGATATAACACAAGTGTTTTTTTTGTCTGAAATTGTGTAAAAACTAAACATGTATAAGATACATTATCTCAATGCATTGCTAGTAATTTCCTGTAAACACTGTTATTCACATTAGTAGACAACGTAGCCCTTCTACTAGTGGTAGACATCAACTGGCCACTGCTGTTACTACTGTTAGGATCAAAAGTCTTTTTACAATTGAAGAGACTGAAAAATTGCCTCTGATACTGAGAAGAAGCATAGTAGTAAATAAAGGGGTCAATGCAACAGCTAACACTACTGATACAAACACTGAGTAGATAGGCAAAGTAGAGATACTCTAAGCTGTTGTCATAAGAAAAATGGATATAATGAATTAATAGGAGGACATTTGTTGGTCCAAAGCAAATAACAAAACCAGAAAAAACAGCAACACACAAGAGCAATGCGCGTGTCTTCTTATTTTGCTTTGCAACAATGGTAGAAGAACTAAGACATCGAATGATACACACGTAACAGACAGTAGAAATGATAAATGGCACTATGAAAAACACAGAAGAGAAGATGGAGAAGAAGTGGAGGTAATAGCCATGAAGTTCAGATGCTCTTAGCACATCGTGGCAAGTAGTTATATTTAACCTGGGTATTTCCACTGTTTGCTCTCTGATGAGGAAAGGTATAACCCCGCTTATTGCTACAAGCCATATGATGAAACAAATCAGAGAGGCACGTGTTAATGTGCGCCACCCAAGAGACCGCATGGGATACACCACTGCTAAGAAGCGATCGAAGCTTATGCTTGTCATAAGCATTACTGAGCAGTACATGTTACAATAGAAGGCAGCAGTGATGAAACGGCACATCTGAGGTCCAAAAACCCAGTCATTTCCAGAGAAGTGATAAGCAATTTTGAAAGGAAGCACGCTCACAAACAGGACATCTGCCAGGGCCAAATTCAGCATGTAAATTACAGCTGGCTTTTCAATTTTCATTTTTTTCAGAAACACAAGTATTGCTGTGATGTTCAGAGGGAGACTCAGCACAAGCACGAAGGTGTAAACTGAAGGAACAAAACGGGTCAGCCATGGACTAGTGAGGTATCTATATGTTTGAACGGACACCATTCGTTGTTCACGTGGGAATAATCCAGTCTGATTGGTGGCTCCTGATCCAACTTCCAAGTCATTGTCTGTATCACCTTCAATAGGTATAAGGTCATCAGAGTGACTGACAGAAGAAAAGAGTGCAAAACTTCTGACACGTGCTATGCTGCTGTTATTTGGAAAGGCTGAAAAAATAAGACAATATTAAGATTAATAAGCAAATATTTAGATGGTATGGGGAAGTGAAAACATCTTTCAAAAAAGAAAGCTAAGATTACATTAGCAACACAAAATAATAAGGTTAATTTCTGATTCAAAGTGCAGGCTGCCCACAGAGCAGCCTTTTTGTTTTAGCTCCTGCTACAAATTTGGGTAAGATGTCCTCCTTTGTCTCCCATCTTTTAGCTTGGAAGCTGCTATGAGTGATCCTAGCTTGTGCTTAAGTACCCAATCTAATCTTTGCTTTCTTTGGGCTACTTCAACACAGACACAACAGGAAATTTGCCACCCTTTAACTGATTTTGCTGCACCCTTCACACATTTTTTAAGAAATGAGATGCTGAGATAAATACTAGTATTCATACACGAAATTCCTGTCAGAAGTACTCATTACCAAAATAACAAAAAATAAAAGTGCTAGTGAAGCATCATGTTATTGAAATATTTGTGCTCTGGAGACATCTTACTCAACCTGAAGGCCCCCATCAAGACAGATGGAGAAGTCTACATGCAGTTTTCAAGGTAGACACGGATCAGCCTTTTCCTTGTAACAGACAGGCAGCATTGAAACACTTTCCCAGTTCTATTTATTCTGTCTCATAGCATGCAGAACAGCACGTGTCTGGTGTACCCTTGGGGCACTTCTGAGTGTTCCCTTTACAGCAGGTTCTTCTGCAGCATGGTTTGGTGGCTGTGACCAAGTCAGGACACGGTATCTCTGTTTTTTAAATCTAAAGAGTCAAGAATTTGGCATGATAGTGTTGAATGTGTAGTATGCGTTGATTTACGTACCAAAAAAAACCCAAACTAACCCAGACAATCTAAAAAGCTATTTAGGCATTATTTCAGCAAAGTTGTTTTCATGGAGAATTACTTTGTCAGACTGTCATTTTCAGTTTTGGCTTAATCTAGTTAGGCATAGGATAATTCAAACATATTGTGGGCAGACCGTAGAAAGTCACTACTACTTTAATAATTCCTCTAATTAGCTGTGCAGCTGATCATTTTCTATCCTAGAGAATTAAAATAAAAATGAGAGTGTGTTAGCTCAGATCTGTGAACTGAAAGTACATGGGCATGATTCACCTGTGTAAGATGCTGCTAGTTAGACACAATTATTTGTTCTACAGTAATTCAAACCATTTTTTAAATGCAGGTGAGAACAAAAGCATGTGAAGGATGCAGATGGCAAAGAGAGGAGTGTCTGCAGTTTTAAGCAGGCAATTAACTCCCTTTGTATAAAGGCTATGCAAGAAGGGCCCTACCCAGCACTAATTTTAGTGAAATTCAGACGTGAATGTGAGGAGAGATCAGAGGAGTGGTAGGGAAAGTTGGTGACCTTTTTTGAAGTTGTTGTGCTTTATGTATCATGCTGTGTCACAGCAGCGTTCTAGGGGCAGAGGGAACAAAAGAAGGGAAGTGTTTGAGATAATGGTTTTCGTATGCAAAGTGACTAGAATGCAACAGTCAGAAAAAAAGATGCTGGATGAGAATTTCAGCCTGGGAGCTTGTAGATTGCAGTAGGAACGATTTAGTTGGAAACAGAAACATACAGAAGTATGTGAGATTCAGTGTTTGCACAAAAGGGCACTAAACATATTGATAGGGTTGATTCTGCTGTTTTAAAGAGAACACTAACAATAGGTAAAACGATAGATCCCTAATCTTTAACCTTACTTTCAAGTTTAGTCCAAGCAGGTCGGTGGCTCAGAGTCAGCTCCTAGCTTAGCAGTTCAGGTGTGGCACAAGTTCTATCTGACACTTCAGCCTGTGGCTGACATCAAGGAGTGAGCAGATTTTATGAACTTAATGATTAAAGGAATAGAAATATGTCACAACTGACACCATTAGTCTTCATCTCTTTTGGGAGGATTATAACTATACTTGAATGAAAAAAAACCCCTAGCTTCTTATAGCCAGAAGCTTGTTTCCACTGCAAAGGTGTCAGTAAATGTGATGAAAAATCTTGAACGGTACGTATTGTATCTCCAGTATATTTAAGTTTTATGAATTCAAGACTTTGAATACTGTGAATATGTATTTCTAAACCAGAAAATTTCTGAAAGACAATGATGAGCCTAGTCCCCCAAAGGTCTACCTGTCCTTCTTGATTTCTTCACCACTGAAAAACAGCATGGAAAACCAAATGAAGAGGTGACATGGTTTCATCTGAGGAAGGCATGTTTTTGAGAACACAAATATAAACAACTTTATGAGAAGGAGGGTAAATGTGTGAGGGAGATAGGAACTGTATTGTCCAGATTACCTCTCCATGATGTGATAACTGGGGCACAAGTACCCCTCTCATCCCAGTATCTCTGAACTTTGAAGGACCTGAGCCAGCAGTGCTGCAGGGTCATAGATTTGAGGACCAGCAAGCAAGTCAGTCAGAGCCACTCATCCTTAATGAGGGAAATTAAAACACTTAATGCAGTGATTAGTAGTAACTTGACCCATTTCTCATCAGTATCTCCAAACTTAGAACAATATGAAAATATGCAAAAAAAAAAAGTTATGATTGCTTACAGTTAATTGAACATTGCTAATAAATTTAATTATATCCTGAATTCTTGGAGCCCTCTTGTTTACAGCTTTTTTAGATGAGAGGATTTAGAGTATGCATTACTCCATTATACAAAAAATTTCTAAATATAGAATCCTATTACAATAAACAAGAACAAAAAATTTTAAAAATAATTTCAGTTAAAAGTCTAACTTGGTGAAAACTACCTGTTCTTTGTAGAAGTAAGGACTTTCTAAGTTCAGAGTTGAATTCAACCTTCATGCTGTCAACAATGCCTCCATGCTGTCCCCTGTACTCAGTCCATGTCCCTGACTCAAACTTGGATGACAAGAGGTACTATCTGAAAGCCAACTCTATGGCAAAATGTAATGAGACCTCCAACTTGCTATTTTTGTGCCACTCTTTGATATAGAGAGTGGCGATTTAAACCTTCTTGATGAAATTTAATTATAATTTAAAAGCTTGATAGCCACATAACAGTTCTTTCTTTAGAAAGCTGTTTGTATGACACAGTATCTATGTAATTCTAGAAAAAATACTGCACTCCATACTTTCTGAACAGAAGACAGTTGCTGCCCTGAGGTTTTGTATTCCTTTTGAGTCAGTGTTTATTTGAAAAAGCCAATGATAAGAGATTTATACACAGAACGGAAGAGGATGAAATGATGTCATATTATTTCAAAGGATCTTCATTAACCTTCATAATAAACAAAAATGTCAGTAATAGGAAACAGGCATTACCTTTAAGCTGGGTCTGTACAAGACAGCCGATACAGCAGCTCTAAAGGAAAGATTGTGTAACTGCTCTTAGATAGCTACAGCTATACCACAAACTGTGAAATGGTCCTTTCTAGCCATTTAAAAGTTACACATATAATTTGTCTAAAACATATTTCAGTTTAAGTAGTTTTTAATAATCCAAATAATCTCTTAAGAAAAGAGAGGCAAAGCTTGTATAATAATAACAACTGTTAAAAGGGTCATCTTCTTTTTGCTAGGTTGTCATCCAGTCCTTTTGGAAGAAGTTAAACTGGTGGATTTCTGGTTTTATGAATAATAGTACTCTCACTGCTGATACGACAGTTAACAGCTCTGTCAAAATACCTGCAAAATTTAAGAAGGCATGAAAGAAGAGGACTAATAAACTATGGACAAAGAAATAGCAGGATGAAGCACGAAGGTTTTATCCTAGTGCTGTGTAGTAAGGACACTGAATGATACACATATAGTGTTTTTCTTTGCTTCCAATAAGGATTTCAAAAGCCAAAAATTACATAGAATGAGTACAATACTCAAACTGCCTGAAGTTTTCCTTTACTGACTGGTTTTTGCACCAGTTCTCTAATGAGGACATAGAGAAACGATGTAGAAAGCTCAGTAAGTTTGGGATTGTCTAATTTATACTGTGCTGTTTTCCATCAAGTACTACAAACTGTTTGTCTCACAATCAGCATAATCATATTCTGCTTACTCTGCATTTTTTTATACTTTATACTTACTGCTATTTTTTTTAATAGAGAGCTATTTTAGAATTTCTTTTCATGCCTGTGTTCATATGCAAGGGGCATACTGTTCTGTGAGACGAGAATTAGAGAGCAAAAAATTCAACAGCCTCAGCCAATCTTAAAAAGCACTCTTGAGCTCAAGAAGAAAATTTAAAAATATTTCTGTAGACCCAGAAATCTGCACAGGACGTTACAGAACAGCAGCCCTCATATCCCAAGGGATATCTTTGTGATGTGGGAGACTAAAGAATAGGCTCCTAGAGAAGCAATTAAATATGTTCCCTATGTGCTCCTTGACAATTAATACTAATTTCTGGGCATTACTGGTGACAGCTGCACCCACACCGCTGGTGCTGGCTTATTACAAAAACTCGGTTTCTCTTATCACCTCTTTGTATAATCTGAATTGATAAGCATCTAGAATGTAAATTTCTCAGTGGCCCATAAATGAGGTACTTGAAGGCAAACTGTGAAGTGCATGCCAGATGTGTTAATAAACAAGGTAAGACACAACCTTGTAGCAGGGATGACAGTTACTTGCTTTTATAAAAATAAACATTGAATTGTCTTTAAGAAAATCTTCAACAGTCCACATCTCCATTTATACAGAATTTTTTTAATGTATTATAGGCTAATTAGTAACCATTAGAATACATCTTCCTGAAGTATTGCTTGCAACCAAGTGTCTACTCCTTTTTTGTTTTCTTTCTCCATCTCTTTAACTACACGTGCTGGCTTCAAGCAAAGATATCTCTCTATTCTGGCTGTCAGTGTCCCAGTGCAGAGAAGTTCATCTGGGCAAGTTCACACCTTGGTCAGCCACCTCAGCAACATCTGGTCAGATAATCTGCAAGCATTTAAAACCAATCCCATGCCAAACTATTTCTTTTTCACCTGCCCACAGGACAGAATCAGCACTCGTCCATAATGTGGTAACTGTGGATACTAATGGACAGTGACAAAGCATAGGAGAAGCTGCAGATCCAAGGGCAGAGCTGATTTAGGGATACAACAGTGCCTGGGCGATGGGCATTAATTACACTGTGGTAAGAACAAGGAAGGATATCTGGGACAATGGGCAAATCATATAGTTACATGGGAGTGACAAGGAGAGCAGAAGATATATTCAGATGGTCAGACTTTGTGAATTCTGTTGTGCATGAAGTAACTTGTTTTGAATTTTTCTTTTCCTAACAACACAATACAGTAGCTATTATTTTCACAGGAAGTAGCAAATAAGTACTGTAATTTAGAGTGCTCTTTAATGAAAACTGTAATTGCTAAAGGCAGGAAAACAAGTTTGAATGTCCCCATAAACTGTACGAGTAGCACCCAACAGTGCAATCTTTTTTCTAGCAGTAACATGTATAGTTTGTCCTTTACACGAACCCCTGCTTTTTTTAAGGACATTTTCCTTAGAATTCCCATATGAACACGATTGTGATCTCTTCATTACCACTCATCCTTGTGACAAAAAGTTGTTTAGCAAAAATTATTTTCCCCCTTTGATACTTCCCTCTCAGCATAATTACAAACACTAGGTCTGTCCCCTTTCAGTCTTCAGTTCAGTAGTCAAAGTACACCACACTGAGATTTCCCCTTACTTGCTCACCTAATCAGCCCTTTTCTGTACATAGGGCCTGAACAGAGGCGTCACAGCAGGCACCTTATGGGATACAGTACAGCAGTACTATCATCACTAGCTGATTGAAAGAAATGTTAAACTGAATGTCACAGAAAAAAACAAACCTCTGCTAATCTCTAAATACGTAATCGTTGGTACTGTTGTACCTCTACCATAATCTGGGAGGGTTGCGTGCCTGCGTATCTTCTCCTACCTTCCTTCCGTCGGCAACTGCATTGTCTAACAAGCTCTGAGCTGGACGGATCCATGGTCTCCTCAGTTAGGGCACTAACGTTGCTATTAGTGCTATTTCTAATTGAATAAGCCTGAAAGTCATCTGCTTGGGGTGGATATTCTGAAATGTTTTGTGCTGGCAGGTCTTCCAAAGTTTGTGCTCCCTACAAATTCAGCTGGTATTCCGCCTTCTGTACTTGCTAGTAAAAGGCAATACCAGTTTTTTAAGGCGGTCCACCAACACGTCTGACCAGCCAAGTCACTTCTTTCCATCACCACTTGCTATAGCCTGGCCACCTCCTTCGCTTCGGCGAAACTCGAAGCCACCCTTCACCACCACCAGCAGCGCACCCCGCCGCTACCACGTCCACAAACCTACTGTCGCTCTTCACAACCACCAAGACTACTCGGCTCTAACTCGCATGAAAACCCCAAAGTGGGAGCACCGTGACCCGGCTACGTGCGGGCACACGATACTGAGGCACTTTTTTTATACACACACCACCCCCCACCCCGGCCCCCGGCCCCGCCGAACTCCCGCGATCCGCGCTCGGCCCCGCTGCCCAGCGCACTCACCTGGCAGGGGCGCGGCGCCCCTCTCGGGCCCGCCCCTCCCGAGCTCCGGCCGCGACTCAGCGGCCGCACCGGCGGGCGGCGAGAGCGGGCAGCACAGCAGCGCCGCGGCACAGAGTAGCGCCCGGGACCCCATGGTCGGAGCTCCCTCCGTCCCTCCGTCCGTGCAAGCAGCGCGGGGCAGGCGACCGCCGCGTCTGGAAGGCTGGGGCTGCCGAAGGGCCACCCCTGTGCGGGGAGCGGGGGGCGCGCCGGTGGCGGGGGGAGAGCTGGGTCTCGGCGGTACCGGGAGGGGAGGGGAAGGAAGGGCAGCGGCCACTCCCACAGCACACACAGGCCAGCCAGCAGCCCCCGCGCCCAGCTGGGAAACGGGAAGCGGTCGTAGGCTCGGGCCGAGTGAGGGGTCAGGAGGTGAGGAACAAAGGGTTGTGCCCGAGGAATTATGCTAAACTTAGCCTGCCAAATTTGCGCAGGCCAAGTGCCTCATAGGAGCAGTTCCGAGGCCAGCTGAAATACATTACTTCCAAAAAGCCTCTTAATACTGATCCACTTTGTATAAAGGAGATGATGGTGAAGCTTGCTTGTATTGCATGAGTTCAGTAAACTGTCTACTCTACAAACACAGGACAACCCAAAAGCGATACATTACCCTGCTCTGCAGACCTGTGTGCTACCCCAAGATCCCTGAGGAAGTGCTTCCACTCCCCCGTCCAGTGGCATGTGACATGGACAAGCCTTAGAATATTTGTGCTGTTGTTGAGATGCTCATGAACTGAAGTGGTTGAACTGAAACTTACATGGAAGCTGTATAGGAAGATACTTTGATAATTTTGCAGCTCTTATTTAGCCTTTTTTCTTTCAAAATACTGCATTGGTGGTTTGAGTGTTTTCTATATATTAGGCCTGTAATACTTAAGAGCTTTACAAGTGTACACTCTGGTTTGCTAGGATGTGCTGTCTCATCCTCAACTGTACATCCTTCTGTTTACAGCAATGAAGATTAAAAAAGGAGAGAAGACTCTGTTTAGAACTCGTTCATATGTATGAAGTGCCTTTATTACTGCAGAAGCACTGACCTTTGCTTTTAATTGAGAATAAAACCCATGGAAAACAAATACCCCTAGTCACAAGTACTGGTTCCCAGTAAGTTCTATGCCTGTGTCACTGCAGGTGGAGTGTGGAGGTCGTGCAGAACTGTTGTTCAGTGGTGTCAGAAACCACTGGGTAACTTTGGCCTGTCAACCAGAACCTTGGGATATCAGAAACCTGCTCAAGTTGATCAAACAATCTGTTGAAAGAACCATCAGAATTATTTATGCAAGGTGAATCTGTGAGGCCACGAATTTATGGTGTTACTCTCACAGTCCTACCACTTGCTAAGTTATAGCAGTGTTGAAGTTGACTTCACTTTGTGTAGAACAAGTAATAAATATGTTTTACAGCTGACCAGCCTTTCTACAGCTCTATCATCCCGAACACACTAGGGAACCTGCACAAAATGCCTTTTACTTAATTGTGAACTATTCATCTGTTTAGAAAATACCTTAATCAGAGGTAATTATTTATTGGGGAAGAGAAAGTAAAGCTATCCTTGTTCATTTCTGTAGTCTCACAGCTTTATAAACATACCCAAAAGTAACTCTTAGAACTTTCTAAACCCAGAATAGAAGTGAACTAAATATCAGCCTTCCTTAAAATGAATAGGTAATTGTAAATATCCTAGCAGACCTCAAAATAGCTTATGTTGCCAGTATTTATTTTTCTTACATTTCAAGAAGCCTTAATTAGTGTATTGGTTCTTAAGGGATAAATCAGTTTACAGAGTTTGTGAAAGATGTTGCATGTCAGAGGTGAATAGGTGCCACTGAAAGAGAGTCAGGTTAGAAATGTATCTCGGAGGGTAATTCGGTCACCCAGGAAAAGGGTTGTCTATCTAGTTATGAGGTTGAAATTATGTGTGACAGTCAGAGTTCGGATTTTCTGTTACAGGGAAAGTTGTTATTTTGCTCCTGTATTCTGTAAAGAAAAAAAAAGTTGAAAGAAAGTTAGCAGATAAGTGCAAAGTAAAATAGAACAAAGCTATTGCTTGTGATGGTGTTTCTGTGTGCTTGGCCAAGAAGAAGGATGTTGTTCTGCAATTCTCTTAATAGTTTTGGAACTTCAGAGCCCCATGAGAATGGATAAATTCCAAAATAAATTAAGGTAGCTGCCAAGGACTCTTAGTCAACTCCAAAGATACATGATAGAATAATGCAAACCTCAGAGCTAACAGACTAAGACTATTGTTTATTATAATTTCAGAAATAGACAAGTTGTCCAAGGAAAGATGCCTTTTGTCTGTGTTGACAACTGACGCATAGGCCCTATTTAGGTGTACTCGCTTTTTTCTCCAAATTTGAATCAGCAGTGCAAGTCTTTCCACACCATCATTTCCTGAATGAAACTGGTTTCAGCAAGTCCTATCTAATGCTGAAGTCCCTATGTTGCAGCTTATAGCAGCCTCCTTTCCTTTTTGGTTGTATTTAGTAGCTGTCAGCAGCACTGGTGAACACAGAATCAGTTTGCTCATTTGTATGGTGCTTGGTACTGCCATCAATCTTATATTTAAGTAGGAATCATTGTAGCCAGTCCTGTTTAGCAGGGTTCATTATTTGTTCAGTGACAAGGCCCTATATTGAACCAGTTAATTAAGGAAAAAAGCTTATAAAGGAGTTCAAAGAAATTAGACGGTAATTACTCTTTGATGTGTACTAGGAAGAACAGGAAGCCCAGTGGTTGGAAAAGGTGAATGCTAGCACATAGATTATATCATTCATACATGTCATTAGCTGGGGACCAAATAGGCTTTTCTGAACTTATCTGCACCGGGAAGTCATGTTGTTTGCATTAGAACTAGGCAGGCACTAGATGTGTCAAGTGTATTACACAAAATTGCTTATTCAGGAGAGAATTACTCCCACAAAGGCTGTGGGGCTCTAGCATCTCTCACCAGCAGAATTTCAGGCTTTGGACACAGAGTCTGGTCTTAGGATCAACATCATACCTGTGCAGACTTTGCACAGCTACAGTTTGTCAAAAATATATTTATTAGTAAAGTCTGCTGCAAATAAAAAGGGAAAAAAGATTATGAGTTTAATTGATATTCAAGTACAATTAATTTATCTCCTTTGAAAGTAAAAGTGTTACTTTCACCTTCCTATGTAGCTATTTTAAGTGAACCATGGTATCAATACTGCAGCATTTATATTGTATTAGAATAGTTTGTACATAACCAGCTACAAGAAAAATGGAAGCACGGAGGAGCTTTTTATCTTTTAATTAGGGATATTAGCTGTTTCAAAGTAGTCAAGTGTTCAGATTTAATGCCATGCATGAATTAATATCTCCAGTAAGAGTAATAATTTTTTCAGCTTGTATAATACCACAGGCCAATTAGTTTGTCAACTGAACTTGTAATCTATATATCTGCCAGTGACTTTGCATTGTTTTATTCCCTCACCAGTGTTAATACTTATTTCATATTTGCTTTTACAATTCATTCTGGAATGTCTCACTGTCTGTCTTTTGAAATCTTTGTCACAAGAAAAGTGAAAGTAGGAAATATTTTCTGTTGGTTTATGTATTTGTCACATTACCTGCAGTACATACTTTTGCTCTGTAGCTTTAAGTGCTAGTTCATCAGCAAAATCATTGTCACATTCAGTGGCATAAAGAATGAGCAGTCTTCCCAAAACATACTGAGGGCAATCAGGATTAATTAGATGCAATTTTATAAAAGCACTGAAAGAAGTTCTTTCAACTACCATCTGGATTGCTGCTTTAATGATTTCTTTAAATGAAATTTAGGAACTAAGGCAGTTTAATTAGGTAATGTTTATTTTACATAAAACAATCTCCAGAGAATATTTAAAAACCACCAATCTAAATACTGATTTTATTGCATTTATTTTCTTACAAAAAAAAAAAGGCACAATTTAAGTATTCAAATACTTCAAACTGAACAACTGTTCGCTATTCAGATTTCCCCAATACCACTCCAAAGGCTGTGAAAGTAGAAAATGTCATTTTGCATGAGGCAGTAGTGCATTTAGTAGGAATGAATCACAAAATACATTTTTGTGAAGTAAGTCATTATTGTCACTTTATAATTACCTATAAAAATTTTTGAATTGCACAATAAGTGTGCTTTGCAATTGACAACTGCCACAAAATAGGCTTAGTATGTAACTAAACATTTGCTCAAGCTATCCCTTAGAAACAAATTAGGTTTTCTTTTGGTAAATACTTAAAGTCTAGTATGAACTATATTATATATCTGAGGTAATTTTAAAATGTTTCAATAGGAAGAGGTTTATATATTCAACTAAATTCCATATCTGCCTACCTTAAAATTCATACAACGAAAGCTGTGTGTCCTAAACAATATTCTGATTTGAAAGTACCAACACCAATGAAATCTTGAACTGTTTAAAGGAATCAACGTCCTGGTTTTCTGTTCATTATCAATGCTGAAAAGGCACTGTGTATATTCCTCTGAACATTTGGTGTTTTAGGGGAGGGTTCAAAGTTAAAAAGCATCCAACGACAAACTTCAAATAAAAGTTTATAAGCAAAAAAATACTGAATAGACTTCTCACTGATTGATGAAGTCCATGATATCTGAAAACACTCATTTTCCATAGAACTTCTTATTCAACAAGAATATGAGCAGATTCACATTCACTTTTGCTTTATCAAACATTTTCATTACAGCCACACCTTCATACTGCATCTGAAGCAAATCCTGTAATGAGAAATAAAATCTTTAGTGTCTGAATCCATACTTTACAGCAACAAGATGGGGAAATTCTCTTTATGTGATAAACATCTCCCACTCCAGGTCCTTCATAATGTAAACTACTGCAAGCAGCAGTATTGGATATGCACAGAAAAGATTACATGTCCTCTAGATCCCAAATTGTAAAATGTCAGTAACAGCAAACCAGAAGAAATACTGGGTCTTGTATACTTCTATTTTCTTTTGGTATTTCCTGCTTGCCACTGAACTAATGTGGCATTTGGTTTCATGCAGCTGCCTCAATATAAACATTAACTCAAATCCATGTCCAGCATCCCACAGAAGCTGTTGCCACCTAATCTGCTGCTCTATGCTGACTGGTTACTACAAATTTAGAAGATTCTGAAATAGTCTGTGTTTACAAGAAATGCAACAGCAACTATATTGCAAGGTAGCAAAATCCAAACTCTACCTGGAAATGGAGCTGCACTTTTTCCATCTCAACTCCTAAAAATTTTGCTTTGATTTCAAAGTCACCCACTTCTTCTCCAGGTGTGATATCAAACATCACGTTCTTAAACCTAGAAACAGGAAGGATAATTTAATACATATCCTGTGCAGTTTCATATAGTTTCTTGGGGGGAAATCCTACAGAACACAGAACTTTGACTGCAAGTAGTGTTGTTGGTGTCAATAAAAAATTACTCCATCCCTACTACAGTGTCTTCTTGGAGACTGTCTGGTGTACAAGGAGTATGAAACACAGAACTCCCAAGTCTTTTGCAAGAGTCAAAAGGAGAAAAAACAGCTGTGGAAAGTTCAGTGGGCGAATCGGATCAAGCATCCAGTGGATAGGAATAGGGCAGCCAGACTTTTATTCTGCCATGTCCGAGGTATATATTTGCCCCATGTGGATTCCTCTACCTGATGAATCCACTCAGAAAAAAAAAAAACCAACACCTCAAATCAATGGAAACCTGTTTTTCATGTGGAAGATAGATGGAGTGGTGCAAAGGATGAGAGACTTTCACTACTGTAGCCTCAAAAAGGCTGGATACAAAAGGGATGTTAAACCACCTTTCCGTAGTGAGGAAGTGGAGAAAATTAGGTGTTTACTCAGTTAAATGAAAGTGATTAGTCAGTACATGAAAAAAATAATTACTAGAATTGCTTACAAAACTGGTCATTAGCAGTGAGTCTGCTGCTGGACTTCCATGGGTTCCATGTAAGCTGGTGCTAAAGCTGGCTTTTTAAAATATTTTCCCAAGGTATATAGCAAGGTACAAAGGAAAAAATTAATTATGACAATTAGACATTATCATCCTTCTGAATGCAAAAGTCTGAAGTAATTCGAGCTGTGCTCCAGGAAATTGTGAAGATTTCTTTTATCAAAAGTCAGGCCCTCAGGAGATTGTTGATTAGAAAACAGTCAGAGTTGTTTTACCACACTTACTGATTGGTTTGAAGATCTTCAATTTCTAGGATGACACCTTTTTCATGCAGCCTTGCAGCTGTGTACTTTATTGAGGTCTGTTTCAGTTTTTTGCTTCCCTTCACCTCTTCTTTTCCATCTAGTTTAATTGACCTCCGTGAATTTCTGGAAAGAGAACAAGAAAACTGGCTTTTGATTTGTCTGTCAGGTCCTTTATACTTCAACTACTTTTCTAGCTATATTTAACCTTTCCCTCACTCTTGAACTTCTCTAATATAATAGAACTAACATTCAAAAAAATCTAAGAATTAGAGGAATTCTGAGCACAGAGTGAAACATCAAAACATCTTGCCCATGATTTTGAATTAATGTCTTTTAGCACATATTTAAATTATTCCATAAAATGCAACCCTTATTCTAAAGAGTCCACAGGCATCACTTTAAAACAACACTTTGTACACACACAGTGACATAAATGTTAAATACTCAGTGATTAGAGTTCATTTTTGGATCCATGAGGAATGCACTGGAAAAACTCCAGTTCGCATCAGTAAAATATTTTCACTTTGACACATCAGTGGCATTGGTGGGGAGATTTCTTTCAAGTAATTGCGTCATACCTGACAAGTAAAATTCTTTAGGCATTTATTTCCTTCTTTTCCATTTTAAAGACGAACCCCAAACCTTTTAATGAAGGAAGAAGACCAAAAGCTACTTCCCAAAGTTCATGACCTCAGAGCATGCTAGTGGATCTGCAATGTAGCACCAGTTAAATATATTGAAAACATCTATACATCTCAGACCTCTTTCTTTAAGGAAGTATTACATAAATGCAAGACTTGACTTTCCAAATTTTGACTCAGCTTACAGTGACATGAACTTTTTAATCAGTAAATTGTCAATCTGTTGGAATCAAAACTTTCAACTACGATTAACACCTGCTCTCCCTCCTGATAAAACACACTAGAAGACACATTAAAAGACAGGAAGACTCACTTTCTTGTTAAGTTGTCTAAACAAGTTTTTATATAGGTGTTGTAATAATTAATTTGTTCTTCATAAAATGCTGTCTTGGAGTTAAGTGCATTCAAAGTCTGCTGGAGTTTCACCAATTCAGCTTTTCGATGATGTCTGTATCTTCTTTGATTCCGGATATCCTGAAGAAGTTTATTAATGTAATTGTTTTATTAATTTGATATTTTAAAATGTACCAGCTTATTACCATTCACATTTGTAATTACAGAATTTGACTTAATTACTGAAAGCAAGCATGAACTGTCATGTTAGTTCTCACAAGCACAGTACCTGTAGTGAGTGCTACAGTTTACATGGCAATCATTTTGCTACTCATGTATACAAGTGGTGCTATCTTGAACTCTGCTGGGGTCTACAGGGCCCAACAGACACAGAAGTCATAAGGAAGATGGGCGCTTTGTGAGAAAAATGGAAGCTTCCTTGCACCTGTTTTCTAGTGAGAGGCCTGAGGAATAAGAGCTTGGGCTTCTACTAGACAAGAACTAGCTATTACTAAACTAGCGCTTAGGTTGAACACAATGGTTGAATTGAGGTAGTTGGGAGTAAAATAAAAGGAACTTCCAGTTCTAAGGCTCATCACAATCTTCAGATTGCCCTAATGGCCCCAACCAAAATGAATGGCTCATACATAAGAAATAAAAAAGAATAGGGCACTGAATACATATGTAGAATGGTTTTTCCTGATGTAGAAGCAGATGCAGACACATGAACCAGGCAGAGCTTTAAAATGGTGCCTCAGAGTGCAACATGCATTCCTAAGTGAGTAATTTACACATCTGTATATTCAAATACATTTGTAACTTTAAAAATACGTATTTATAATACGGAAATCACTAATGGGAGCTATGAGTAATTTACTCATGAGTAATTAAAGATAATCCAATATACTAAGATTCTTACAGCCAGTATAGATTGTGGATGTAGATTTGGTGTTTTGTTGACAACAGGCCCTGTATATTATCACCACCAGGATGGGTACTGCATTAGCCCACTAATCTTGTGTCCTGCCCAGCCACAGCAGATCAGTATTAATACAAATCAGATAATATTTTGGGGTTTTTAAAGTCTTTTTAATTTTAATTTAAGTCTTTCTTAATTGAAACACCACTGAGTAATTCCAATTACTTAAAAAATATAAAAAACCTATATTGAAACACACTGTAGTGGAGAGATTTGAACAGCATTATATCAATTCTGGATAACAAAGGTTACAGTTGTATGTTATTCAGTTCAGGCAGTTATGCAGGAGTGTACTGTCTTTCGCTTATTTTGTCAGCAAACGTGATTTGTTTCATATGTGGATGCTTCAGTCATTTAGTGTAGTATTCCCTGAAAAATGTATATTAGATATCTCTAACTGTGATGGATTTAGGTTAGATGCCTAAAAAGCATCAGTACACAGGGAAACATGTTCCATTTACCTTAGCAATCTCATTTATAATTTCTTGGTACTTAGTTGCTGAAGACACTAGTCCTGCTTGTTCCAACATCCGGAGATTTCTCTGAATTTTTCTTTTCTTTTGTTCTATTGGTAGCTGCCCATCTTCAAAAATAGACTGACTGTGCTTCATTTTCTCCGGAGTTTTGGAATCTAAGATGGCCCGTTTTTCTACAAGTTTCAAGTTCTCAGATTCCTGGGTAAAATAATAATTCAGAACAGTTATTTTCCAGCTTATGAGAACTGTTAAGCATTCAAGTATGTTGAATTCTCGAAGGAGATTATCAATAATCAGAGTTCAGGCTTTATTTATGTCCTCTTACCACATGTTCTGAAAGTTCTCCATTTACTATGCCTTTGGACATACCTTAAATAACTGATCACAACACCTAGACATGTATTTCAATTAATCAAAATATTTAAAATCAGCCAGATGGCTCAGTTACTTCACTGAATTGTGGGAAGACTGTCCAGATTTCACAGGTGTCCTTTACATTTACACACACTGAACTAAGCCAAAGTGCGCATTGTTGAAGTGGAGCGATTTGTCAATGTTGACAGGAAAAACTTCAACTGAGAGCTCTTCCCACTCAATTCCCATACCAAAGATAACAGTAATTCCACGGGAAGAGGTTTGCTTTATTGATTAAACAAATAAACTATACGTCAGGGAACTTAAGATATTGAAGTTCATGAGGAAAAAATAAAAAGATATAGCAGAAGGATTCTATTCTGGCTATTTGATTGTATAATAACATAGGAGAGAAAAGAACATGTTTACAAAAAATGTAAAAACAAAAATATTCTAGTCACGCTCACTCACAGGAAGACTTAATTTTTCATTTCCTGTTTCCAATTCCAAAGCTAGTTTAAAAAAAAAAAAAAAAGTCACAAGTCTCACATTTTAGGTCTGAGTAGTCTAAAAGCAGCAACAAATAATTGTTATAAGGTGGTGGAAAAAGCTGTCAGATATCTTTTAAAGCTTTCAAAAAGCTATAATAAAATACATACTCCCTATTCAGGCACAGTGTGGCACTTACCTGTTGTGCAGTGGCTGGTGTTTCTAGTATTTCTAAGAGCGTATCCCCTGGTTGTGTTCGTATCACATCCACAATAAGTCTTTTGGTCCTTTTGAACAGGATATATGGATATTACAAAACAGTTGCCACTGGATCACTTTTGCATATAATTTCTTCAATCACAAAATAAGTGAGTTCCCCCTTTTTATAGATTTTTTGTAAAGTTTATGTTTTCTAGCTTTACATGTTTCAGAGCTTCCTTTAATAGTGTTGAGCATTGGTTTCCACATACATCTGAATAAAGAAATATGTGCAAACCTCCCTGCTTTTATTTTCAAAAACTAGCACAGTAAAACAGTTACTGTTAACAAAAATATAAGCAATAACTCACATGTGAATTTTAATTGTGATCGTGAGAAAACAGCAGATAAGAATATAATCTTTGAAAAGCCTGAGCTACTCGTGATTCCATTAAGGGTCATATTTACTGAATAGAGTGGAATTGCATACAAAACTACTGAACTCTGAAGGAACTTTAAATTTGAAGCAGTGTGTTTACGCAAACCATTTAGGGCACATATTTCTGTAGTAGCAACAGACGAGCATTTCCTTACTGAAAAGGGGAAGCTGCTACACTCTGATACATAAACCAGTTCTTTTTTTGGCAAAAATTTATCTTGTTCCTGCTGCCTATTCATCCATGGTACTTCCAAGAACATCCTGCTTCAGAATTCTATTAATTTAGAGGACAATGTTATAGATACACTTCATTATTCTTAAAAATGAAGAGAAAATTGAAGACACAGCTGAAGTTTTTAAGGAAAATGTCTAAATATGATCAAGATTTCTGTGGTAAAACCTTATGACTTGGTTTAAAGTGGTAGTTTACTTACATACAGTTGGGGTTTTGTTGGTGTTTTCAGTACAAGAAATTCTCAAGAATGCAATGAAATGGGACATTTATTTACTAATATACAGGCAACATTATCCAAAACCACCAAGCATTTGTGTGTGATCCAAGCTTCCATGGAGAGGGCAAAGTAACACAGGCAGCCTTGATCACTGCTCCTTCCATGTCAGAAAGTAAGCTGCTAAACCTCCTGAAAATTAGTTAGCTCATTCAGAGCTACTGTTAACTGCACTGAGCAGTTTTAGCCCATTCAACAGCTTATGAAGGACTGGTGCTAAAGGTATTTTTCCTTCACAAGTTCTCTTGGAATCCCTCCACTTTGCCACGAAGAAACAAAATAAAAGAAAACAACAAACAAAAACCAAACGAGGAAGATTTCCTAAGAGTTGGTTCATTTGGGCTACATCAATGCGTTGCTGGCTTTCTCTGCCAGGCACAACTTTTGTAAGTCTTTGGCGGTCACCACCACAGTCTACATTAGCATATGTGGGATCCTGTTACTGTTTTATGCACTGCCTTAGAAACAGGTGCTGATATGGTTGATAAGACACAAGGCTTATTTCCACTTCCTTGCCCCCTGAACTTCCTCTCCCTGCTTACCAAAACTGCTCAGCTCTGTTGTTTTCTAGAAACACCCATCTTGGGCCTTCTCTGGCCACTTGCTGTGCAGCATCCGCACACTCAAACCATGCAGACCAGGCACCTTACATCGAGTCCCTTAGACAGGGGTACCAGCAAATTTTAGATCTCTTCACAGGAGCCTTAATATTTAGAAAGCAAATACATCAATATTTCTATCTAAGCAAGAAATACTAAGAGAAACAGCTGTGACCTAAATTTTAGACTGGTGCCCAACATTTCACAGTTGCAGTAAAAGTCTTCTCTGCAGCTTGGGTAGGAAAGCTAAACACATGTATTTTTACCTCTCTTGTGTAAAAGCTAGCAGTAGTTTTGATATTGCTGCAATTTAACACAAGTTGCTAATTATTCTTCTGTCAGATTTCTCAAAAGATGAGAAATATTACTTGAAAGCACATATGCAATAGAGAAGTAAAATTGTTTTCTTAATTCCCATATTATTGTTTCAACATATTTCCACACAATGTGGAACATTAAAGAAATTTATTTCGGCCTTGATTTTGCATATTTTTACAGATTCGACTAAGGGATAGCATTTTACTCCTACACACAGGAAGAAATGACAGAAAATACAGTTTTCTTTTTCCTTCCCTTTTTTTTTTTTTTTTTTCCCCTTAAGGGACAGGACAGCAGCAGGCATATCCTTTTTATACAACCAGCTTGGAAACAGCTCTAAAGTCTTGGTCTCTGGAATAACAACTGACTAGAACAGTTTTGATTTGATAGCTATTGAAATCCCTTTGCTTTAGATCCCATATTATATTTGGTCATAGAATCGACTGGGTTGGAAAAGACCTCCAAAATCAACCCTTGATCCAACACTGCCATGGTTACTAGACCATGGCACTAAGTGCCACATCCAGTCTCATCTTAAAAACCTCCAGGGATGGTGAATCCACCAGGTAACAGGTTACCAAAAAATCTCAGTGTTTTCTACTATAAGATTCAGATCAGAAGTTCTACCATAAGATGCAGATCAAAAATGCACAATTACAGTGGAAAACTCCTCCTTCTTTTAGAATGAATAGTAAGAGTTTTCTTGCATTTGAAAAACAGACTTTTTTTCCCCCTCAGACTTTAGGCACGTATTTATGGCTTCTATGGAAAAATTGCACTATAACATTAGCTAAAAACTTTCTTCAGAAGTAACACTTCATGCCATCTAATAAATTCAGTTTACTGATTTCTGATTTAAAAAAACCCCAGCTTAATAGATTAGAATTGAATTACAGCCCATATCTACACTCCTAGTTATTGCAAGGGTGTAAAAGCTTTATGTTTAATTTCCCTTTAATGTGAAGTTCTAGCCTTCATACATGTGGGGTATGTATAAGCATAGTAATAGAGGAGAGCAGCATCCTGTTCTCCCCATTTGTTCAGGTTGTACCAGAAATTTGAAAAGGCCAATCCTTATTCTAAACATCTTGAAATAACTTCAGAAGATGGGTGCCAGTGATTTTATTTTAAGTGCTTTCATATAAATACTTTTTACTATAAAGTAGCTTATATCCCAGCGTATCCCAGTAGCCATTTCTTAATTTGTTCACCAAATAGAATAAACACAGTTTTCTTTCCCTGGACGGAAAGATGCACTGTCCCTGCTGAAGTCACAGTTGCATCCTTTTCAAATGCCTGATGTCAGTATGTCAGGGAAGTGTTTCCTTTTGAGGAGAAGGAGAGCATAGTGTGATACTGTTTGACCCTTAAAAATCTAGACAGCTTTTCATCTCTTTTTTCCCAAGCCTGTGGTATTTTAGAGCAGAGCGCTTTTACAATTCCATGAAAAAACACTAACCAGGTTAGATAATGATGCAGTCATGCTCCAAAACACTGCCAAAAGTGGCAGTATATTTATTTTCTGGAAGAACTGACAATTGCACTAACTTTTGCAAAAGTTTGAGTAGTACTGAATACAAACTAGCTTTTGAAAACTGAGTGCACTCAGCATCTCAAGAGTGCACTTAGACAGAGCAGCAGTGTCAAAGCAACTTAAAAAAAAAGAAAAGAAAAAGAAAAGCATTGTCAGAGTCCAGGGGTTTGAGTAAAACTTACTTTATCATCAGGCTTTTGAGATCCTGATCTTCACCTTCTCGTAACTCATATTTGCTTGTTAGAGACAGTGATATCTCTGTTTTTGCAAGTTGATTCAGTGTGCTTTCCTTGTTGGGATCATTGGGATCAACAGCTCCTTCCCCTGAAAGGAAGCATATTTTATTTTAAGTTTTCCTACTTTCCCATGATTGAATTCATGAAGCAAACAAGTACCTAGATAAATCACGCAAATAATCAGAAATACTAAGTTTATTAAATAGCCCACATATTCCTCCCAGCAGTCTTTTCTTGGACATTGCACAATCACAACCATAAGCTAGCTATTTATAAACCCAGTTACAATATTTTGAAAGTGACACTAATCTTTTCTTTTCAGGCTATTGATGTGCAAAAGACTTACATCTCTTCTTCTCAAAGAATACGCCAAACAATTCAATATCCTTTATCCTAACATGCAGTGGTAATGAAGAAATGAAAGAATAGCAGCAGTGTTAACAACTTGGAAGTTGGTGTTTTCCATGACTCCTAGCTACTTTCTAAACATTTCACATTTTTCTGTGATTAATTCAAGTTAAATATCAGTCACACGCATTTCTTTATAATAAATTTGTGTAATTTTAAAAACATGATTTGAATAATTACGGAAAAAATAGCTGGTTTTAGAATTCTCCATGCACTTTTTGTAAGTTTCTAACCAACACATGGAAGTCTTAAGATCAGATTGTTAAAAAAAACCAGTTGCTTCCTATCTGCAGTTTAAGCACAACTGGATCATTCTGCTCAAAACATTATTAATTTTTTGATTTTGAATTGCATCATAATCTGTAGAGTGATTAGTGCAGTCAGAAGAAAGTCCAAACATGTTTACTTAATAATAAGTTACTTATTGTAACCCAATATTACAATAAGTGTTCAGTAAAGAATTCCCTAGTAAATAAAGGATCAGAAGCTATTGCTCTGAGAGACACAAGAGTACTTAAGTCAAGCCTCTGTTTAATTCTGCCCCTAGAATGAAGTTACCCATAAAGACAGAAAAAACAGCATACCAAGGAAAGACTCTATATCAGGAACAGGTCCCAGACCTTCCAGCAGTTCATTTAGCAGGTCATTAGTCTCAGTGGCAATGGCATCCTGGTGTTCCAATAGTAGCTATAAATAAATGTAAATGAAATCATTATCTAGATAAAGCTTTCCTGGTATCCTTATACTTGAAAATAAACCTGGAAATTAAATGCTGAAAAACACAGACCTAGCACAATCAGAATTATGAAGGACCTTCCCAAGGCAGGGAATCGTGCTTGATCCTGGACTACAAGTTTAGAGTTGCCCTTGCTGTAAGACAGCTTGCTGTGCTCCTCCAGCAGTCATCTCTGAACTGATGATGAACATCACAGCTGAGCAGAAGTATAAGATTTGCAATTAGGACTAACAAAGCCCTAATTATCACAGATTAGTCACAGAGTAAGGTGTGAAAATGCCAGAAGGGCATTTTGGTCCTATATCCTTAACTGAACACACAAAGGAAGACAGTGTTGGTGGTCCGTCCATAGATACATACTTGCTGTGTATCCATTCCAGTAGTTTACAAGCGTCAGTGAATAAGTATATTTTGTAAGTGATAAGCTGTCTATGCAGCACATGGCTGCATGTAATAGACATGTTATGCTAGACATAAGGCTCACTAAAAGGAATATTTGATCAAGATTAGTGTTTACATATAACCACTGATCATAAACATGCAGTCACAGGTCTATCCCTTAAAAAATTGAAACAAGCGCAAAAGACAGGTCAGAAAACATTTTTAGCAGACTTGGTTATAAGTTTTCACTTGAATAAAGCTACTTGATAATGTGGTCTACTGTGAGTTGAATATTCTACCTTTTCCATATTGTATCTGATAATATTTGTGAGAAGTTCTTTGTGGGGTTTGTGGGCTTTTTCAGGGGTGTGTTTTTGGTTGGGTTGGTTTTTTTTTCCGGTTTGCAGGGAACACACAGAGGGGACATACTGAAGCCAGAAAACAGATAGTAATAACCCAGCTTTGGGAGAAATGTGTGGTAAACATTTAACTTACACCCCAATGAGTCATACCATAGACTGCAGTTCATCTGTTTTTTACCCACAGTAAGAACTGGCATGATGCCACAACTTCGATCTTTCTAAATCAGATGCTTTTATCTGCTTCTCACAAATCATATGACAGAATGCCAGAGTCACAAAATACAATTTCTATTCCCAGAGTCAAAGGAGCTTCTTCAGATTGGTGTTATTTTCTTACCCAAGACAGGAAGTATTTTAAAATATGTTAAAAATGTCACACAAGATTAGAACATAAATGTTCTTCCCCCATCAGAAAATGTTATATACTAGTTATTACTCAAGCTAGGGTTTTTGCATGGAAGCAGTTGTTTGTTTTGGGGTTTTTTTTTCAGGAAAAATGCAATCTAATGCTCAATTTCAGAACATTTCAGAGATGAAGAAATTATCTCAAAAGGAAGAATGAAAACTAAGCTTTCTTCAGAGACTGTTACAAGTATTTGACAATCTGTATGCTTTAGTGTGTTGACTAGTCTATTTTCATCAATGACTTACTGAATGGGTATTGATAATCTCTTCAATGGAGATATATATGACAGGTTTGCTAAGGGTCACCATATCTGAGTATTCATCAATATTGAATTTCTCCTCTGGTTCAGGAACGTCACATGCTGCTTGAAAAAAATTCCTATGAGAAAATGAGAAACACTTTAACAATTGCCCCTTATAAATTCACTTTATTTAGCGACTATAAAATTAGCTACAATCAAGTCTTTGACATATATTTATATTTCTCTTATAAACTGCAATCTACCCTCATTGATTCAAGGAACCTTTTGAAGGCAACACATCAATGCAAATGATGAAGGGTTCTCTTTCCTGGATAGGTGGTGGAAGATTGTTTTAAAGGTAATTTTTTTCCCCTCCTTTTTCAACAAGGAATGAAAACTTGGTAAATATTAAGAACTTAGAGAACTCTGTATTTAATGCTCTAGAACATATAAAAGGACTTCCACAGAAAGACCCTCTGATTTTATGAAGACACTTTGTAGTATGAGGTGTGCTGAGAAGAAATTACTGAATTAGCTGCTCAGAATTACCATTTGGCCTACAAATGTTTACACTGCTGTTACATAGAAAGTGACCTGCTCAAAAGGAAAGAAAATGCAGTATTGGTTAAAAATATAAGAATCTTGAGAGAAAAAAATACAGAGTATGGAGAACTGAGACCTACTTCTAAAATGACAGTGGTGTCTCTCCAAGTTACTAACTTCTTCAGGGATTTACACAGACAACCAAGGACCAGCAGGGTTCTCCTGCCAGAGAACCACTTTGTTTTCCAAACAGAGGACCTGAATTGGAGTAGCTGGGAAAAACAGGGTTTTGGGTGATGCCTACAGGGCTGCTCCAGGAGCCATACTGCCTTCATTGTGCCAGCCCTGTGGTGTCGAAGAGGATGGGTTAACTCAGGTACAGAGGACCTTTACAGTATTAGAAAGAAAGAAAAAAAAAAAAAAAGGAAAGGACTGGGGTTCCTTAGTTTAGAGAGGAAAAAAGAAGTACAAATCAAGTTGAACAAAATCACAGTGATGTTGCACGAGATGTGTGAAGAACTCATTAATCAAATTCAAAAAATATGGGCCAGAGGGTTATTCAATGAAAGTGCAGAAAAATTTTAATTTTAACCAACAGGTAGCAAACTTCTAAAGATTGCTAGAGGAGGAAGTTGTGGATGCAGATGATCTCAAAGACTGAGGAAGGTTTGGACAAATTCCTGCACAAGTTCAAAATGTAATTAAAGGCAGGCCTAGTAGCTTTTAACATAGCTAATACTGCACTTGCAGGTGCTGGGAGAGTAGAAGGGGAACAGGTAGGTGAGGGTAGCCACCACTGGTGTTTAAGAAGGGTTTAGTTAAAGTACAGAGTGTAGGCATACAGATACTCAATTTTGTAGGAAGGTAGTTTAATTGGGAGAGGGATTCTTCCTTTTGTAGTGATCAAAGGGCCAACTGCAATAGGCTTTCTCTTTCATTACCATGTATCTTTGTATTCATGGCTGATCTCTCAAGGAAAGCCATTATACGAACAATGCATTTGCTCTCATGAAGGGCAGACACTAAAGACAGAAATTCTGAGTGCAAGTTTGTCACAAAATTCAACAATACTTCAAAGTAATAATAGCAATCACCCCAAAAGATGGGCAATAATCCCAAAGAACTTGTGTCCCGGAGTGTAGCAAAACACACAGTTTTCTATGACTGTGCAAGATAAAAGAATGAAATCTGTATATAATCTCTCAAAGATGAAAGAATAAAAACAAAACCTGCAACTTTTTCCTGACAACTAAGTTTTTTTTCCTCAGACAAAAGATTCAGCTGTACTCCCAACTCAAAGCAGACATTATTTCTGCTGGGTAATGAATTACCTCACTCTGTTCTCACAGTCAGTGTTTGCAGTAAGGAAGCCTTCCTGCAAACAAGGCAGCAGATATGATCTCAAATTAATGCCCAAGCAAAAATACAACCTGTTACTCCTGCTCCAGCTTCCTCATCACCAAGTATTTCGCTTTGTCAGATCACTCAACATTTTTAACTCTGAGCAGGAAATTCTATCAACCAGGAGTCCCCTTGCCTAGAGGACATGTACCTGCGCTAGAGGAGAGTTCTTACTGTGTAGGTGTTTGTGAGGGCTTTACATACCTGAACTTCTGGTAGGTCTGCGAGAGGTAAGTGTTCATAGATGATAGATGTTCACTTTCTCCTTCAAAGAGTTTGTTAGAAGCAGCGTGCTGGAGGACTTTTGCCACACAGCCTAGGTTCCTCCTCTGGTCAGGGTGTATCTGGCCTCCAGCTGTCATATCAATTATATCAAAACCATCAGGAGCAACAATGGCAGGGTTCATGTAGCGATAGTACAGAAGGTTGCCAACAATCTAAAAGAAAAAAATTAAGAGATTTTCCCTTTACATAAAGTAATGACATCTCATAAAACATAATCAGTCATTTCTACTTCTAAATTAGACCATATGAATTGGCGCTAGAAGAATCCTTAAGACATGTTACCTACGTGGCAAGTTGAAAGGTCTTTTATGTGACGTGCCTCCTACAACAACCCTGTGAACATCATTTGTGGCCTTTTACAACCACATTTCAGTTTGATGCTGGCAAGGCAAGGAGTTAAACAACTCCTCTATATTTTGCAAGGTTCAGCTTCAGAGGTGCATTCTCTGAAGAGTTGCAGATACTGACAGCACTGGAATGCAGTCACTGACCCATTATTTCTCACGAGGAATACAAAGCAGCCCTAAAAAGCTAGAGAACATGTTTTCCAACCTGCAATTTCTATAGCAATTCTACAGTAACCTGTGCAGATGGTGACTTCAAATAACTCCCAATATCAGAAACAGGCAGGACTTTTCGTTCTTGCAATTTGCTTTAGCTTGTATGTAGTCAGCTGCAGAACTTCCAGCTTATACATTTAAAGGGTCTTTACTAAAGTGCGGCAGCCCCTGGTGGTCTAGTGGTAAAGGCGCCGCGCTATCACCGCGGAGACCCGGGTTCGATTCCCGGTCAGGGCCACTCCCGGGCAGGTGGGGCTCGTTAGCCCTTAAAGGCAACCCACCTACGTCCTAAGGACCTCGCTGCCACCGTCCAAGCTCGCTTGGCCCCGGCAGATGAACCTTAGGATTAAAGGGTGGGCTCAGTTCCGCGCACACTGTGTCTCACCTAAAAAATCCAATGCGCAGGCTGGAAGGTGTAAAGACCTTCCCCGGATCTTCGCTTGCGAAGACTGGCCATTACTAAAGTGCAAATAAATAGCACTAATTTGGGAGAGTTGTCAGTCTCTCAGCTGGCTGAAAGGCTTATAGAGCAATTCCCCTAAGCCCTCTGAAAAGGCACCATGGCTGTGCTAGGGTAGCAATGGCCAGTGGGCAAGTACCATCCTTATCACACCTTACTTTTCAGTCTGTACCAAATATCATTCATACAACTTTTACAGGCATCTAAAGTACAATGTAATGACCTACTTGAAGTTTAGGGACCTTCTTCATTGTATTTAAATTACAATTTTTTAGTATAGTAACAACTTCAGTTGAGGGGAAAGGAAAAAAGAAGAGACTACAGTGTTCTCAATGAAAGGATTGCTCATGGCAAGGACCTCAGTACAAAGCTAAGTCCCAAGATATAATATCATGTAAAGTCAAGCCTTTTAGATACAGTTACTTTCCAAAACAAGTTGGGCACTATCTTTCATAAGAACTGCTGACTACCCAGATTAACTTACCTAGCTTGTGACAACAGTTCCCTTTTCCCCTTCCACAACCCATTTGCAACTCAATAAGGAGTGCCACATTCCTTCAATTCCTGGTGTTCTAAGTCCCTTAGAATGCATAGTGTCAATAAAAATCCACTCTGGCATGAAAAGAATAAGCTGCTGGCAGTTTGCCCTTAAAAGTCTACCTTTAATAATTCGTCTTCTGTTGCATCCGGGAATTTTTCATGGAGTGAGTTCTTCAGAACTTTGGCTATGTATCTCATTCCATAACTACGTGTAGAACACATGAAAAGGAAAAATATTGAGAAAGGCTTAGATGAAACACAAAACAATAATTATAGTCAGGTTAAGTTAGTGGTTTTTTGCCCAGTCCCTTGAAACACAGAATGAGTTGATAATGGAAAAGAAGTTTCATGTATAGGGAGAGGTTCACCAGGCTGCTAAAGCAAAGCAGAGGTTGAGAAACCACTCCCTCTGCTGGGGAAGTCATTTGAGAGGCACATATCACAAGCCTTTGAAAGCATAGAAAATATTTAAAGGATGTCCATCACAGTTTCAAGTGAAGGTTCACTGTGCCCGTGAACTGCAGCTTGGAGAGTCCTAACTCAGCACTTACGGCATCATGTTGAGAGAAGAGAATATGGATGTGAGAACTTTGTCAGTTACTGCTCGCAAACTCTGAATCGATGATTCCAGTTTGTTGACCACTTCTGTGTGTGTCAGTGCTTGTTCTGTGGTTACATCATACGGCAATTTGCTGCAAAGCAAACAAACAGATATAAAATGAGACTAAATGCATTTGAGAGTAAAACACTTTCTTTAATTTTCTCCATAAGGGCCACCAGTGAACAAAACAGAAGTCAGACAAATACAGCTGAAGCTGGTTAAGTAACAGTCTCAGATGCATTAGCTTCCTTTTTTTGGAGGTGAGAAATTTGTGTAGGTGGCAATACACGTCATCATGTACCTTCCTTTAATTACAAAAGGGAAATACCAATATAAGGCATGCCTCTCCATTTCCCAGTTTCAGCACAGCTCATCAAAACCTGGAACACTACTAACATGATATTACACAACCTGAGAAAAAGACTATAAATCGTTCCATGGCATAGTCTATTACACTTGTAAAGATTAAGTAATTGGAAGGTCATGACAAGGAAAGTGATCCCTTTGTTGCTCAGAACAAGTTAAAGTACCTGTTTTTCAAGAACCTCTTTCAAAAATCTCTCACTATTCTGCAAGAAGATGAGGAAGGGATGCATGGGCACAAGCACAATTTGTCAGAGAGAGAATGAAAAAAGCAGAACTGAGGGATTCATGTATACTGTACAATGTGTCCAGCCTCCTCACTCACCTGGCCTCACCAGTCTGCATTTCTAGCTGGTTTACCCACGACTTGTAAACATCCACCGGACTAGTGTTGATTACAAGGGACTTGTCATCCATGATCTCCTTCACCACTGGGGCCAGGAGCTGGCGCAGAGTGTTCTGTCCGCGAGCACCTCGATTGAAGCTGACGACCATCTTAATGACAGTGGGGTTTCCAGTAACGATATCCTGAATCTGGTCTACCTTAGAGCTGTATTAGGAACAGAATAGTTCTCAGCTCTGAATTAGGTATGCAGTTGTCTGTATCTTCAAGCCCCACACTTTTAAAATTGTCATATTTCTATGATGAAACCTGTTTATACAGTCTATTTCTTAAGACTTTTATATAAAACGGGTTATAGTAACTACCACCTGAATTCTGTGTGTCTTATAGCAATGTTCTGGGAATGTAGCTTTGTAATGGCAGCTATATATCTCTGATTCAGAGCCAAATGCCTATTCAGCAAATATCTGTTAAAGTTATAAAATAAGATTTTATTATTTCACGATAAGCCACCAATCCTTACTTATAGAACATAAATTTACATAAAGATTGAAAATACTTTCTCTGCCTTTAAATATCGAAGAGGCCTTAGCACCTTTTTTCAAGCCATTTTTTCATGCAAGAATATGGTCCACATAGAAAGGTTTTGTTTCATAATTGGCAATCCCTTGAATTTAAGAATCACTTACCCAGAAAACACACTTCTCTAATAACAAAATATACGTATGCAATTTTATGGTAATTTAAATATTAACCACTGATTTCTTTTAGGCGTGAAACATTCACTGAACTGCCTACCACACAAAGTAACTAAGGCTTTCTTGTGAGTGCACATACGTTATTTCTTCTTCTAGAGCAGTTTTGAAGAGTTTGAGAAGCAAATATTCTTCTCGTTGATTGGAGGCATAGTTGTATAGAGTGAAGATGACTGTATCCATAAACTTGGTTGATTTGTTTTGTGGCATCTGGAAAATCAGCTTCGCCAGATACGTGGGATTAGTCTACAAAGCAAACAAATGACTTGCATACTGTTGTCAGGACAAACTACCCCCACCTGAAGGGCAGCTCTCAGTGTTTCTGTTCATACCAAAAGCAGTCCTTTTGACTCTTGTATATGTGACTTTTCCATGCAGGTTTTACTTTTCTCCAAATCCTAATGCATAAGAAACACTGCATACTGCACAATCAAAGATTTGTGAGAAGCACTATTAAGGATTTAATTTACAGTCTCTGGATAGTATCTCTATGCATCAAGTCTATGTATCCAATGGCATTGATATTTTACCAAATGGCAATGGCTATCAACTAAAAAAACATGGCATACTACATGTCTGCTTTAGACTTAGAAGGCATCTGCCCTGGGAGGATCAAAAATTCTTCTAGGAAAATGTCAGTGAGGTAAGACAAAAAGAGCACAAGAACAAATACATTATATGCTGTCAGCTACATTGCAGACAACTTCCTTTCCACCACATATAATGCACGGTAATAGTGACAGTAATTTACGTGGACTAAAAGATACATGGAGGAAAACATTCCTCTTTAACTTCAGCACAGACTAAAGTTATACTCAGTCAAAAACCAGCCATATTTATTGCATGTTTTAAAGACAGCAAGGATTTTCTTGATTACAGGAAATATTAGAAGTTGATCATAGTGTTTACTGAAGTCTGCAAATTATTTGAAGTATTTTCATAAGCACTACTACAATCATTAAAAAAACCCAAGCAGTATATTTCTAGTTTTTCTTTAAATATTTGCTGCCAAATTTAATTTTTGCATTAAAATTTACCTGTAGAAGGTAGAACAAATGTTGATAAGCCTCCAGTTTTTTTCTTCTCTCTTTACTCAAACCTTTGATACCCTGTTTGTCTACCATAACCATCTCCTCCAGCTGACTTTTGCTCTTCTTGTTAAGTTTCTTACTGTGCAGTACCACATCCTGCAGAGAGATGATAATAAAAAAAAATCTAGATTATATATTCACAAAACAGGCAAATTGGAAAAATGAGTGTTTCCCCAACTGTGTTAAATATGGAATTACTTCAAGGGCCCTAATTAGCAACTTTGTATATTTTGCTGCTCTATTCACTAACCAGTTTCCTGAACATCTTTATCTTGTCACCAATATGGCTTGCCAACAATGGGGACCTGATCTCCTGTACAGACTCATTCATGATTTATTAACATTGAACAAGCTTCTCAATATGATCAGAAGTCTGCTCTATTCTACCACAGAAAATAAAAAAGATTTTAAATCTGCCAACTAATCACCATTGTGCACAACTAGCAAAACACAGTGACATGCAGGTCAAGACAACAGAACATCTAGCACAAGACAGAAACAAGTGAAGAAAGTGCTTAATTTACTGGGAGTGTTTTAACTAATTGAGCTCCTGAGCATTGGCACAGGTTGCTCAGAGAAGTTGTGGAGTCCCAGTGTTGGAGATATTCAAAAGCCATCTGGACATGGTCCTGGGCAACCTGTTCTAGGTGCTCCTGCTTGAGCAAGGGGGTTGGACCAGATGAACTCCAGAGGTCCCTTCCAGCCTCAACTGTGCTGTGCTTGTGTGACCCTGAGCTCTCTCAACACGTAGAAGTGCTCAGTGCATGCTACCAAGGGAGCCTAAACAGAGCCTGCTGACCTGAAGAGTGATTCTGTTTTTCACAAGCAATCCAATCTTTATATCCATTAAGTTCAAATCCTTCTCCAACTGTTGATTGGATCGAATTTTTGTAACCACTTCTTCCCTTAACCTTGTTACTTCTAGTTCTTCTTGAAAGTCTAGGTCACTTTGGTCCAAGAGGTAGGCAAATTTGCGCAGAACAGTCAAGGGTGGATTTTCAGCACCAACTATAGTTGAAGAAAATAGACTTGTTAGTTTACATAATACTGAACACCCCTAAAACCCTCAGGAAGCTTATCACTATGCAGAAAAATTCTGAACTGCAGAGAGATGTTTATGCCAGTGAGCAATATTTTTGTCATACTTTATAGTAAATACAGCTATGCAGAATAGTTTCAGCTGTAGAACAACTGGTTTACAAACACTTTCACCTGATTTTGAAGTTGAATAGGAGACTGAGAAATCCTATGTGACAGTTAAAAAAAAAGACTGAACACAGTAACATACTTGTCCCCAAATACAAAACATTGAACTGTTACCACTTACTTAGTGTTCTGTAGTCCTCCCTGGCTTTGTTTGCTCTGAGAAATGCTTGTATCTTCACAATTTGGTCATTCTGAAAAGGAATGAGATTACACAAAAGGATCTAGTTATGACACAATTCTGCTCAGAAACATACTGCAAAACCTGCATTCTGTTTCCTGACTCGCCAAAAACTGCTTGTGCAGTTGTATTTCCTTATTTCATTGCTTCATGTTCAAAATGGAGAAAAAGGACTTACATGATCTTTGAAGTATTGCAGACGTTTCCTGTAAGCTCTCCTTGCTAGCCACATTTTGACCCATGACTGAATCTGAAAATTAAATAAAAACTTAAAGGACACTGCACAAACTTGTGTGTGTGTGTTTTAAATTTGCTTCTGAATGTCTACTCCTGCAGGCATGCTGTTCTTGCATGTTTGTGCCCATAGATGATTGTACCACGAGGGTCCTACTGGCCAGTGTCCAGATTAAGGGGTTCCCAGTGAAATAGCAAGTTGAGTTCAAGGTTCTACCACCTGTGTGCAGCACTAGCTTTGGAAGTAATTTCTACCTTTAAATCTCAGCTCTCAGTTCTAAACCAGTCTCTCTCAGAAACAGGACATCTTCTCATGATATTCCATTCATGATCTACAATCTAATCATGACAGTCCCACTTACATCTCAGAAAACCGTACACTTTACAGAGAGATAGATTTGACAGCTTTTAGGGAAATAACACACTGTTTTCTCAAACGTTTAGTAATTTAGTATGGAGAAATGTAGAGAAATCTCTAGTAAGTGCTGCTCAAGTTCAGCAAAGCCTGATAGAAGTCCAACACAGCTTTCAAGAAGCAGTTTGCTTAAGATTTCAGACAATCTTCAGCACCATGCAGATTTCTGGAAACTCTCCAACTTGTACTCCTAGTCTCTGATTCCCAGGAGGTGGTGGAGGATTAAGCCAAGGGATAGAATGTAATGGGGCCCCAAAACACACTGGGATCTTACCTTAACAATAGCAGCAACATTGCCTTGAAGCACCTTTAATCTGTCAACATAGCTTTTCCTTTGTTTGAATCCTTTCCAGAAAGCCTATTTTACAGAAGGCAGAAGACCATTATCACTAGTAAGATACTAATATTTATTAAAATCTACATATATACAATAAAATAGTTAACAGTGTTTACCTTGTAGAGAAAAAGTGCCATTGTGATAAAAAGATGACTGAGATGTAAGCAAGTTTGCCTCTACTTTTTAAGGTGATGTGATACATTTTGTATTAATTTTGACTAATCTCATCACACTTTGTTGTCCAATGCCATTTCCTTTACCCCTCTGAAGTTGTCCTTATCCTTTTTACCAGTACATTCACATCCTTAACATCCCAGTCTCTGGCTTCATCCCACATAGAGAAGACTACCAGCTCTTGCCCATTACTCAGCCTCACCTTCCATCCCCGGAATAGTGTTGGATGCCTCAATCTGGAGGCCATATGGATGATAAGAATGTGATCAGGAACAGTCAGCATGGATTCACTAAAGATAAATCATGCTTGACCAACCTGATTGCCTTCTACAATGAAATAACTATCTGGATGGATGAGAGGAGAGCAGTGGGTATTGTCTACCTCAACTTCAGCATGGCTTTTAACACTGTCTCTCACAACATCCTTATAGGCAAACTCAGGAAATGTCAGCTGGATGAGTGAACAGTGAGCTGGATTGAGAACTGGCTAAGCAGCAGATCCCAGGGGGTCATAATCAGTGGCAGAGGGTCTAGTGGTGCCCCCCAGGGTTCAATACTAGGCCCAGTATTGTTTAACTTATTCCCCCGTGACTTGGATGAAGGGGCAGATGCCTCCTCAGCAAGTTCACTGAAGACACAAAGCTGGGAGTGGTCGATACCCCAGAGGGCTGTGCAGCCCTTCAGAAGGACCTTGACAGGTTGGAGAGATGGGCAGAGAAGAACTGTCTGAAATTCAACAAGGGCAACAAGATGTCCTGGTGGACAACAAGGCGTCCATGAGCCAGCAGTGAGGCCTTGTGGCCAAGAATGCACATGGTATCTCTGAGGAGAATTAGGAAGAGCATTGCCAGCAGATCAAGAGGGATGATCCTGCCCCCTGCTTGGCCTTGTTGAGGCCACATTTGAAGTCTTGTGTCTAGTTCTGGGCTCTTCAGGACAAGAAACACATGGAGCTCCTGGAGCAGGTCCCGTGGAGGGCTACAAAGATGATGAGGGGATGGGAGCATCTTTCTTACAAGGAAGGGCTGAGGGAGCTGGGCCTGTTCAGCCTCAAGAAGAAACAACTGAGAGTAGACCTCACCAGTGTATACAAGTATTTGAAGGGAGGTTGCCAAGAAGATGAAGCCAGGCTCTTTTTGGTGGTGCTGAGCTGTAGGACAAGAGGCACCAGGCAGAAACTGATGCCAGAAAATGAAAAGTCAATCCAAATAACAACTACTAGTGGTAAAGGCATTTCTCATAAGGAATCATTAAATTTACTGTAGATTAAAAAAATCAGTTGTACATTTCCCCCTCTCCTTTTTTTTTTTTTTTTTTTGTTGGGGAATGGGTGCTGGTGGTGATGGTGTGTTTGATTTTTTTTTTTCCAAGACTGGAATAAATTACTCCTAATAGAAGCTGACTATTTCACCCTTTTAAACCAGTGCACATCCATCTGTCAATGTTTACACCTTGTAGAAAGCTTCCTTTATACTCCTTTTGGAGTTCAGCAAAGTCGAAACATCCAAGAATACTGTCAGAGAACACCGGGGCAGCTGCCACTCACTACCCAGCTATGACTTCATGGAGTAGAGACAAATAACTTCCAACTGGGGATAGTCTAGAAAGGAATGTATTTCTTAAGTCATGCTTTGCCAAGGAATTTTTGCTTTGATACTTAACAAATATCTTCTGGTCTCATACTGTGCAATAGTTAGGTGTACCACAAAAATATCTGAGCACGCCAGAACAAAGCCAGGGTTGTGTATTTCTCCAAGTAACTCACGCTGGAGGTGGATATGATCCATTCTTTTAAAACTATATCTTTGTTATATGAAAGCACATATGTTTACAGATGTAGAAGTTAAACTGCTGCTAATGAAAACAGGAAGACAAATCTATTTGAGAATTTTGTCAGTGGTAATCAGCCATGTTACCTGTTACATGCAGAATACCTTCTTGTTCTAGAACAATACCTGTATTTTGATGGCAGATGGTTCCTGGTTTTGAAGATATGCTTTTCTTTCCTGATAATTTCTTCTGACTAAGAATCCCCTTGCTTGGGCTTGCAGCCGAACAATCAGATTTTCATTAGCAAGCCACAGCTGCTCTCGATTGTAACCTGCTGTAACTTGCCCAACAATGTTCTGTTAAGAGATGATGGAAAAAGATCATTTAAAAGCAAAAAAAAACCCTCAAGGCAAAGCCATCCTGGAATCTGATCTCTGTTCTTTCCATCTCTACAGCTTATGTTCACTCTATCATTTACCCCTAGATTTTAATCAGTAAGAAGAAAGAGCTACTTTGCTACCACTGAACTGTATATGAAGGGTAACTGAACTTCTTTTGAGCTTCAGTTATTCAAATGAATATGCTATTTTAAGAGACTATTTGTCATATTTTAGGAAAGTTCTGCTTTCCCAATACTTAGAAGTGTTTTGTATAAGTCATACATCTAGAAATACTAACTCAATCAGTGAGTTCTCTATTGAGAAGCACATTCAAGTACTGCTGCATTCAGAATTTCAGAAGGACATACCCTGTGACTTGACTTGTTTATGTAAGGGAGTACGCCTGTAACTTACATGAGCTGCATCAGAATAAAAGAAGAACTAGTTGCTCAGAAGCTTGTGTAGTCTACTTTTTCGTTAGTTATATTTCACACTAACATAAAATCTTTATAGTAAGGGAGTTTAAGTAGCATGCTCATCCTACTGAACTTGGAGATACGAAAATGCTGTCAGAGGATTAGATTTAAATAGAACATGGTGGTTCCACCTGCAACCAAATACATCATAAAATTCCTTGTCATAGGCCAATGCAAAGGCCAGTGCCAAGTCCAAACAACATAAAAGGATATGGAAGAAATTAGACTTCCCTCCATTGCTGTCTGCTGGCGGCCATTAAAAGGAATGAATGCTGTAACTTCCAGTTAGGAAGTCCCTAAATCATTGCCAGATAGTAGACAGGAGGCTGTGCTATCACTGTTTAGACAAGTTGCTGCACTTGCTAGAAGCAGATACTGATAAAGTGATCTTCAGTCTCCCCCACCACAGCCTCCCAATATTGCCATGTATCCTGCTCTTTCCCTCAATATTTTTTTTTTTTTTTTTTTTTGCAATAAAAGCAAATGTTTTAGCCACCTACCTGGATTTCTTCACCAGTTAACCATGAACTTTTTGGTACAACTCCTTCAGGGGCGTCACAGGTACCTTCCTCAGTTTCCACATTGTAGTAGTAATCATACATTCTCTTCATTACAAGTTTAATCCATATACTTTCATTAGAACCTGAAAGCAGTACACACCATTAGTACACATTTGTGCCATGTTTCACTGATAAATTATAGCTTTCCCTACCCATTTCCCCTCCCTGCATTTGCTATGAAGCCATTTTACATGCTGAATCACTATATATCTTGGCTCAGCTTGTAGTAAGAATTTTCAAAATACCTTGTTATGTGAATTAGGGTGATTCCTCTAGAATGAAACAACTATAAGGCTAGTGAAATGTCTATGAGGTTAGTACAGATCCACTGCCAGCCTCTTCAAACCCCCATGTGCCAGGTTAGCACTCCTAGAAACTGTGTGTGCTATGTCTTCCATTATCACTCATGTAAGTGGAACTCAAACTCTTTATAAAAAAAGCTTGCTCTTGTCTTCTGTCCAAATGCTGGACTTATTGACACATACCTCACACAGGACATTTCCTATATCCACATAATTTTCTTTTTTAGTGCTTTGGTAAACAAAGCTTTATCCTGACAGGCAGCAGGCAGGAAAAGCCTCATTTCCACATGGACAAAAGGCCCCAAGATAAAGCTGGTAAGGTCAGTTGTGCAAAATGCCCTCAGAAAACTCATGTTGTGAAATGAAACATACCCATCTACTGTAAGAAAATGTATTATATTGGCAGTATTTGTTTTAACTGTTAGCTAACCTTGGTTGCTGTTAGCTATGACCAGCTTTTGCAGCTCTAATGTGACAAAACATTCCATCATCTTTCTAAGCACAGATTCTAGCCCCAGCTTTTACTGATGACTGCTGCTCTGGCAATGCACAGAGACTATAAATGAGCTGTGGACAATGTCAGAGCCTGGCTTGACCTTTGACAGTAACCTGTAAGGCTGAATTGTGCATCTCTGCATCTGCTAATAGGAAAAACAAAATGCTATTAGAGAGTAATATGGTTTTCTGAGAGGATGGACGTAGTCTATTGACAGTTGCAAAGAAGCTGCCCTAAATTCAAAGGCTATGTTGAGATTCTAGAAAGTCTTAGCTAGATTCTGGAAATCACTAGACTTGTTTCTCAGCATGTACTATGATTTGAATGATGTGTGCAACATTTCAACATCATGTAAAAAGCACTTGGGAAAAGTATAGCATTTGTTAAAACTCAGCATCTATCTTCCTCAATTTATAGTGCTTTTAGGTAAGTTTTCTGTTTTAGCTTCTAACTGCCTTAGATGATATGGAGATGTGGAACTGTCCTATTCAGGAAGGTTTTTACCTTGTGTATTTTTCAGGTTCTTGGCTTCAGAGAGGTTCCTGAAGTAGGCTTCAGCACACTCAGGAGTGACTCGTAATCCAAACTTGGACTGAAGTATCATCAAGATTGGCTGTGAATCACCTTTCTCCAAGCTCTTGTTAATCATTGATATTCCGGTAGCCACTAGGGTAATATAATTACATAGAAAATTAAGTGTCTTATACTTTATGTACCCATAACTCTAGCTCCAGCAACTTTGAAAATGGACTTCTAAGGCTGGCACACACAGACAGCATGATATACACAGTAATTCTGTGGTTTACCCATTTGCTCCTTTGTGCTTGTAAGGACAGGTATTTCAGAGACCATCAAGCATGTTAGGTAGAAAGTGTGTGCTCCACCTAGACTGGGAAGCAGCCACAGCACAACTGAGAGCGGTGTAGAGAGCAGAGCTGCTCCCCAAAAAGTGACACACACAGATTACAAGTAGGGGAGGGGTTGAGGATGGCAAGTACCCCCACATTCAGCCTGCCCTAACAAACAGGCCATCATCTGCTGATCACTTGAGAGCCTTCTAGAGGTACACAAAGCAATTCGGTTACAAGCTGTAAACCTTAACATTCACTTTTACTGTAAAAAAAAGGGAATTAAAACTGATTGCCTTGAATAAATTCTTGCAGCAACGTAGTCAGCATCCTGAAGTAACCCTTTCTTGAACTCACCTTCAGGAGCTTGTTTGAAGGAAATTCATGCCCTTGAATTTGCCAGAAATGCAGCTTTTGCTTCCAGGGCACATAAAAGCACCCAGAGAGGTGAAGCATATGTAAACTTTGAGGTTAAAAAACATTGCCTATATTCTAATTCAAGACTTCCTAAGCATCTCTTGCGTAGTGCAGGTCCCACCATCACTGAAGAAACTGATTTCAGTACACCTGACAGCATGTGGGAATACATGTGACTTCAAAGTGCCTTACATGCTAGATGTTTAGGCTGCTTTAGCCTTTAAAGGTGTTCATTCACAGTAAATTCAAGATCCATGCTGAGGGGAACAAGTGAATAGACATATGTCTAGAGCATACACATTAGATATTGGCTTAAGTGAATCTGGCTACCTTTGCACTCCACAGTTGCACTTCATGCTGCAGCCCCAAACACTTTTACTTATCTTGTGTCTATCCAGATCACTACACAGAGCTGACCCAGAAGGTGCTTAGTGTCAAAAGCCTACATATGGGAGTCATCCCACAACACTAACCAAGCAGAAGGGTATTTCAGTAAGAGAAACAGTTTGTCTTTATTGGTAGTCAGACTAAGGTGGAATGTCTAGCTTTGGCTAGACATTAACTCATTAATCTAAAAATACACTGTCAACCAGCTGAGAAACAAAGCGGAGGCACAACACCACACCACCATCGTCTGGATTTCTATCAGATAGCATCCTGCTATTTTTCTGTGCTTTGAAACAGATGCTGCCAAGCATGCATATGCTCCCTGTAAGACTGGAGGCGTCATTCTACCACTGCCATTGCATTGTGATGCCCAGGCATCTGGGCAGCAGCAAGAAAGCAGGGAAAACTAAGAAGATAGGGAAAATACTCATTTCAGCAGAAAATTAAGTGCTAGCAATTAATACTGTGGCTCTTGCTCTAGAGCAGGGCCATGTAGACTCTGAAAAATTATAAGATAAATAGGGATTAGCCAACTTCAGCTGCAGAAGAACTGTCACCTCCAGTCTGCTTCTATAGCAGTTAAGATGCCAGTACCAGGCTGACCCTGTGAAGGGCTCTTTTCCACACCCATTCTCCCTTCAAACAGCTGTGATATACAAAGCTACAGCTGTCTGGTGTGATAAGCCTGAACTCTCAACAAGGCCAAAGATCAGATTTTTCCTATAACTTGGACTCTCCCATGACAGACAGACTCTTCCTGTGCAAGATTGAAGTCAGTATTCAAGTCTATTTCTGATACTTGGCCAATTCCATTTTGTCCTCCACTTAGATAAGGAGTACAATAGTTGAAGTGATTGAAGAAGTGGAGTAAGGTGATGCAAATCATACAGCAAGCACTGCAAAGAATTAGGAAATGCAGTAGCATTTACTGAATGCTTCTTCCTAAATAAAGATAAAAGATATAGTCCTTTACTGACGGGAAGAACTGTAAAAGTATTTTAAAAAATTAATACTGTAGTATTTAATATTTTTATAAGGCATAAAAATTAGTTTGGAAGTGATCAAAATTTTTTCAGCACAGTTGCCAGTACTTTCTCTTATTTTACTGCTTATTTTATTGTCACTATGCAGCAATCTCAAGAATACTTTTTTAAAAAATATTTTTCAAAAATAATTTTTTTACTGCCTTGCAAAAGGTTTGAAGTTGTTTACCTTTCAAAAATAGTATCTCTGTGATAGATCAAGTAAAAGTTCATTTCCAAATTGTGATCAAGCTGAACTTTCAGTTTAGACTATGTCAACACAATATGCAAACTTCCTGATACAGGATGTGTTTGTGTTACAGGAAGTATCAGGTTCTGTGCCATGGTGAAATTTTAAATCTTAGTTTCTAACTGCTAAACCTTAGAGCTTTTCTGAAGAATGTTCTGTGCTGACAGTGCTTCCTTTCAACCCACAGGACAGAGTACAGGAGATTAGTAGGTTTTTTTCCTACATGTGACATGTTAAAACAGTTCCACTTGAGCAACCTTGATTGTGAAAAATTGTGTGGGTACTACCAACACAGATTATATGAAAAGATTTTACTACAACAGCTAGGTAGTGGATGGAGCAGTGGCTTATCATTAGCAACACTGTATGGTATTGGTATAGGAATGCTGTGCTAATTTCTGCAGGTTGTTTATGATATATGTTCTTAATGCTTTTACAGCAGTGAACACAAATGTTTTCAAGTCACTTTTTAGGTTTAACTCACATCTGTTTATAAGCTATGCATTTCCCCCCTTCCATGTGCTCAGGTGTTTCCTTATGGCTCTTGGGGGGCACTGATAAAAGCTGGGTTTGACCATAAAAGAAGGTATCAGTACTCCTCAGTACAAGAGCTTGGTTGAGACAACATGTATGTGTGTGTCTGAGAATGTGTGTGTTTTCTGTCTCAGGAAACACAAGTCAGGTGCTTTCAACTATGGATGTGTGACCTACAAATGTGTGACCTACACATGGATGTGTGACCTACAAAAATACTTCAACTATTTTCAGTGTAACTGACTTATTACATGAAGACTGTATTAATTGTTTAAATCAGTTCTAAAGTAATAGTAATGCAAAATGCAATGCTCTATTTAGTATCCATTTAAATAGCAGCATTAGCTATTTATAATAGCTAGCTGTGTTTCTTTTTTTCCACCCACAACTTCCCAAGCACTAACTACCGACATGCCTGTGAGTACACAGGCTGCCACACTGCACTAAGGATGGCTGAGCACAGTGCTGCAGGAATGCACTGACTTCAGCAGTTGTATTCACAAGCTCCTAAGGTGCAAAACAAGGCGACACTGACTCACCCAAAGCCAAGTCAAGCAGAAGGCTAACCAATACCCAGTGCCTTGCTGGTCTGGGTTGGCCCTAGGCAGGAACAGGCAGGCAGCCCACTGTACTCTCCAGTATGCCCCATCTACCCAGCTATGCATCTGCATTACTTGCCAAAGTTTATTATATAGTATAAATATTTTTACAAAATTAATATATTCCACATAAACTTTGACAGAAGGTGTTGAGTGGATTCAATACACTATACCCTGACAGGGTAAGCCTGAGAATTTTTCCTCTTCCTTACAGATTAGAAGAGCATATACTTCATCCCAAACAAATAAGCGCTCTTTTTACACAAAAGTTAATATGTTCCTAATTTCTGTTAGCACTTCATATAAGACAATATAAGGGAATATGAATAAGCAAAGTTGTAAACACATATCTGCTTTTAAAATACACATCAAGAATTTAGTCATAAGAAAAATAAGCTCCTGAACAGCATATCCATTCTCATTCAGATGTTTCAGGAGCTATGTGAAGATACACTGACACTAGAAATCTTGGTCATGATGTTAGCCTGTATAACCAAATCCACTTCATTGTTATCCAAGCCTTAAAGTTTACTCCTTTAGATAAAACTAACACCACCCCTGTAGTTCTAAATCATCTCAATTTCAGTAAAACAAAGAATATGCATTCATTTCTTTTCATGTATTTAAAGGCCTTCCAGCCTTCCCTGAAGTGGAAAAAGTAAATTACCAATGTCAATCTCTCAAGACTAAGAAAAACAAGAGCAGTGCAGATGCAGGTGAATGCTTACTGATTGCTGCTTCTTCTATGTTGTTATTGCCATCACTGATTCCTCTTTGTATTTCATCCAGCCACAGAAGTGCTGATTCATCTTGGGATTCCTGGACAAAAGGATAGAAAAAGGCCTTGAAAAAACTGAACTATAAGAAGACTTGTCTGAACATACTAATACATCTCCAATGTACAATCTCCATTTGCAAACCCCCAAACACTAAAAAGAAATTGACTGCTTAAAATCACCAACGAAACACATTCCTATTCTATTTACTGACTTGAATAAGCTTCCATTCAAATACAAAGCTCTGAAGTTTTGATATATAGAAGAATTTATTTAAATCTCCGTTTTTGTCTGCAAAACCTTAGAGCTCCTCTGAAGAATGTGCTGTACTGACTCTGCTGACATAGAATTTATCCTGCTAAAAACGAATAAAAATTCTGAGCAAAGCTAGAAACATTTCAATTTCCATTATATGTAGGTAAAGTAGTCTGAATATCACATAAACCCATAAATTCTCCGGCAGCACTGTGATAGCAGAATGGAGAGAACAAAGCAGAAGACTGCAGGAAGTTGGCTTTCTTTCAAAATCCCTTATTTGGAAAGGATCCTTGTGTATACCTGGGTACACATAACATTAGAAAATAACAGTGAAAACTGACATAGAAAGACTACTTAGGTTTCGTAATGAAGACTTAGCTCAAATGGCAAACATTTCCAAAGCAGTAGAGCAGGTATTACTCTTCTTACAGGCTAACAGCGGATAATATTAAAACCAAGTTATAACAGAAAGTACAGGAAACTGGGCTCTACATCCCCTCTAACAAACCCTCCTGTCCAGGTTCACAGTTGAACCAACACTTCAGCAGACCAAATAGGGTTTCAGGGCTAAAGTAAATAAACGAAAAAGAAGTGCTAGGTCTATAATAGACTAATGATGAGAGAAATTAATGTGTCAGTTCAAAAAGATCTAGGATACACCCACAAATATTTCAGGAAAAAATCCCAGCCAAACTAAAACACTGTGGAGAAAGAATCAGCTTTGCAATGAATACCTCTAGTTTTACCTCTAGTCTTATGTCCAGGCCAAAGATCCAATAAACCTGATATCCACAGAAATTACAAAGGAAAAACAGAGTAAAAACCCCTAGAGACATGCTCTTCAGTTTGTATCTTATATATAAACAAGGTAGCAGAATACATAAATGACATCAAGTAGTGCCAAGACAATCATAGGACAGCGGATCCCACATTTTTCTACTGAGAGTTAGAGTTATCAAGAGAGTATATAATAAATTCCCAAACTACAGCTGACAATTTTGAGAAAAGGATTGAGAAACTGAAAAGAATTCCTTATCTAGTAACAAGCACTTACACATTAAATACAAGAACAGATGCAAATACTGCTCTGCAGCCAAGTACAGTTTATGCTGAGCCTCACAACTAGGTTGGAAGCCAGACCAAGACTTGGGCTAATTTTGCTTGCTGAAACAAGCCATTGCTTTGTTTGCCATTCAAAGGAGAGGAGAGAGAGAGAGAAAAAAAAACAAACCCACACCAAAAATAAAAAAAAAAAAAATCCACAACAAAACATTAAAACCAAAAACCAAACAAATCAAAAACAGGCAGAGGAAAAGGAAAGGTTGAGCAAAACAGCAGACGAAAATAGGGGAAAGGTTTTAGAGGCTGCAGGCTGTGGAGGAGTGGGAACTGTCGGAGTGGAGCCAGTAGCTGGATCGAAGGAAGGAGACAGCTAACACTGGGTAGGGAGGCAAAAGGCAAAGCAGAACAGTTTTTTTAAGGTACATTCGCACATGTGGCTTCTTTCCACCTTTGCCTTTGCTAAACTGAGATCATCACACATCTCTGAGCCTGTCTTCTCCCCAAGGAAGGGTACAGAGTTCAGCCATGTGGCATTTTGTTCTCTAGATGAGACCCTTGAGAATTTACTAAACACATCTTTGATTTTTCCAGAAAACACCTTTCTACCCCAAATATCTGTATGTACAAGTTTCAGTAGAACGCTGCACAGAAGCTTCAGGGTCGTGGTAAATTAGGAGTTAAATTGCTGCTGTAAAGCAATTTTATCTCTGTGTTGGGCAGAGGCTGAAACTGAGTCATGTGTGCATATTTGGATACGTCACACCCTCTTGCTGTAGTAGACAAAGAACAAATCAGCTCCTTACCATAAACTTCATGCTTACAGGATGCTTCTGCAGGACAGATCAATCATTCTTTAGTCACTTACAGAGTGGAAAAAAATTCCCCACGAAACGCCTCTCAAGATGAACTAGAGCAGTACTGTTGTTTGACTTACAGGATTTCACACACTACAATGAAGATACTGTTTTTCACTGGACTGCTCTCTCTTACTTACAGTCTTTCCACAACAGGTGAGTCCTTCTTTCTGTATATATTCCATATTTTAGTCAATAACATGGGCTTTTTGATAATGTTGTCTCTTAGCAAGCTGCAAACCCGAAGTGGGTTGCACATGTAACATTAGAGAAAACTGTAAGAAGTCTCATTTAAAGCAGATTTTTATTCTTTCATTTCAGAGACATTTTACCTCTCCCCAGTCATTTTCTTGAAATAATTTTATTTAAGGGAATAAATAAAATCACTCCACTCACTAAAAGCACATATTTTATTTAATAGTTCCGTAGTGATACAATAATTTTAAATCTGTAGTATTTTGTTTTACAGCTTCACAGATGGTGTTACTAGAAGGAAATGCTTAGATAACTATTGTGATAAAAATAACTAAAGGAAATTATTAAATCATGTCTCCTTTTTCTCTCTAGAATTAAAGCTGTTTTCAAATCATATATGTATACACATACTATATTTATACATGCCCATGTATGCACATACACGACATAAAGAGCTGTTAAAAACTAATCTTCTGGATTAACTGTCAAAAGTAATATTAAAAGGAATGGAGTCTACTAATTATGATTTCAAAATATTCTACCATAAATCTGCCAGTAAGCATTGATAAAACAGTTTTCCATATTTTATTCAAATTATTATTTCCATATTTTATTCAAATATGGAAAGGTAAAAAAAAAGTACACAAGTTTTCATCCAAATTTCAATTTGCTTCTGAATTCCAGTTTTATGGCGCATGCTTCAAGCTTTACAAAGTCTTTTTGCATTAAAAACAGCTGAAAACAATTTTACTTACACAGCTGTTTACCCTGCTAAATTATTTTAAAACACATGGGTTTAAGAAAGCATTTTGGGCACATTTGTGCTTCATGTGGAAATGACAATATCTCTACAAAGTCCTCTACTAAAGACTGAAGAACAGGCATTAATAAAAGTGGTATTACTGTTTTTTTCCACATGCTAACAATATTTACTCACTGAAAACTTTCCTACTTCTTGAAAAGTTTTATTCACTTACCAGCAAATTACACCTAGTACCAGCCCAAGCATATGTTGTCATATGTTGTCTCAAAACTAGCTACCCTCGCTCAGGCACAAGAAGCTGAAAAGATTTGGTTTGCTTTAGTCAGAAGCTGAAGAATAACATTAATTTGATATGTGAGACCAAAAAAATTGAGGGTATTTCAGTTTTTTAATTTGAAAGTTTCAGCCTGTGTTAGACCAGACAGTGCATTTTGCATCTTTTGCAGCCATGCATTTCATATACGAAGTGATAAGGATGGAAATACTGTTTGCTTTGGAAATTCTGATCAAGCCTAAACTAAGGCTGCTGCTTATATGATGAATTACTTATATGATGAATTACCAACATTACTGCTGCAGAGGAAAAACCCTCCACAGGTCATAAACATTACAGAAGATTTTTTTTCACCAAAGATTACTGAAAACATGCAAAAAAGCAGGAAGATCAGCTTAGTACTAAATTAACAATATATTTTCAAGATTGGGTGTGAAATGGTAAGTGAAGACTGTTCTCAGTACATTTGATATGAAAACCCAAAGCAAAGGAGAATGTCACAAAATTTTTTGAAAATATATTGCTTTTCACATAGAGATGTTTACCTTCCTCTCTCTGTACCTGAAGGTGAGTTATATTGCTGATATAGTAGTTTGTAGTTTTTAATACCTTTTTGGTGTTTTTAAGGTTCTGAATTTTCACAGAATGGCTCTGCAATTAAAACTGTGTCTCTTATCAAGACTTTCCGTGGAATTTCAGCAAGAGACTATGATTACATCCCTCCTTATGCTATAGAAGGGGAGACAACAACCATCCATATCAGAGAAAACAAATGCACTTCAAAAAAGTCAAACGACTCCACTTTAAGAGAAGTGAACAACACCACACTGAAATACTTGAACAGTTCTCTGAGCACCAAGCTAATACCTGCCATCTACCTCAGTGCTGTTTTATTGGGTGTGCCATCTAATGCCATCACTTTGTGGATGCTGCTGTTCAGGATGCGCTCCATGTGCACCGCCATCCTCTACACAAACTTGGCTGTTTCAGATCTGCTCTTTTGCATCATGCTGCCCTTCAAAATAGCATACCACATCAACGGGAACAACTGGGTATTTGGGGAAATGATGTGCCGAACTACCACGGCGGTGTTTTATGGCAACATGTACTGCTCCATCCTGCTGCTCACGTGCATCAGCGTCAGCCGTTACATGGCCATCGTTCACCCCTTCACCTACAAGAGCCTCCCCAAGCGCGCCTACGCCATTGCCGCTTGCACTGCCGTGTGGACCATCATCTTCTTGTACATGCTCCCACTTTGCATCATGCAGCAAAGCTATTATGTGGAGCAACTGGGCATTTATACCTGCCATGACGTGCACAATGCCTGTGAAATGATATCTTCCTTCCAGTTCTACTACTATGTTTCTTTAGCTATTTTTGGGTTTTTGATACCTCTTGCAACTATCATTTTCTGCTATGTCTCAATTATGCGGACACTCAAGACTCATGAATGGTTCTGGTATGTTAAAGTCAGTCTTTTGATCCTTACCATCTTTGCTATTTGCTTTGTGCCAAGCAATATTATCCTTATTGTCCATCACATCAACTATTACTATTACAACACAGATGGGTTGTATTCATTTTACCTAATTGCTTTATGTCTTAGCAGCTTAAACAGTTGTCTTGATCCTTTCCTTTATTTTCTGATGTCAAAAATTAGAAGTCAATCCAATACTTACCTAACAATGGTTAAAATACACAGGGAAAAATGAATTTAGTCCCATATTTCTATTATTGGAATTATGACTCCGTATAGCATTAACACAAACAGCAACAAACCTCAGGTGTGACAATTAAACTGTAAAAAGTGTTAAATACCCACAATTTACTTCCTTCCCCACAAGAAATATCTCCAAAAGTACACTTCTCCAGATCTATAATTTTATCACATGTATTGCACAACTGTGTACCTAGATTCAAGGAAGAAGTTATACACTTCCTTCCATTTCTTTCTGAAGACATGGAGAAGCTGCCAAATAATCAGTCACCACAGCCTCTGAACTCCAGAAGAGGAGTCAACATTCAAATAGTACTTTTAGGCCAGTTCATGATTTCAAAATACTTCAAATCAGCTCTCAGCCAACCATCACTGCAGGAACAAGTTTCTGGCCTAGTGGAAATGGGAGCAACTAAAAGCACTTTTTACATACCTGGGAGCTGTCAAACTTTGTTAAAGTTCTCTCACACACAGTCAAGAACAAATAGTGCCCTGGATGTTGGAAATGAAGAGCCAGAGTCCACATAGTTTTAAGAAGCAGTTTATCTAGAGTGGTAGATACAGAGCCTGAGTCTTCCAGGGAAACATTCTATGAGGCTGCTTAACCAGTTTTGCACTGGAGACTTGTTCTTCCACTTTGCCAGTGCCTGCAATCCCCTAGCCCACAAGGAGTGCTGGGAGTTAAGCCTTATCAGTATGAATCCAGGCACGTGTTATTCTTGCTTGGTAAGCAGAATGGGGAAGCTATTTTGTAGTATTCTCTGTTTCCATATCCTGGCAGGAAATAGCTACGGTGTTACAAATACTGCAGCTGGTTATGATTGATTGTCCTCATTAGGAAAACAAAGGGTCAGCTTTTACCTTTAAACAGATTCCAAAGCTACATATATACTAAGTTCCTACAAAATTATTGCAGTGATTATTGTTTGCATTTGTAACTGCAGCATGTAAGACAGTGAGGAGAAAAATGTTTTATGTTCGTTTGATAATAGTATTGTAAACTTTACTTAAATAAAATAACTTGCACCGGAAAATGCCTCAAGGGAATTTGCAGCCTGGTAAGACTCCCCCTTCTTTAATTTCTTCTGGCTCCTAATTTAAGTTAGTTTTAATCTTGGCATTCCTTCAAAAAGCACAAGATGGGATTTTAAAGATAGTTTTAAAATAATTCAAGTGTTATATAGTTATTGAAAATAAAGTTAACTAAATCTGTGTTCCCATCACTCAAAAAACCCCACAACCAAACACAGGGACCTTTTCACAGTTTGTCACATCTGTTTAACTTTTTAGTTATCCATAATACACTCCCTAAACAGAGGGTTTCTCTTTACTGGGAATACACTTGATTTGAAAAGGCCTTCAGAACTGCTAAAAACTGTGGTTTAAGATTAAGATTAAGGAATAAATATGTTCCAGGCTTGCATTTTCAGTTTCAAGCAAGGAGCAAATAGGACAGATGTGAGATTAAAACCTGTAGCAGGTTCTGGCAGATTTGGGTACAGACTCTACTTCCCCAAAGCTGCCGCAGCTACAGAGAAGTGACAGCAAGCTGCTTAGAGTAAGTGAGAAGGTTTGACCCATATGTTTTTCCAGATGTTGGGGAACACAGGAAGTTTACAGGAAGACCTATCTGATCCTTGTAAATCAAACACTCCCTTTTACCACAGCTCACTCTTAGAATCTGCTAAATGCAACTAAAGACAGATCTGCTTTATAAACAAAGATGAGAAAAAGTGGGAAACAGACAGCCTTCAGAAACTGCCCTATCTTTTCAATTGTGTTTGGATTTTTTTTTTAAGGAAGGTTCCATCTAAATCATCTTTTACCTAAAGAATGGTGACGTCTGTGGGATTAACCACCATAAAGAGTAAGTCTGTATCTTAGTATTTCTTAACAGAAATACTGACAGAAGCTCCTGCTTCTGAAACAGGAGCAATACTGCTCTTCACAGGGGGATGTTTTAAGTAGTTGTCAAAAGACTGCAAAACCAACATAGCTCAGAAGAGAAAGGCTAACAGAAGTCTCTTGGAATATCACAAATTTTGAAGTGAGAAGATTTCAAAGAGATTGCACAATTTTGGTTCCAAGACTTGGAAATGCTCATTTGTTTCCTATCAGCACGTTCACACAGCAACAGGAGAAGGTTTGCATTTGTGAGAAAAAACCAGGCAGGGTTGCTGTGTGCAGGCATGTGGGTAGCTGTGAGCTCTAGGTCTCTGCCTCAGGGGCATCCTGGCTTACTCTGCATGCACACGGTATGTCCTGGGCCAGCACTGTGCAGCCACCACCCGCATGGGCACTCTGCACACAAACACCAACCCTGACCCAGCCAGCACAAGTAAAGTCAGCGCATATGAAACCCTCCCCAGCACACATGGCAAGGGAGAAAGCTTTTCAGCATTAAGGGCTTAGTGAAGCCAGCCCTTCCAGGGAACCCAGGCAAGAAATTGATTTCTGCAAACGCCTTTTCAAAACTCTGACAGCAGAGTACAGAAACACAGCAGGTACCACAGGTACAGAAACACAGTTTCACAGCAGGTACCACAGGTGAGGTAACAAGATAGGTGGAAGATATTTCTACTAGTCAAAGTTTGCAGACTTTCTCCAGCTGACCATATTAGTTTTAGGGTCACACTGTGTGAATATTAAGCGTGTTTTCCAAACACTGGACATTTTAGGTGCTGTGCTAGCAGCTTTAGCAAATCCTGTGTTCAGTCACATACTGCAAGCCGTTAGGCTGATCTTTGTTTATGCTTCCCTCAGCTGTAATGTTAGCCAGGTCACTGCTTTTGGGGAAGCAGATAGCAACATCCTGCTGATAGGTTTAAACTGAAGGCACGTACAAGACTGTCAGCTTGTTCTTACATGATAAAGCTGTAACAGAAATATGTACAAAAGTCCACTATAATAAAAGAGCTCAATTCACAGAGACCCCTCAAAGTACTTCCCAAAGGTTTGTTAAGGAACACCATGACTATGTCTCCTTTCTGGCAAAAACCTCAATTTCCATCCATATTGTAGCTACCTGCCTGACATAGTCATGTAACTATATCCTTGCACAAATTCACTAATATGTCAGGACTGCTGCTGACTACATTTTGTAATAGCTGCAGCAACCTAGTAGAACTAAAAATAAGTGAGGTTACATCAAGCCAGTAGCAAGACACATGCAGAATATGTCTTAGTATTAATACATTGAGAATTAATCCCCTTTGCCAGTCAGAATAAGTTGTGGTGTAAAATTAATTAGTGCCAGTTTGTTGTCATAGGCTTATTTACAACCCCATTGGCACAGCTAATCCAAACATCAGGGAATAAGACAGAAACACAGATGCATGAAAAGAATTGTGATTTCAGTTCCTACAAAGAGCAACAGTGAAAACTCTAACCTTGCATTTCTGTGCCTTGGCATGGTGCAGAATATCCTGATAATGCCTTGCATTTGCTGATCTCACATCTTGAAGCTTGGCTGTGGGCAACAGCAAAGCTTCTAGAGTTTTCTCCGGATTTCCTTGGTCAACTGCTTCATTAATGTGGCCAATTGCAATGATTCCTATGAAACAGAAAAGTTAGTAAGGACGTATCGATGAAAGAAAGATACAACTTACCCCATCTCAGGTACAAACAAAGCAGTAAAACAAAGAACAGAAAAATCAAGCAGAGTAAAAAAAGTAAGAAGCAGAGGCAGCAACAGCAGCTGACTTAAAATTACTTTCGCTCTAAGATTCACTTGAAGCTATTATGTTGTACAGTATTCCTTCCTGCCACAGTTATTAATTTACCTGAATCAAACTCTTCATAAAAATCAAAATTATCCTTGACAAAAAAGGAAAATGGACTTCCCTACTTTCTGGGCAGAAGTATCTACATGAAGTTTAAGTAAAGGTCAGGTGTCACATCTATTTATATTCACCAACATATTGGCTCACAGTACTGAAAGACTTATTTTCAAGTAGTTTAAGACCAAATTACTTGAAACTCTGATTTGGACAAATACATACATACTGCACTCCTAGCTACAGCATTACATAACAACTTAAAGGTGAAATTACAGGAAATTAGGTTAACAAGCAATCTTATAATGTTGACCAGTGGCTCTCAGTACTTTAGTCAGCAAGTAACAAGGCGAAGTGTATTTAAACAAAACATAAACTCATTTTCATCAAACTTGTCTCAGCAGTTTAAAATTGGGTTTGTCCTGCCCCTAAACAGTGTTAAAATGTGCTGTTTGTGGTTGTTAAAGCCACCCCAGAAAGGCATCAGCCAAGGGCTTCCCCATCACCTGTGAGGTATGACATCTGTGCTGGCAGTGGATTGTCTCTCCACAAGTCACTCCCAGACCCACCACAACCCACCAGCTGGGGTCACAGATACACATCATCATAAGGCTTGGGGAATGATCAGTTTTTCTAAGATGGTCCCAAAGAAAGACCATGTAGACATGGGACTTGTTTATGGAAACAGATCTCCATTCTTCCTCTGCTCTCTGACCCAAATCACCATCCACAGGCAGAGGTTAGTGTCACTGAAACCAAGTGCACCTATTTTGGTACTAAGACCTACACTGCTAATGCAAGACCACCCTTCTTAAGGTCTGTTTCAAGTCCTAATGTGTGCAGCAGTTCAGACAAAAAAAGCAACTCTGTCACTCAAACTGCTCAGCACACCACCCTGCTAAAAGGCACACACTGCGAGCAAACTGAGGATCCATGACAACCACTTGACTAGATTTAGGGAGTAATAATCCAGTTTCAGTAAATCTGTAATATGAAGTTTCTCTTACCAGTATGAAACAGTAATACTAATGGGAGTATGGGAAGGGCACAAATAGACTGTTTTTTACAAAGGCTCTCAAAACTGCACTCCAGACTGCCTCCAAAACAGCAAGCAGTCTGAAAGCTGCCCTCTCATTTCTTTGTTCCAGCAATTTTGGCATAACTTGATAGCCTCAAATTTCTGAACAAGGCCATTCAGTATATAAACTTATCTACCAAAGACCAAACTATGTCCTCCGTGGGCAATGTAAAGGAAGAATTACTTACTTTCATTTTCTTCTTGAATTTGCATATTAACCATGTCAATGCAGTTCTGGATATCATTCCAGCTTAAATAATCTTGAGATGAAGCCTCTGACTTAATAGACAATAGTGTATCAGCATAACTATAAGAAGATATAAAATACATAAGTGTATTTTGTGTATAAGAGAAACTGCCATAAAGCATTAGTCAGATGTATCATCCACCATTTGGTGACTCGTATTTTTTTCCAGTGAATGAATTTCAGACACACTCAGCTCTTGCTAGGAATTATGCAGGCATGCAAACTGCCTGTTTTACACATGCATTTCAGGATCTGGAAAAATGGCCCTATACAGTAATTCAGAACACTTTTCTTGGCAATATGGGATGATAGCAATACATACACTGAACATACAATTTGCTGTACAGTGCAACAGATAAATGTGGGAGAAATTACAGTCAGTTTCCTGCTTTAGAAAACTGTTGTTGACTTCTTGAATTCAAAGACCAGAATTTCAATTCTAGCATCAGGAAGTAGCACCTCCTGCTACCTCCATGTGGAAGATGATGGGCCATAAGCAGAGAAACGGATTTTAAAAAAATCATGCTTCTCTTGCCACAATTCAAGGTCCTCCAAGCACAGTCTTTGTAGCCTGTGTCTACTCTTCTTAGAAGAATCACAGATCAAGATGACCTGGAAACCTTCACAGTAGTGTAAACATATGTATACACAAGTTGAATAATTTCTGTATTCCCACATCAAGCATACAACTGCCACACTATGACAGATCAAGTACATGTCTATTTTCATCAGAAGAGGAATGAATAGTTGCCAGAAAAAACAAGAGATTCATCATTTCCTAGTCTGATTTGTCCTTCAGTCATCCAGTAGCCTGCCTTTAAGGCCTTCCCAAGCTGGAGGTTATGCATAACTTTAATAGTTGCAAACAAGGCTGTGCTCTTTTAATTTACCTATTCTTATTTGAAATCTTGTATAATATTGAGGAATGAGTCCCACTAGGTGTTTTGTGAGATGACAGTCCTTTATATAAATTTTAAACTTTATACTTGATAGGTTCTGATATTTTATTCATTCAATTCTCATAGGAAAATAAAAACTAGAGTTACTAGAAGCTAGTAACTTATTCTAATAAGCTTCCCCACGACATGCACAGTTTTGGAGACCTGTGACATATTTCTCCTAAATTCTCTCTTCTAGGAAACATCTTTCTAACAAGTTAATCTCTTCTGATGAAAGCCATTGAACAGCATCTCCTTCACTGAACTTTTTCTAGCTCTCCTGTATTCCTTCTGGTATTGTGCAAGTCAAAGTTTCCTGGGATATTCAACATATGGTTGGCAGGAGAGGTTAATATAATGGCATAATAAAATTTTATTTTATTGCTGAGTCCAACTGATTCCTAATGTTTCATCTGTATTGACTGGCACCTTAATCTTAAGACTGGGTCACTAACATCAGCCAAAAATGCTGCATTTGGGACACTTCGGAGTCTATTTCTGCATATTTATAATGTTACTTCTCTTTCCCACAAGCACCATCTCACATTAGCAAAGTGGCAGATTAATTTTGCTCTGTTTTAGGTAATTCTTCTCCCTCTAACAAAAACACTGGCCTCTTATTCCTAATCTGATTGCTTTCCTTCCAGCTTTGAGGCACTGAGGAAGGGCTGCTCTCAGATTCATGTCCCCTGACAACCTGGTCAAGATCTTCAGCTGCTCCTGCCCCTTTTGCTTTCTGCTGCCTTCCAGAAGCACATGGAAACTTCCACCACCTTGGCCAAGTGAAGGCTGTAATGTAATGTTGAACATGTATGTGTGCCACAGAATTGCCCTCAGCTTTTTAGCAAGCAGGACTGTGCTATATTTTTCAGACATTTGCAATTCTTAAGCAGAAAAGGGCTCAGCCATAGTTTAAGGAACTTCCTGGAGCTTTAGGTATTAAATATTATTTCATTCTAAAGATCATCTTTCAGAATTGCAGAGTGGTTAGTAGTTTCCAGCTACAGTTGGTTCATGTTTTAGTATCTGTAAAAATTCTTGTCAGATCTTAATGTTTGCTTTCTAAGGATATTTTCCCTGCCCTCACACATCTGTAGCCTCCAAATCTCTGAGGTTATGTGATTGCTTATACTTAGATACACAACTAGTTCAGCAATGGTTATATTATCCCTTATTAACTTAAACCACAGATGTTCATCTTCCAGCACTTTAAACTTCATAGCCACAACACAAGACAGCCCACCCAGTAAATTGCCTACTTATTTTTTTTGCAGAGGTTGCCAAGTCTCATCCAGACAAGACACAATGAACCTTTACCGTTGAAAGTTTTCCTCTTCCAGATTATTGAAGCCAATGCATGGGTTTCTGAGATGATTCTTTATCGTTAGGTTGTCCTTATTTTCCAAGGCCTGGTTTAGCAACACAACAGCTGACAACATTTCTACTGCAATAGACAGTTCATCATGTGCCAGGTAATTCTGTAGGACAATAATGCACTGCAGTCAGGAAGCTAAATAAGCAGTGTAACAAATTTGAATTACACAGTCTAGATACCGTCAAGGAGATGGACTCAATTTAAAAAGCCTAGAAGGTCTCCTACTCACAGGCATGCCAGATTGACACAAAATAATGATGGAACTTACTGGGTTTGCTATATGACCCATCTATTCAGCCTTTCCTTCTTTTGTCCCACAATCCCATCTCTTCTGGTCTTACTCATAGCAGGGGACTACTTTTCAATACAGTATATAAACCAGAGTTAGTCCTCATTAAGAGCATGCAACAATTAAAAAATATCAGTTGATTTGTAGCAACACAAGAGCTCAGCCAGACTGAAGTGTGTCAAGATTCAATATTGTCTATTCAACCGAAACCATTCATGCAATATGTTACACCATGGCAAGAGAATTATGTCTGATTTTACACAACAACATGCTATGTTTGTGCTCTTTCATGGTTTGACTACATAACACCAATGAGCAGGTTGCAAGCTTTTCACTCTTACCACAGCATTCTGTTGTTGGAGGTTGAACAGCTCAGTCTGATAGACAGCAGCAGCAAATGAGTGAACAACAGGCAGCTGTGCCTCAGGTTTCATCAGTGCAACCAGTGTTTTACTAGGATCACAGTTACGAATTGCAGTATTGATATTGTCAACCGCTATAAGTTCTAAAGAACAGTAGGGAAAAAAGCTTATTAATTTTCATATGCCATTTGCTCTTCATGCTATGTAGATGACAATTATATTATTCCAAAGAAAATAACTTGCTGTCATAAGAGGAAAAAAAGTATTTTTGTGAAATTTTTCAAGACACAACTGCTGAATGTTGTGAAAACAGTCTGTTCAAAGGTACGCAGCAAATAATTGACTGGAGGACTTTAAAGTTTCCGGTCTTCTAGAAATGAGACACTGCTTATTGTACCTTTAACACAAAAAAAGGAACTGACCCCATTCTAGAAAGACCTAACTCCTCCTGCGTTAGCTTGCATCAGGTACTAGCAGGTATATCAGCTCCAACACCTCAGTCTTGCTTCACCCCAAATACTCCCTGCCCTCTGCACCATGTTTGCTCCTTCACCTCCTCCTTTTGGCAGGACCTAACTGAGTTAGGTAAAACAAGCCTGTCCCACAACACCAACAAAATTATTGTTGTCCATCTCAGGAGGTGTGATAGAAATCATCCAAATACATTGGGGGATTGGGATTTTCTGCCAGAAAATCAGTAGCTGAACCAATGGAAAACCACATGCTATGGTTTCTAGGACTTTCTCTGCATGTCAACACCTGCTCTTTGTCTGCCAGCGTGGAAGATCAGTCCTCACAAGCACTGCCATATAGAAATGAATCCCTTTGCTACAGAGCTCAGATTTTCATTTAAACAGACCACAACAGAGGCATAGGAGAAGTATGAGTGTAACCCTTTTAGGTACCTGAACAACTCGCCTGTTTTGCTTTTGCTGAACTGACTTCATCACAGGTTTGAAGCCCAGCAGAAAAATGCTGAAAACCACTTCCCACATGGGCAGCTGCAGAAGTGTTACAACACCTCTCAGCTTAGTCAGTGCCACCATAATTGCACATCTGGAGGAGTCACCTCTGAAGAAATCCAGGCCAGGACACACCCAGAAACACACTGTACAAGGGACCACTCTGGTCTTGCAGAAAGGGAAACAACCTTGAAGGTTAGAGTTCATGTGGCCAAGTAAAGAATAGCAATTATGTAAACACCTTTTCCATCAATAACCCCTATTTCCTCCACCTTATCATATGACTTTTCTATGTACTATCATCCAGGGAATACTTTTAGTCACCACTGACTGCTTGAGTCTGTACAAGACTGCTTGTACAGCAGACACCATCCACAGTTCACGTATGCAGAACTTATATAACACAAAGACTTTGTTAAGTATACAGGCCAACCAAAAACGGCTCCTCGTCTCCCATTTCAATTGTTTTGGAGCATAGTCATATGGGACCATGTTGTTCCTTGAAGGCTATTCCTGAGGTTAGAAAAAGGAAAGGCTCTCACAGATAGAGTGTGCATGCGTTTTTAGAGGAAAGAGCAAAGAGGAAAAGAGTCAAGGTCCACAAATGGACTAGACTAGTTCCGCAGCCAATAACCAAGCTACTGATTTCTTATTCTGAAAATGAGCATGCAACTTGCAAAACACACTGTTGCTCACAGTCCCATAACAAAACCCACTAGTTGTAAGAACTAAATTTCTCTCCAGATTGCTGTTAATGCTTTTCAACATCACATTTTCTTCTTTCTTTCCTTTACCGAGAGGTAACTCTCTCAAAGCAAGTACTCCTCAACGTGGCTACCTTATCTGAAATAGGCACACATGTAAGGTATCAAGTCAAACTTGTCTTCTGGCTTAAACTGACCTCACAGTACAGCTTTTAGGCACAAGAGCAATCAGCCTGCATTCAAAGCATTGGAAACAGTACCAGAGACAAAACAGCCACTAAGACATGCCCAGATGCAGCCTGAAATGACAGCAGATTAACCAAAGCTTAACTTCCTAGCAAAGAAGTTTCCAGTCAAGAGCAGCAATACATGCACTGCAAATTTAGATCCCCCTTAACTATATTTTTTATCAACTATAACTTGTGTCATATGATATTCTTAGCAGAATAAGTTAGATATAGATACATGTGTCTAAAAGTGAGAATAATTTCCCTCTGTAATGTGATTTCAAAATATTCTTCCGTGTGATCATTCTATTTTAATTCTGCAAGTATGATCATTGCTTCCAAGTGATGACTAATACTGCACTGATATATATTTGTTCAAGCCACCAAGCCGTGCACTGTTTTCAGTTTTAGCCAGTGTGTCTACCAGTGGCACAAATTATTCACAGAAAAAAGTGTTAGCTGTCTCAGGTAGGAGTACACCCAGTGCAGCACAGATTGGTGACTTGGCAATTGTGACACTGAGACAATCAATTACCAGAATAAAAGGCAACACATATGGTTTCAGTTTGAGAAACACTGTATATGTGCAAGAAATGGTGGACTCAGTTCATCAGCTTAATATAATTAAATGGTGATGGTAAAAAAAAAAAAAGAGTATTAAAATGGTTACTCACTAAGTTTGTGAGCCTCAGCTTCAGTATTGGCAACACTAACTTCTTTCTGTATTTCATTTTTGTCGAGCATATTTGGAATCCCTGCTATCTAACAGATCAGAAAAACAAGATTTAATTATGGTTTTGAGTCTGATGGGAGATAAGGGATAAAGCCCAATGATGGTACATTAGGACTATACTATCACCTGTGCATCAAATACAATGGCACAGCAATGTGCTGTAAATGCTGGTAAACACAGCATTAATCTTTTCCTGTGATTTTCATCATACTTATTTGTTTTCTCATTAAAAGCCAATTGCCCTTTAATATACTGTTAATGATTTGATATTACCTTTATTTGTGCTCAAATTATAATTAATTTTGAAAACAAAGTATTAGGGGCTGCACATTATATTTCAAATTTTCTTCTTACATCTTAGTAATGATATATAAGGGCATCATGCTCTGTAGAGCAAATGCAGCTCTTTGGTGTTAATTAGTACATCAACTATGCTGAAATCTTTACAAAACTTTTCATAAGTGGCAAAGACAATTTCTCTATGAATTAAAATCAACTAAAAAGGTGCAAACTGACACACTGTACCTGTTCCATTAAATTACCTGCATTTTCTGTTCTTTAGAATCACACAATTGCAATAGGTACCACGAGGAATTTTGCGGCAGAACTTCAAGCAGGCTCAGAGCAGGATGGTTCAAACCTGCCATCAGTGCCACTTCATCTTGCCAGTCAACAGCCTTATTCACTTGGACTAAAGCTATGTGAACTGAAATGAAAACAATGCCTATAAACAGCAAATAAGGCTTTTGTGGGAGGAAAAAAAAAGGCCATTGCTCTCAGCATCTCACTTGTAAAATCCAGCTAAGGTGCCAATCTTTATCTAGCAGATAATTGTCTCTTTCAAGTTCAGTCCTACAAAGGGAGTCTCTGGCTCAGTGTGACCCTATGTGGGAGCAGTTCAGACACAGTTAAGTGGAAGCTTATGAATGAATTTTTGGCTCTATATAGAAGAGGGGGTCAAAATTTACAGTATTCTGCACACAAAAGGAACATAAGGAAACAGAGCAGGCAATAAGTGATTTGATTCAGAACTGAGGAATCCTTACAGCAAAAACACAAACAGACATTAGCCCCCCTCCCCCAAAGATTAGTAGAGAAGGAGTAGTTGTAGACATATATTAGCTACTTGTGCATATTTTGTAAGTTTCCATAGAAATATTTTGTTTGTTCAGGTGGACTCAAGTTGTGTTCAGCTGGAATCTGGGAAATCACGTGTTCTGTGCATACTTCCATAAGGATCCAGAATAGCTTACTGTTTATCTTATTGATATTGCCTTGAATCTCAGCTTGTGTCAGCAGCTCCTCATAGACATCTCTCTCTTCATCAGAGATTGTGCCGTTCTAAGAAAACAAAAAATTGTTGCTAGTACACACAAAACAATTTGCGGGGAGAGAAGCTATCAGCAGGTGTCATTAAAACTGCATCAGATGAAGTATTTGCTGGATGTATTTCTATAGGAATTTGTCGACCACATGAACTAAACTTTACGATAGTACTTTACGATAATTGGCTGAGCAATTTAGCTGAGCAGTGTTCTGCTTCCTGTAAAATAGCCATGCAAATATAGCATACCATTGTTAACTACAGAAATCATTAGCTGTCATGTAAAAGAACAAAGTAAATAATTTAACACAAAAGATTTGTGGCAGAGGTCATATTTTATATTCAAAAAGGGGTATCATTGTTTTCACAACTTTTTAAACAGTAAATTTGTTTTTTCTAAAGCGGTTGATGGTGGAAAATCAGTCCTTTTTAGCTTTAAGTCTTCTGGTATTTTTAGCCTTTGGGCAAAGTTAAGCTACACCATGCTCAGAGTAAATGAATTCGTACAAAATTGTCTATTGGCTTGTTCCATTACCATTCTCTTATTTAGCTTGATTTTTTTTCCCCAGATTGCACTGATTTTAAAAATTAAGTGAATTTTTAAAACAGTGATGCTACTACATGTGAAGAAACATAAAAGAACATGTGTACTAGGAGTACTAATAAAACACCATTACCTTGAGTCTTGCATTTGATTCTTTTTTCCTTTTAGCTTCAAAGAGTTCATTCTGATAGTCCTGTGCCAGTTCCTCATCCACGTTGAGCAGCATTGCATTTGGGTTCCTCAGAGTTGCAATAGTTTGCTCAGCTACTCCTTTCTCAACAGCTTCATTAATTGCTATTACTGCAGCATGCACTAAAATTAAAAGCACAGACCCAAATTTCAGGAAGTAAAAATGTCAAAACTGTCACTGTTTCTTCTGATTTATTTAAAATGAGTGTTTAACTTATGCTCAACAACGTGCAGATTCCCATCCAAACATCCCCCTCCATGTTTCCTCTAGACTGCAGCACTCTATGTTTACTCAAAGGTATCACATAGTTGTCTATCCCGTGTTCACTCTTCTCCCAACCAGGGGTTAGTACTTTACTGATAGAGAATAAAAAATGAGTTATATTTTATTATTCAAGTCTTATTTTATTTGGAAGACAATTACATTCATGAATTGAAAGCATTTTTGGTACTTTAAAGCTGCTTTTCTCCATAAAGGTACAAGACATGAAAGTATTGCCTAAACTCAGTATATCTGAAAGATGCCACACCAGAAGAGGAAATTCAAACTCCATTAGATTTGTTCTCTGGAAAAATACAGTTAAGACTGCCCAGACAGGGTACAGCCCTGCATATCACATCTAAGTGTGCCTGGAAAGAACTGGATCTTTGAATGTGAGGATCTCCATGAACAACTGGGGAGCCGGAGAGACCATAATGTTATAGTCCCCCTATCTGTCATCTGCAAAGTCACAGGACAACAAACTTCAAATGGAGGCAAAGAACATCCAGTGGGCTTTGCAGGGTTCTCAAAATGGTATTACCCAGGAAAAGGGGGAAAATGCCATTGGACTCACTACAGACGTTGACCAGCTTAAGTGTTAAACCTTTCCTTCGAGGAAACAAGAAAACTTCAACTATTAAACAAATGCTTGACTCCAAGAATTTAAGAGTCAAAAATTCTCTTGTTTTTTCACACACTAAATTTGCATGAGTGTACAAATTCAAAATCCCTTGCAGCTGAATTAGGTGTGGAGTAGTGGCTAACACACCCTTGCCAGTTGTTCCCTGCACACATATGGCCCTAAGATCACTTGAGATGAAGGACTTGCACTGGAGCAACACTTTATTTGGACCTTCATGCTACAAACAGATCCCAATGACTGACTGGTGGCATATGAATCTCAAAGATTTTACAGCCTTTACTATATAAAGTGTAATTCTTTATAAATGTATGTCCAGATCGTATTCCAAAGGAGGAACACCACAGCTGCCCATTTATCACCACAGCAGCTTGTCTAGGACTTACTTGCATGGCACTAAGAGATGTATGAAGGAAAACACAACAGCCATGTTTTTTATTCCATCAGTACTTACTTGTTACATGGCCCTGCATGGTTCTGATGAAGCGGAGAAAAGTGGTAAAAACCTTTTCTTTATGTTAAGTTTAACTGAGGGACTAAATATCTGAATTGAGAGACCTGAAGTCTATGAATGAAAAGAAAGATGTTTCAGATTTGAGGCTTTAGGAAAACAAAGAACTGTACAAGTTTAGGAAAGTAAGACAGGAGAGCGGATCACTGAAAACTCAGCAGGGGCAAATGAAGCATGAAGTGAAGCTATATATCCTCAGAGATGGCAGCTATTGGAACAACTTGCGTATTTTTGGTGGATACTCTTAGCACTAAGTTCAAGCCAGAAAACTGTTCTTAAATGATTTCACTCCAGATCAGTTCAGTACTGTATCAGATGGGGAATACAAACAGCTAGCATGGTGGAGGAGATACAGGCAGAAACACACACTGGTTCATTTGTCATTAAACTTTGTGAAAAGGGAAAGCTCACACTGGATTTTAGGAAAAGGTTTTTCATTGAAAGGGTGGTCAGTCACTGGAACAGGGTACCCACAGAAGTGGTCACAGCAACAAACCCATCAAGGTTCAAGAAGCATCCAGACAATGCTCTTAACTATATGGTTTAGTTTTAGGTAATCCTATGAGGAACAAGGACTTGGACTCAGTTATCCATATGAGTCCCTTCCAACTTGAGACATTCTGTGATTCTGTGTACATCCATATCATCTTCAAGGGGTTAAGAGAACACTATTCTTCCTAGAAACACATATCATCCCAACACCCTCATATAACAAAACACATAGGAAGGATGTAATTTTTTCCACAGTTGTGTAAGAGGCATCACTGACCTAAGTGGAGCTAGTAAAAAGTAGTAAAAAGATAGGTTCAGGATTAGGATAGAAGTGAACAGGTAAATGTGGACCCACTTGCCAAGAGAAACAGTGAGAAACAGCCCCCTGATTGGGCTTGAAAGAGCAGGCTAGAAGCATGAAATAACAGAGAGGTTTTCCTTGTGGAATAAGCTGTCTGTGAAAGTACTTAAGCTTATTCTTTGCACATTGATTTCTACTGTTGCTGGCAGCAAAGTAGGAGTCATCAGCAGTTATTTCACTTCATATCTCCTTTTGCATACTCCGTTTAGGAAGAAGGATGGCAGAGCCCTTCCGCTGGCAAGGTCTCCGTATGTTCAACCTCACTAATGTATGAGGATTCCCATAGCAGATGGTTCCTGTTCTGAAGCAGAGTATACTATCTATAGCACAATGCTTGCCCAGAGGAACAGAACCAGCATCAGGAAACCCTGCCTTTAAGACCAAAAACACTTCAGAAGTTAAAGGAATCCCTAAACATTATAATAAGGCTTTCAGAGAAGGACATTCCAGCCTTTCATCTGCAAAAGGAAGCTCCCTGTAAAAGTGTTTGGTAGTCATTAAATCTCTGAAAATCTACTAAAAAAAAAAAAAGAAAAAAGAACAAAAAAAGAAAAAAGAAGAAAAAAAAAAAGAAAAAATAAGAAAAAAGAAAAAAAAGGAAAAAAGAAAAAGAAGAAGATAAACTATTCCCACTTCCAAAAGCATCGTTTTAATAGATAGTTTCAGAGAAGTATGCATATATTAAGCAGGCTACAAAATATACATCACAGACAATACAAATCAACATCAGGTGTGTTTTAAATTAAGCTCTGGAAACTTCCTCACACTAAGTAACATCTTGAATCAGCTTGTTTGAATTATGCTACTTTGTAAGGTTTAATAAAGTTGCAATGTACATACTAAAGCCATCCTTTTTGTTGTTCAGTTTACCCTTCTGAACAAAGTTAGGATCTTGAGCAAAATAACTAGAGCTCAGGTGTTGATATAAGCAAACATCCTTGATATCATATCATTGAAATTAGAGCAAATTTTTTTTAATATATTGCTTCATCATTCAAAAAAAAAAAATTAAATAGAGAAAATTACCCAGGTTTACAGACTGAGTAGGCATGGGCAGCAAAAAACAGCATTTAATTTTGGTTTTGAGTGGAAACTGTTCAAGATAGATCATAACTGTTCAGTTCCCTTAAAAAGGCAAAGATTATTCCAGATGCATCAGCGGAAACCACCCTCCTGCAGAGTTCTACCATGGTATGGGTCACACACGAGTGGTCAGACAGACTGAAAGTTGTCCATGAAGGCAAACTCCACACATACACCCTGTATATGAGAGAGCTGCCTCGAGCAGTGACTTGTCCTCACAGCAACTTGTTTGGGTGTTTTAGGAAAACTGAAAGAGGCTCTCCTACCCAGCCTCCTCACCACACCACACCACCCACCCACCCAAAAATAAAAAAAGGAGGCACAGAGAAGACGGTATGTTCTCATGGCCCATTGTACATTGCATCCATATGGTGCAGAGGCCAATCCACGTGCACACTCCCCAGTTCATTATTGTAGAGGAACACTAGCTACAAAAACATTAAACCCATCCAAATTGTTCTAAGAAATCTTTGCTTCTGGTGCACTTTCTATGGTTCAGTGGAGATACTAAAAAACATAGACTGAAAAACTGGAAGAGGTCTTGCAACAGTGAAGCAGTGTGATTGTTAGTGAAAACTTGCTTGCTTTCCTTTCTAGTTATTAAGTGGTAAACTAGGTGAATTAAAACAGAAAATATTTTGACAGCTTTCTGTCAAGTATACAATAAAGAACACAACAAGATCCACACTTACATGCAGCTTCATCCACTGATAATTCACTGGCCAGAATCCCACCAATTTTACTAAAAGATGGCATCTGTATACCATACTTCTCTAGCTCCTTTCGCATGTTGCTGATTTCTTCCTCTATTTACACACACAAAAAAAGAAGTATTATCAGAACAAAAGCTTAAGAATTTTATTGTGTATCACCATACCTACAAAAATGGGTGTTTGGCCAGAGCTTCTAATCAGTTTTCCTCCTCATTTTGAAGGAATCTAAGATATGACAAGTATTCCCTGCAAACTCACTCCCTTCAGTCCTTCAGAGAATGACATTCAGTAAAAATAGCAGCCTCCCACCTGTTTAATTAGGGTATGTTTGGAACAATGTTGTCAGAGGAGAAAGACAATAATAGAAAATATGTACAATGCTAGCAGATTTAAAGGGTAAAAACAGCATCTAATGGATGATTAGAAAAGCAGTTTTTTACCTGTGAAGTCTACTTTTCCCAGAAGGTCCTGGATCTGTGGAGCTAATCCAAGTTTGAAGAGATATAAACTGCATAGAAGAAAAATAATAATTTAAAGTGCAGGTGGTCAGGGTGCTTGCTTTTCTGTACAAGAGAAAAGCACTTCTATGAAACTTGCCATTCAAACCTTGACTTTCATAAGCCAATACAGAATAAATTATCTACAATTTTCTTTATGCTTTATTCTTTAGTCTTACAGAAGGAGAAATCTTTTCTATTTCCAAGTAGCATCTCTAAGAGAGAGGCAATGACAGTGTATCTCAGATCACAGAGGTGCGTAAGCAAGTAGAAAAACTTAGTGAGAGATAGTTAAAGAAATGTAAAAGCTAGTATTGTGAAAAAAATCAAGATGTAAATACACTTTAGTACACCTTATAGCTTTGGACCTACGTGCTGTTTTGACTTGCATTATTACATCCCTGTAATGGATAGTCAAAGACACATAAATCCCTGACACGCTTCTTACTAAGCATAGAAAAACAAGGACATGTAAGTCCATCCAAGACCATCTCAAATATATTTGTGTTGTTAGCTATTTAAATTATGGAAAATAAAGAAAGCATAATTTAAAGTGCTATCCAAGAAGCAATATTTTTGTTTCAATATAGCCTGAAAAATACCTGTAGTCATTATTCCTAGAGCTCTAGGGTGCTACCTGAAAAAAACAGTTGAATACATATATATTTTCTTAGTATCTTTTAATCACAAGGCGTGTATTTATCTACAAAAGCTTGATGTTTCTATAATTTGTCACTGAAATTCAGTAAACAAGAGAGTTTATCAAGAAGGGATCAAAAATGATAGACATTAAAAACAAGACTTTCTTCTAATGGATTTTTTCCACCTTTCTTTTAACTTACTTCACCCCAACTTTATTCATTGCAAATGTGTACTGTGGCTTAGGGTTTTGGTTTCTAGAAGGGCACAGTTCTGTTTTGTTGTAGAGGGTTTTTTTGCTATTTAGCAAATTGTAGGATGAGATTTCAAAACAAGTATTTGTAGACGCTGTGTTTATTTCAGAGCACACAGAATCAGCATTTATCTTTCATGCTACCACAGCTAATCCTCTGCTCTGTCACAATCTGGATGAACATAACAACAGATCTCAGGTAGGCTGAAACTCTTTTGCAGCCACTCCAAATCATTGCTGCTGCAACTGTCACCTTTCTAGGCTGTCTAAAATGCAAGTTAGCTATTGTGGGAGAAAACCTCCCATGACTAGAGTAATGAGCCAGGTTCCTCTGTTCCCCTGATCTGCCTTCCAGTCTTTCTTGGTAGCAAGAGATTTTGATCTAAGTTTGAGACAGTGACACAATGCTGGTTGAAGCAGCATCACAGGGCTATGCTGACTCTTTTTTTGTGTCATCACAATAAAAAGACAGAGGAAGGGTGTTATATGAACATATGAGAATATTTTTTTTGCTGTTCAGCACTTCTAGGAGTATATTGAGCCATCTGTGATACTTCCTATGCTCCTTTGTTTTGGGTGAACTTATTAACCACCAGATGGTGCTGAAAATATGCTTAGAGTCTTGCAGGGAACACAAAGGCACTTCTACTCTGGTTTGAGGTATAATTTCAGTTGAAACACCTTGCTTAATGCTTTTATAGTATAAGTCAAACCTCAGGGAACCAGAGAATCAAAAGCAGGAGACCTTGTGGTTAAGAAAGTTGGATATGAGGCATCAGAAACAAGGCGGAAACAAAGGATAAAGAGCAGTCCCCAAGTGAAACTCCCTCTAGTACAAAGCATCACCCACATACAACGGCAACTCATATTAGGCAGAGATTCCTGGGTCTTGTTTTATGCTTAGCTCATGTATAACATGCTATAAAAAACAGATCTGAAAATAGTGTGCTTTTTCTTTTAAAGTATGCTTGTTATGCTACTGTTTCCTAGGAAAACAATGTTTTGAAGCTGTCCAGCTTCAGAGGGACAGTTTGTCTAGGACATAGCAGTGATCTGCTTGGAAAGATAATTTGAAAACTGATTTTTTTCAGGAAAAAATGTCTCTAAGCACTGTTATTTATGAACAAGAATCACTGTTAGCATCTTTATTTAAACAAAGTTGTTCTTAACTGCATTTAGACCCAGAACAAATCTGAATTAACTTTCACAAGAAAAAATGGTGCAAGAAATGAAACCTACTCCTTTACATTTTTCAAGTCAGGTTTTCAGGATTAATGTTTCAGCAAAAGAAAAACAATAGGTAATTATATTCAACAGGAGTCTAGAAACTGTTTGCTAAGTTACTCCTTCCTGGTCAGAGCAATGCTGTATTTGACAGCACAAGTTGTCCCACATGCCATAAGTGCAATGCTCTTTATTTCAGACTTGAAACAGGACATATGCTAAAAATACATTTAAACCATCATGCTTAGTGTAATTGTCTATCTTCAGGCCCTCTAGCAGCTCAAAGATTATCAAAACACCAAATTACTGATGACTTTCCCTGCAAAATGCTAATATTTTAGATGTCAAATACACTTTTTGGATGGAACTTTTTGCTCCTGTTACCTACAGTTAAGGCTATTTCATGCCTCTTAAAGGGGCAGTTATAAATGGGCTTATCAATTTTAAACACTAAAGTTATGCACACTGACTGCACATAAAAGAATTCAGGTAGGAAAAATCTGAACTAAAAACTGCTTCAGGATTTTCAAGAATGAGAGAAGGAAATACCTTGGTTTAAATTTACATAGTTGTCATAGTTCTGATTTTAGCAAGGAATTTTTCTTTCCCTTCCCCCTGCCTTGTGTGTGTGCTCTGTATATAGGCCATCAGGTGAACAAAAGAATCGGCGTGACCCACTAATGTCCGAGATTAGTCTCCTTGACAATGAAGAGGGAGGAGTTGTGGGGGACTGGCGTGTGGCTGGAAGGAGATGGGGAGGGGTGGCTGGTGTGTGTGGCTGGAAGGAGGTGGGGCTGGGTGTCAGCTCAGCTCCCTGCCCTGAGCAGAGCCGGCTGTGAGCTGCAGACACTGCCTGGTTCTCTTCTTTCCTGTTGGAGGGGAGTTTTGCTGCTGCTCTCTGCTCAGCTGTTGCTGGCTGCAGGCCCTGCTTACAGCGAATCCTAACCAGCTGAAGTTTGTGAGTTTTCTTCCATTGGGAGAACTTTCTGGTTTATTGCTAATTTTTTTTTTTCCCTTCCCCTTTTCCCCCCCATTCCCTCTCTCCTTTCCCAGTGTGGGAAGGGAAGGGGAACTGAGTTGTTCTTTTTGGTTTTTGGGTTGGTTTTTTTTTCTCCCTTTCCCTCTGACATACCAGGAGGGTATTGTTTTGCCCCATTCCACATGGCAGTGACCAGGGATCCCACAGCGCCGCCTGGTGACGGGCACTGGACATTACAAGTTCTGCTCCTCCAGTGATCCAACAGCGCCACCTGGTGACTACTATAGGACACTACAAGTTCTAAACCTCCAGTGACCCAACAGCGCCACCTGGTGAATTACAAATTACAAATTACAGGACATTACAAATTTTGCATCTCCAGTGACCCGATGGCGCCCCCTGCTGACTGTGGTTGGAACTGCACCAAAGGGTGCAAAACAAAAAAAAATTGAACTATTCAATTTTCCTTTTGCCGGTTTATCAGTTTTGTTCTTGAAGGGGATTATTTGGTGGGTATAGGAGTATTGCTTGGTTGTTTTACTTGGGTTTTTTTTTCCTTTCCTGTGTTCCTGTTAATACACACATATCTTTTAATAAAGGGCTGTTATTTTCCCTTTTCCATAATTTGTTTTCCTTCAATCGGAGCCTCTTAATTTCGGATTTATAATTGCTTAGAGAGAGAAGTTTGGGTCTTTTTCTCCTAATCCATCCTCAGCAAAAGACCCTTGTCTCATCTAGTCTGGGACAATAGTTTTGTTGGAAATGTTGCTTCAGAGTTATAGTTTCATAGCAACTAAGAAAGAACACAAAGTAGAAAAACCCCTCACCTCTCTGAGAAAGTGCTCTGTATTTCCAAATTATGAGCCTTTGAAAATTCAGCATGTGCTGCAAGATGCATCAGAATTTACCATTTAAACCCAATGGTGATTCTTTATGTAGTGGTCACGTGTACCTATGCTACCATTGCAAAGGTGAAAACCCTGCTTGCAGTTGCTGGTTCTCAGTGCTGGGGTGTAGGACTCCGAGAAACATGGGGACATGGACCTTTCAAACGAGTCAGCAAACCATGTACTGATTCCCTGGAGAGTGTGCTGTGACAAACCCAGAAAGTAGAGCAGATAGAGTACATGGCATAGAGCTGGGAGCACAAACACCAGCAGATTAGTACTTTAAACATCAGTAGAAGAGGAACAGAACTAGACTCCTACAGCTCAGCATTCCTCTGATGCCAACCCAACTAAGAACAGTGCTGGCCAAGCAAAGTGCCCTGTCCTTAATTCTGTTGTTTCCCAGAGAGCTTTCAATGTAGTCTGTGCACCATTCAATACTGACATTGGAGTTTGATTTAAAGGACTTCAGTGAAGTCTTATTATGGAAATAAGTCAAACAGAATCATTGTTTTTTCTACTATTACATCTTTTATCATATGCAGACACATGGGCCTACAATCTTGTGGGAAAGCATCATAAGTGAAGGTATTGCAGGCCTATTCGATGTGGCATGACACATTTGATATAAAATCCTTTTCTAAAATAATAACAACTAAAATAAATAAAAAGAAAAAGTACAGAGTTAGAGCTTTGTGTTGATATATAGCAAGGAAAAGTAATGTTACGAGACAAAGTTGGAAGTGAAAGGTGAGAGAACACAGACTTATTCTGATACTGGCATAAATCCTGGGATATGTCAAGATGGAGAAACAAAAACTTCTACCAAAGGTCAACCCATATAAAACTCAGTTCAAGATAAAAGAGGTATTGCCATTTCAAAGATAAGGCAGGTATTAAGAAGGTATTGGTAGGGTTGTTGTTTACGTAACATTCAAATCCACAATTGATAATTTCCTCCATATATGAGGAAGCAAATATTGGCAAAACTAAATATGTTATTCTACCTCCTGTGGTAGAATAGTTGGAGCTGGTCCACAGCATGACTAGGGGAACATGCAGTCCACCATGTCAGCCCTGAGGTGGTTAACGCTAAAGCCCTGGGCATTCTCTTTAGGAAATCACATCAAGCTTACACAAGGCACTCACTGTCAAAACAGACTGCCCTAACAAGTTATAGGCAAGAACTGCTCTCAATTAGTCCTGCCCTGTTAGCATTACACCAGGTATAATAACTTCAAGGGGCAATACTTGACAAAGATGACAAAAAAATATGGGGCTGTCAACTGTGAACACCTAGCATGTAAAGGAAATTGATGAACTTTAGTGACACGTCCTATTTATTGACAGTGCATGCACATCCCAGAGTAGTAGAGGGGTCACATAGTTTCAAGGATTAGCCCTAAAAAAGGTTTTAATAAAGAATGTATTGAATAGCTTCTGACTGATGGCCCTGGAGCAGATGATGTGCCTTTGAACATTGTTAGAAACAGAGAGAAGAGTTTGGGGTGTAAGTTAATTATGTTCTCTAGAAGCTTAGTTGTAAGAAAGTAATGAAAGAGAAGACCTCCACATGCAGGAAATGAACTAGGAGAGCCACAGGAGGGTGGAGCTGTCTGCCAGCACCACTGTCCTCCACACTAGGAACAGCACAGGGCAAATCTTTTGTGCTAAACATCAAGAAAATTAAGGCAGGACATTAGAAATTTTTAAGCTCTATTTTCAGTGCTGTGGTCAAAGCCTCCCTGACTTTACTTTCAATATCAAGGTATTCAGAATTTTGAAATCTTGGAAAATGTTAATTTTTATGTGAATTACCTCAGAATATGGTAATTGTTTGCTTTATTTTTGGGACAGAAAGACGTCAGTTCATCATCGTTTTCACTCTGCTCAGGGCATCTGCACCACGGTTATACTAATATTTTGCTAAGTTTCTGTTCATTTATTTGATTTCTTTTGCAGTATGGTTTGAAAATCTATGTGTACTTTGTGAAGAGGTGTACTAGTGAGAAAGGGGTATCTGTGCTAAATTCAGTAGTCCTTAATTTCTATTTTGAAAATAATTTGGCCGATAGTCCTGACAAAGTTTTGTCTCCAACTTAAAATTAATGAACTTGTAAATTCTGACAGATTTTGACACACTGGTTACCCTAAAGCCATTTCCAGACTTACACTCCCAGCTCTGGCAGTTACTATAACTTCTATTCCCATCACCAGTTACCTTAGAGCATGAATGCAGTATATCATCCTAGGGATGTTTTTCCTATCGTAAACATCTGTGGTCTCTGGATAAAAGATCTGAAAAGCAAAGAGCATACAGTCAAAGAAGAAGACTTGTTACTGAGCAGAAAAGTTTACTTTGCTTAACCATACCTTAAACTTAAGAGAATTTCAGCTGTTACTTCTATACAGTTATAAATCAAGTCTCTTCTGATGTTAACTTTATCAGTAGTTTTCATAAGGAAGAACTTAATAAAGCATAAAAGCTACTTAATGGGGGGGGGGAGGGGGAAGAAAGATAAGCAGCTAGCATTTCAACAAGATTTTTAGAACATTTTTTCTTTTTGACATAAGCTCAGCCAGTAGTGTTTGTCCTCCTACAGACACCTAAAATCTGGAATGCTGTTACAAGTTGCAAAGCCTCACTGAAAACCAAACTTATCAAGTATGGTTTAAAAGTGCATAATTCTAATTGCCAGCACCCCAAACTTTATGAATGCATCATTTACAAAGATATTTACAGAGAGGAATATTAAGCCAAGAATTTAGCCAAGAAGTCACATCAAAAGTTCCAATTCTGGTTCTACCACTAATTTGTTCCTGGCCTTGGTCCCAGTCACTAAACACTGTTTCTCCACAAAAACGTAATAAAAGACTTAGTTAACCATGAGAGTTGGCAGCATGCTTCCAATCCAGGCCAAGCACATGGGGCTGCACTGTCCCACGGTTAATAGGGCAAGACTGAGTAAGACAGGAGCACAGTGCCCTCTTTTGCTCAAAACAGCTTTGTGAGGGAGAATTGGGAAAGCTATTGGCCATAACCATCCTCTGCAAGAGAAACAAAATCTGTCAGAGGAGGGATGGCAGGGTGGAAATCAGCCAGCTGAACAGAAGACACAAGGACTAAACAAAGGGAGAAAACCCTCATCTGGGAAAGGCAGGACCCTTCCCGTCTCTATGGCATTTTTGATGGCAGCCATGGATGCCCTTTTCTGCTTATGGGCACCTGAACTGAACCTGCCTACAGTGGCTGGCCACTAGTCCTTGTAGCCCTTCCAGCAGCTCCATCTCTGCTGCGCCTGACCACGGTGCATCAGGCAGCCACCGTGGCTGCCATCACTCAGGCACCCTGGGGCAGCTGCTGGGAAGCCTGGGCGATGAAGTGCTCACCTCAGGCTGTGTGTGGGTGCCAAAATGTCCAAACAAGCAGCATAGGTCTTTCCGCACAGCCCTTCCTTAAAGGATTTTCTTCCAAAATAGACTCACTGGTGCCCAGAAACAGCAGCAGAGGGGGGAGATGACAAGTGAAGACCCACAAGGAGGAAGATAAATATAAGAGGTGACCCAAGAAAGCAGTTGGTGGAAGGAGAGCAGCAGCACAGTCACGCAGATGCACTGGAACGTGCAAGAGCAATCTGGAAATAGGGTAGAGGTAGAGAAACTGGGACATACATAAGGAGGAAGAGGCAGCAAGAGACACAATGCGAGGAGGTAACCTAAAGGAAGCAAATATTTAAGTTTTCTGCTTTAAACCACATTCCTTTCAGGCCCCCACAGAGACTGCACTACGAATAAGATTTAGTTAAAACACTGCTAGTGTCCCATTTGTTTTCACACAGGGGAAGCACCTTGAGCATTTCCACCCACAGTGTTCATCCACAGCAGCCTCAGCCCACATACACTGGCAGCAACAACACAGAACTGACACTCCCACTGTTTTCCACATTACCCTCTTTTCAGAGTTGTTTTCTGAATTACCTCTTCCCTGTAGACCTACAGTAAGGAACTGTTTTTGCTCAAACAGAAGAAAAGGGATCTTAGTGAGCCAGTGACTTGAGCCACTTTTGTTCCTAAAATTCGAAGGCTTACCTTAGGCAGACCAATGGACTCCATTGCTCTTAACCACTGCACAGTGTTGTCAGTGTGCCGAAAATGAAGACCAGATCTCTATTGGAAAGACAGAAGAAGATTATAAAAATCACATTAGAAAAATTAAAAATCACATTAAAAAATTCTAGTTACTGATCCTCTTGTTTTTCAGTTTTAGAAGCTAAATTCAAGGAATTTAGCCTTGTTTGAACCTGGAGACCAAAGTGTAACAGCCTCAATCCTTCTATTGAAGCATCCTAACATATCAACAGCCTCATGCTGAGTTCAGCTCATTCTTTCATTTTATGTAAGCGAGATTTGTACCCATTAGGGTGGACTGGGATTGAAGTGGATATTTGTACAGTCCTTCAGTAGTTGTTTGAGCCTCAGAAGTGCAGGCTGGATGTCGAATAACGGGAACCAAAATACAGAAGTGGTAACACTGATCAGGCACTGTTGTGAAGGAGAACAGATAACATGGTCTTATTCAGTCTTCAGTTCTATGTGAATACCTGGCTCTCCCTACAGCCTATTCAAGCAGCATAAGAGTAAAGTGGGAGAGTATATATATATAATTTTTCTTTTTTTAATTAATGTTATTTTTTTATGGTAAAGGAAGAAAAGAAACCTGAATTCAAGTTTTGGAGATTTTCAAGAGATGCATTTAAACATACCCAGAATTCTTAACCATACTTCTCTTAACCATATAGAACCTAGATAACTTCTCAGGTCTCAAGAACCAGTTATTATACCTTAAAAATGTCCACTTCCAATTTTTTCTGCCCACTCTACATACTGAGAAAATGCATTCTATAGTGGAACTGCTGTGTATGAATGTAGATATTTCTATATTATCAAGGATCTTGGAGATAACAAATGGTTTGTACAGGTAACAAGCTAAGCTCAGTTACTGGTAGCTTGTTTTCTGCTTTTCAGTGTTAAAGTTGATGAAATAAACACACAGATCTAATGAAGTGGATGTCAAATATCCTCCCATTTAAGATGAGAAAAGTTTGGAATATTTATCAAATTGCTTTTGACTCCTATTCCTAAAGAGAAATGACTTTATAAATGGGAAAGCTTATGTTCTTCCTGGAGCCAGAAGTGTAATTCATTCAGTCTTAAAAACTTGAAGTGACACCAGCATAGTTTTTCTAACTTAGTGATCTGGCTTCTTAGTGCTGTGAGTCTTCCACCTAGTCCCCAAAGTCTTACGAGAGAGATACAGAAAGTTAACCAGTCATGCTTGGTAATGTTCTACAGTTGGAAGACAAAAATTTTCTGTTTTTGTCTTGTCAGTGAAAGAACTGAGAAGGTTATTACCTTATAGCGTGCCTGTTCCACATCATAGATCTTTTTGTCTGACACCACATTAGGTGCAAAGAATTTTGCAAGCTTGGCAAGGTAAACACCATTTCTTAAGCCTTCTTCCAGTTCTGTAGTTGGGGGTAGCTCTTCGTCCAGACAGACTTCCATCCATCTAGGAAGACATTTGAGAAACGTTGTTATTTGGGGTTTAATATAAGTGACACCTTTTGCCGACAACCATTGTATTTTTGATGTCACTGCTACAATGTAATCATAGGAGAAAAGGGCAAGGACTAAGGAAAAAATTCTCATATTTATTCACATGGAGATCAAAATGACTAGAAAATCGTATCTGCAGTATATGATCATGACCCATCAAGAATCAAACAGCATGCTTTGAAGTATACACACCTAAGGGGTCCAACTCAAATCTTTTGAGCAGCACTAGGCTTTTGAAGACAGTAATCTAAGGTGAAAACTAGAAGAAAACATGGTATGCCGTATATTATTGATGTTTGCATTTTAAAAACTCTGATAGCTTTGCCAGTGCTGAACCTCATGAACATCAAGGCCAGTAATGGGCTGGGTGAGGCTGGTTCCAATGTGCTCTGCAACACAAGGTTGCAGCAATGCCCATCTCCAGTATAGAGCAGTCCAGCAGATTATCATTCTCCTGCAACACAAGGAAGCTCTCCATTGTCACCCATGAAACACAGTGACGGTGCTGAAGGAAGGCTTTTTGTTGAAAAGCCCAACGTACTTCATGCATTTGAGCTCTGCCTGGCTGTAAGTTGGCTGAAACATGGCTTCTTGTTAGTAACAGTGACTAAATCCTCCAAGGTGGTAAACTAATTACACGTTTGAGATTTAAGATGTGACAGATGTGGGACTAGATGGAAAACAGTAATTAATCAAATGCGTAAGCAGTTCAGAAGGCAAAGAATGGACATGAAACAATATTATCCAATATATTTATATTTAGTAACCTAAAGAAATTGCTTCCAAGGCATTCCTGAAAGAGATTAGTGTCCTAATCACTAGACCAGAAGTTTCTTACATTGGTGGTCTAAGTGTTTGGTCTTGTGATATTATTCTTAATTCTAGCAGATACATCACATTACAAGAGCTTAAAATCTGCTTAGTTCTTCCCAGTATTTTTTTTTTATTTTACTCAATCAATCTCTGATGCTGCTAGGACAAAAATATCAACACAAAGAAGAAAGCTGAATGGCAAGAACAATGTTGAAGACACTAGATCTCTTTGTTTACTGTCACTAAGGCAGTGTCACTGTAAGTGAGGCAGCATTACTACTCTAATATCACCTCCAAAGGAGTGACTTCAGAAACCAGAAAACTTGGATCCAAGTTGAAAACAAGCCAGCTCTTACTCTGAAAAAAGCTCACTACAACATTTGGTTTCACATTAAAACTCTGGACAAATGTCCTACTTCATTACACTTTTGGATTTGTTAAAGGATATGTGAAAGTTGTTTCACTGAAGCACAGACTACCCAAATAGCTCTTGAGAAAACCAACACCCATAAATCTGAGACAATATCACATAAAACTGCATAGAGCAAGTATCATTAGAAGAACTATATTTTGCAGTATAAAAGCTGCTTCAGTGAGGAGAATCATATTCCTGACAAGCTTCCAGACTCCATCTTGTGGTGCATGTTCATGTGTTATGGGTCCATGCCATGGGTCCCAAAAGTCATCCTTACTACTATTTTATAGACTAAATAGAGGTACACGTGAAGTCAAAGTGTCACAACATATGTCTTCTCCAGAAAAGAAGACAAAGAAGAATAAACCAGGGAAGCGTATTCCAGGCAAATGTGTTTTTCACCTAATCCAGTTATCTTTTCCTAAAGAATTTATTTCCTAGAATGTGTCTTCTGGAAAAAGAGTTGTACAGATAAGCAGGAAGAGCTTGCTAAGCCATAGGCAGCATTCACCATGAGTTGAAGCTGAATGGTGTTTCAATGGGCCATCTCCAGTGACATGAATTGTGTACCCAAAGCAGCATTTTTTACCTTACAATGGATTCTTTGCACTCAATTTTTTAATGAAAATTTCATAAAATTCTCAATTTTTTTATGAAAATAATTTTTTGACATCTTCAGTCTTGGGCAAAAAGAAAGCATTGTATTGGAACTGGTTTTGAGGATACACCCATGTCCCTCCCCATTCTTCTTTACAGTAGAAAAATTTGCTATTTATCTATAAAATTGAGTAATTCCCTAAGCTTTAAATGAGATGCTGATCCAAAGTGAAAGTTGCTCCTCAGCTTTTCAAACCTCCTGTAACTCAACACCATTAAATTTGTTGTGGATTTTTCACAGCACAGTGATGAGCCTTCAAGATGAATCTGGAATATCCATTCTGGATAGGGAGGCTACCCTGTCTAGTGGGTAAATGCAGTACCCTGAGAAACAAACAGGAAACAGTATGAGGATGCAGAGAAAGTAGAAAGAAGAAAAAAAATGGTAGAATACAGTCGTCAAAACAGGTCCAGATAAACCTACAAGGAAACAAGTCTCTTTTTAGAAGGAGAATATTAGTAACTCAGTGAAAAAATAGGGGAAAAATAGAGAGAAGTGGAACAGACCTGAAAGATGCAGAGTTTCTTTCCATTTATAGCAAAAAATCTGTAGGTTGTATCTATTCTAGAAAAAGTCAGGGATCTGCAATAGGGCAACTGTAACTTAATGCATTTGGTAATCAGTATGCAAGACTGAGAAGAGAGTTATGTATAAGACATGTTTTACCAATGTCTAGAAGTTGCAGAACTTAGCTACAACAAGATCTACTGTGAAAGGATTTACTCTGTTTTGCACATATTTAATCTGAGGAAGGAAAAACCCCCAGGATTTGAACTAAATCCTGCTAATATACAAACAACCTTGTAACTTAGTTATACAAACAGTTGCTCAACTCTGTTACTCTCTCCTAGAGTTTATTGAGAATTCATAGAATAAGAGATTGATTTGGATTGGAAGGGACCTTATAAAACACCTAGTTCCACACCTGCCCTGCCATGGGCAGGGACACCTTCCACTACACCAGGCCTGCCAGAGCAAGTCACGTCTTTCATGTGCTGGGGACCCCAGAGCTGGATGCAGTATTCCCGATGGGGCTACACCAGACCAGAATAGAGGAGCAGAGTCACCTCCCCAAACCTGCTGGCCACTCTGCTTTTAATGCAGCCCAGGACACCACTGCCTTTCTGGGCTGCAAGAGCCTATTACCAGGTCATGTTGAGCTTCCTGTCAACCAACCCGTCACACTTTTCTCAACAGAACTTCTTGCAATTACAGAAGTTTTGTTTCCTTTACCTGATTCAGTTAAAAAGCACTTCTGATTTTAAATAGAAAGAAGCATTACTTCCAACCTTGTGAGATTCTGCTTTTTAAGACACAGTTGCCAAGTTTATGAAGGTTATTATATGACATGGTGTTGTCAGCAGGAGGAGACTGGGCTGAGAAAACTAGAAATCCTTGTACTTTTGTTTCTTTAAGTGAAACAGAATATCCATGTGACAAGAAGGATTTATAGGTACCTTCGGAGCAATTTATTTTTCTTCAGGGCTAAAGAAGCAGCATTGCTTTTGGCTCACCCACTGAGCACACAGAACTGCAGCATCAGCATCAGATTTAAGTCTGTTGCAGAAACTGTTGTCCAAAAAGAGTAGTTAATACCATTGCCATATGAAATGAAAGGTCTATAAGTCAATCTTAGTATGTTTTTCTACAGTATGTTTTTCTTCAGTATGAGGCTTGTGGAATTACTATTATAGCTTTTAAATATGCACATGCATTTCTGCCATTTCTTTTTCTACAACAATAGCGTAACTGATACTGTGCTTTTAATAACTGTAACTTAGTGAAAGAGGGATGCCATAAGAAACTGATACAGTGGTGAACATGATTGTTTATTTGGTCACTCAAAGCTAAATGCAAACCCCACTCCAAGATGGAGAGTCAAAAGCCAGTTTCAGGAAGTAGACTAAAGCATACGGTGTATCACTGAAGTTCTGGGTAGCACCATTAAAAATTAGCTATCATTTAAGCAGTCTGCAGAGCTACCTATGTCAGTTTTAGTCTTATCATTTGGATCAAACATGCACACACAGTTATTTTCCTATAGGTAGATTCTTGGGATCATACACCAGTGTACAGCCTCCTTTTATTTTCATAATACTGCCATATTGGCCAGCACAGAAACAAAAGATTTCCCTTAGACAAAAAAACACCAAATCTAGATCTGATCAATGGAAATTTATCTCCAAAACTTTAATTCCAATACATTGTACTGGGTAGTCTGTCAGGGGTGAGTACTGAGGTACAATTCCTTTTGCTTTGCTCAACTCTGTTTTAACTCGACATTCTGAAGCAGAGCTGTTTAGTGGTGAATTTCTGGCAAGATAAAAGTGATGACTTCTACTCCAGACCCAAGAACAGTAAAGAGCATGCTGCTCACCAAGAGATCTAGTTTCCACATTTGACCAAGCACTAGAACAGATTGCCCAGAGAGGGTGTGGAGTCTCCATCACCGGAGATATTTAAGAACCATCTGGATGCAACCTGTGCCATGTGCTCTGGGACAACCCTGCTTGAATAGGGAGATGGGACCAGATAACCCCACTTGTCTCTTTCAACCTTATCCATTTTGTCATTCTGTAAAAATAGCAGCAGCACAATTAGCTCAGACTTGTACTTTAAACAAAAAAAAAAAAACCTGTTGAATCTCATTCAAGGCAAGGTCAATTGGAAGCACCAGTGCTGCACTATGAACTTAACCAATTATGAAGTTGTCCTGGACAGTCTGTGTGGTCAGCAAAGCACACACACGTGTCAAGAGACTGGAAATGCTGGAGTCTTTTCAGCAGAGAAGAGAATATGTTGTACAATGCACACAAAGCCCATCACATTTGGCACACAATGAATATTACAGCAAAATCTGTACTTGTGCTGCCCTGCCCTTTTGGATTTATGCTGCAAGACGTGTATCCAAGGGCACCAGGTTTTTTCCTTGTGGGAAACAGACCTTCAGAAAAGAAAAGATGGGAATCCAGAGCCAAAGCTCAGAATACTGCATGCCACTATGAAAAAGGTATGGGGAGAAAAAGGTAAAGATAAGTTACCACTCATTTACTAACTCCCTGGCTCACAACCACAGTCTAGTCTAGTTTAGCAGAAGTGAAACGGACTGCTGACCTAGAGACTACAGTGTGGTCATCTTGTTCCAAAGAAAGACTGAAAAAAATATTGTTGCTAGAAAATAACAATCAGATTCAAAGCAAAATGGTAGAATCTAAAGATTTGTTAGAAAATCCCATCTCTTAACTCTTCATTTGCTTTTTTAAGACAAAAAAAGATATTTTTACCTGCCAACATGTCCTTAAATATTGCTTCATAAAGGATGTTGAGAGCAGTAGAAGCAACCTTGGTGTGTTGTTTGGCTGAGTAGTGTGGGGGGGTGGCAGCACTGAATTGTTTATAAAGTATTTTAACTTTGGAATTTGTTCTCATTATACTGCAAGCTTTAGCATGATACACCTCCTAAACCAGAAACTTAAGGAATAGGTTGTTTCACAAACAGCCACAGGCTGTTTCCAGGGCAAATGGATGCAAAACTTCCGGTCATTCCATGAAAATAGATATATGCAATTTGAAAACCATCAGGGCAAAAAATATAGTTGCATAAAACAAATGCACAAACTTGGAGGCTTGAATTAGATGCTGGGGAGAGCACACTGGGTAGCTGAGAAAATTACTGTCTTCAGGTCCCTCTTTTCCCCCTCATGTTCTGGTGCATTCAGGTCCAAACCTTCCTTACAGCTGGGAGCTTTGGCTCAAGTGAGGGCTACAGCCCTCTGCTGCCAACTTACTCCTGGAGTCAGATACCCTGGGAGCATCATCTTCTAAATTTGAGGCTCTAAATTCATACTCCAGTGACAGTTTCTACTGCATTGCAAGTTTTATCCATCCTAAAAACTTACTTTGTCTGTGTAATGGGTTTGCATAGCCAGGTTTTGGCAGCAGAGGGGCCACAGGGGTGGCTTCTGTGAGAAGCTGCTAGAAGCTTCCTCCATGTCCGGCAGAGCCAATGCCAGGCGGCTCCAAGACGGACGTGCCGCTGGCCAAGGCTGGGCCAATCAGAAATGGTGGTAACGCCTCTGTGATAACATATTTAAGAAGAAAAAAAAAAGTTATTGCACAGGTGTAATTGCAGACAGAGAAGAGTGGAGCGATGAGAGGAAGAGCTCTGCAAACTCCAAGGTCAGTGGAGAAAGAGAGGGTGCTCCTGGTGCCAGAGCTGAGACTCCTCTGCAGCTCATGGTGAAGCAGCTGTGCACTGCAGTTCATGAAGGACCAGATGGATCTCTGCAGCCCATGGAAGAGACCCATGCTGGAGCAGGAGGCTGCTGGAGAGAGGGCTGTGAACCTGTGGAGAAACCCATGCTGGAGCAGTCTCATGGCAGGGACCTGCTGACTCACGGAGAGGAGCCCACACTGGAGTAGATTTCCTGGTAGGACTTGTGACACTGTGGGGGACCCACACTTGAGCAGCCTGTGACTGAAGGACTGCACCCTGTGGAAGAGTGACCCGTGGTGGAAAAGTTCATGGAGAACTGTTGCCTGTAGGATGGACTCACGCTGAAGAAGTTCATGAACTGTCTCCTGTGGGAGGCACCCTATGCTGGAGTAAAGGATTCCTCTTGCTTAGCAGCAGCAGAAACAACCTGGGATGAACTGATCATTATCCCCATTCCCCGTCTTCCTGTGCCACTGTGGGGGAGGAGGTAGATCTTGGGAAGGAGGAAGGGGTGGGGAGAAAATGTTTTTAAGATTTATTTTACTTCTCATTATCCTGCTCTGATTTTATTAGTAGTAAATTCAGTTAATATCCCCATTTTGAGTCTATTTTTCCTGTGACAGCATTTGTTGAGTGATATCTCTCCCATACCTTATCTCAACCCATGAACCCTTCATTGTATTTTCTCTCCCAGGTCCAGTTGTGGAGGAAAGTGATAGAGAGTCTTTGGTGGGTGCCTGGTGTCCAGCCAGGGTCAACCCACTACAGGCTGAAAGAAATCAAATTTTGTGAATGTGAATCACCAGAGCAATGTGGTGAAGAAAGGTGGAATATAGGTCATCCCAGTCACCAGTTCTCTTATGTTGCATACAAGAAGTAACATGAAAATAGCAGCATGGAGGACACCACATGTCGCTTGGCTACACAAAATCTCAGAACTTCAACACATGAAATAGATGTCAAATCCTTTAGAGAGAGATTTTTGATTAATTTTCATTTGTCAGTTTTCTTACACTCCATAAGTCAGTTCAACTTCAAAGTTCCATATCTGGGTTTCCAGCTAGTGTTAGATTTAGCAGCATCTTAACTTTTCACAGTTATCATTTCACCACAGAGGATACTGACTTTCAGCAAGAGCTACACTTAAAAGCTATCAAACATTCATGTATGGATTCTTTGTGTATAAGTATTAAAACAATACAGATCTCACTGCACATTTCAGCACTTGGTTGAGTTGTGCAAGCCAGCATGAAGTTTGTTGCAACATTCATTTCCTTGATCAAAGCCCTTCTGATGAACTTCATATTCAATTCAGATGAATAGAAGCAAGCAGCAGTGACGACTTGCCTGCCCTCCATAGCACACTGAACCAGCAATAAATCATGTCAGCAACATTTTTCCACACCAGATATCTGCTGCCATGACAACACTGCCATATTTACAAAATACTCTTAAATGTGTTTTAAAATTCTGATTCACAAGATGGCAGTAAAGATACTGTGTGCTGGCTTAATCTGTTTTGCTCCAGCCACCCTTTATGTGGGTTAATCAGTGATTAAAGTCCACAAGGCAAGGTGCTGCTCAGGAAACCTGCTCTGGAGCCCTGGCACGGCCTCACTGCCATTGCAGGCTGCTGGGCACCCAGCAGCCAAGTCCTGTTTAGTCAGCAGTCCTTTGGTGGGGAAAAAACAGACTCCAGCAACACCACAACAGGCAACAGAAATACACATGCATGTGTTTCAGGACCACCTGCAACCTTTGCAATTAGAAAGGTTTTGTTTTGCTGTCTTCTCTTTTTGCAGAGACAGTAAGGTTTAGCACTGAGTATCAACCACAAACTCCAGGACTGCTATGCGAGATAACAGTGCTGAGAAGGGGCCAATGCTAACAAAACCAAGGTTGATGGCCACAGGGATGCCTCATCTTTTCCCCCTGCTCTTGTCCTGGCTCCAAGCTGCCAGCGTCTGGAGACAAAAGCTGAAAAGGCAGAAGAAAGAGCAGTGCCAGGAAGGTAGCTCGCCATGGTGGTGGAGTCTGAACAGCCACAGCGAGTATGTCTCCCTTTGAAACCTCACTTAATTCTTCCCAGCAGAAACAGCAGTACTCAACAGGTTACATAGGCAAATGTGGTGGAAATATTAAGTCAGTGTTCAAATGCCTCAGGAGAGGAAAAGTATCTGCAGAAGGTGTGGTCTGAAATATTCCTTTTTTATGAGAAGAATTGGTTTTTCATTTGGATGAAAAGGGAAAAAAAGGATGAAATAGAGTAGTCCTAAAAACCTTGCAAACCCTGTGCAACTAAGTTAACAGGAGTTGGATTGACATGCATCACCCAGCAGCACTGTCTAGACCTATTTCAATAGCCTTCTCTTTCAAAAAGCAGCAGAGACCACAGCAACAGAAACACAAGTATTTCCTGTGTTAGTCTGGCAGTGGTGGCTCAGTGGTCCCTGGAAAGCATAATTTCAGACAGATGACAGACTCAAATCACTAATGAAATTTCAGGTAGTGCAGACACGAGCTCTGTAGCAAGTCCGTATGCAAACAAAAAGGATCTTCCTACAAATAAAATAATGTTTTTATCTGAAAAAGAGAAACACTGTATTTGCCATATGAACTAATCTTAGTTTTTCAGCAATCTATATAGACACTGATTTGATAAATAGAAGCAGGCACAGCAGTAAAAGCATTTTTACACAGTACAGCACTTGTTCATGTGGAAATGTTGCAAAACAAGTTATCCTCCCCAAACACACCATTTTTGCTTTAGGAAAACACTGTGCAGATTCCAAAAGCATAGTTTAGACTTGCACATTATATTGTATTGCTACATGGTACTGCAGTTTGCTTTGCTCTATTAGGTCTTCTATAGCTGCACTATGGTAATACAGTATAAGGCACCCCTTTAAAACAGCATATGGTATTTCAGATTTACCAATTTAAAAGATTCTGGCCTGGAATAATCTCATAGTCTTCCAAGCAATCCACTTGAGCAAAAGAGTAGAAGATATACACCCTTGGCAAGCCCCAGAAATGTTGCTGTAACACAATCAATGAGTCCTTGAAATAACCTTCACACTTAGGTCCTTCACACAATAGTCCTACTAATCTTAAGTTACAGCTACAGTGAGTATTTAACCAAAGTCCACACCCTGCCATGGCAGTAATTACTATCCAAACCTGTAGAAAATAGAGCTGTAGTTTCTAAGAAGTCCCCTATCCAATAATCATTCTGATGAAGGTGCTACTAAAACTAAACCAAACCTGTCCATTAGAGAACATTTCATTAAGCCTCTCCCAAAATCCACTGCATCATCAGATGTGCTGTTTCTAGTAGCTGTCAAGCTAGCAACTACCCTTCTTTTCAGGTAAGAGGACAGGCATAAACATTGCCACCATGTCTATAATAAACACACTTTTCTAGGGCAGAAAGGTGACCCAGGGAAGTACTTCCAGTGTAGTTTCAACACAGAAGCTTGCATGTTGTGTGGTTGTTAAAGTCTAGTTCATGATTGAAGACCAGCAACAGAAGAACAGAGCTCTGTTTGCAGACCTGCCTGTTTACTTGGCAACTAATGCAGCTGGATCAGCAGGAACACCCAAAGGAGGTGCAGAGTAAAGATCATGTTGAGGCCACACAGGGGACCTATGACAGAGGAAGAAACCAAATTCAAACATGTCAGGATGCAGAGTGCTGTTCTGACTCTTTGATCAGTTCAGTTCCACCTGATCAGATGCGAACATTTATATATTGTTGTCTACCTTTTGACAAAGGTTACTTTTGTGACAGCAATTAGCAGCAAGTATGCAGGTACAGAATACACAAAAATAACTCAAGTAGTACATCTACCAGACAGGCAGTTGGGACTCTTAGAGAAAGGTGTAGGACAGCAGCCAAGTCAGAATTGAAAGACATGGATGAGAGGACAAGATGTTAAAAGAAGTGAAAAGACCGAAAGAGCCAGCTTATGAAAGGCTGAACTGTTGTTCAAAGCATTTAGTGTTATGTAAACTCTAAAACTGCAGCAAGAGGGAGTTTAAACTTTGTCCATATCAAAAAGAAATGCAAGATAGAAGAACAAAGGTAAACCCAAGGTATTTGAGTGAAAAATGCCATGCACAGCCCTACAATTACTTTTTTCCCTTTTCTTCTTCCCATGGTTATGCAAGAAATGCCCTCCACCAGCCCCACTGGCTGGAGAGAGAGTACTCCCTTACCTACTCAGTAACAACCTATAAAGTTATGAGAAGCACAAGCATACAAATCAGCCCTGCTATAGATGAGAAAAAATGTAGGCAGCAGTATAACAGCATTTAATAATCCACAAAGAAATGAAAACCCAAAAATTAATTGTGTTGCTTTACACTGGTGAAGATAAAGCAGCCTCTCTATAACAGAAAACAACTTGTAGTTCAATGCTTAGGCTAGGAAGAAAAAACTGGTTGCAATCAACATGGTAAAAATTTAACAGTGCAATTAATCATGTCATGCAACAGGTATCTAGTGTCTGGTGACAACACTTCAGTTTAAGGGTCTTGAGATGACCACATCCAACATCAACGTACACAAGACAATCTCTTTTCCAAGAACGAACAGTGATAAAGCCCTATTAGAGTACTCACCAAGTGATAAGAATCTACCATCTATGCCCCAGTATCCAAGTAACTCAAGATAGTAAGAGAGGTATAAGAAATACTAAATCAGATAAGAGGTTTCCAATCACCAGACGTGATACTAGGGACTGGCAAAAGCAGCCTACCAGGACAGCATTTGTTTAAAGGCCACAAACATGTCAGTGGTATATCAAGTCTGGCTTATGGCACCTAGAAGCAATCAAGGACATCCTCCTCTACCCTCCCACTCTCCCTGCCGTGACTCTGCATACCATTGCATAAAAATATGTTCTTCTATTCTGATGAAAAGCAAAATGTTTTCTAGTAATTTGAATGGGCAAGGCATTTATCAGTATGTACACTGTTGGCTCATTCTCTGGCTAACTCAGCCAGTAACAGAGTGCCCCATATTCCACAGCTGACTCAGGCTCTGATGTCCTGTAACACCGTTCCCACTTCAACTGCCATTCAGGGTAAGCTGTGAATGCCTCTGGATATTCTGTGTCATCTTGTCAGTGAGCAGCAGAAAAGCAAAGAGGCAGGCGATTCCTTGCCAGTGACCCCAAGCCAAATAATGCACACAGCAGTTGTACAACCCCAGCTAGAATGTTATTGCCATTACTGGTCACATTGTTTAAACACAAGATGCCATAAGCAAGTCTTATTAAACCAAATTTTGGATGTATAACACTTCTTAGAGGAAATCACTGTGTTTTACGTTTACTACTTTGTGTAAAACAAAATAATTCTTTGTTTCCTTATTCATGCACGGAGAGGAAATAAAAATGCAAGAAATGTAAAATCAGAAGGAAAAACTGGCAAGTTTTAGAGACTATTTAAAATCAGTTGTGGAGCTTATGTGCTACAGCTGTGTTCCAGAGAAGTTTCAGTATGCTCTAACCCTCTAAAAAACTTTTAGGTGCACAAACCCTATAGAACATTTTGCTTATCGATCTCTGTAGAGGTAGCTTCCGAAAAATAAAAGGTAGCAGAGAAGCTTGATGAAAACTTCTTCAACCAACACAATGCTCTATTTGGAAATACTCCTGTAGCACTTTTAAGATCACAAAGTGCTTTCAGGCATAGGAATTAATGTAAAAACACTCTGTATTAGAAAATGGAAGTAGTGACAGTCATTTTTATTCTGAAATCAAAGTGAAACATGGGGCAGACACTCAGGAATCATTATCAACCCCCTTCCACTAGGAAACTAATTTCTAGGTTGGTACAACTCATTTTACTATTGCCATAAAAAGATGACAAGAAAGAACAAACATTAAAATGCTTTACAGGAGCACTTTCTTGCTATTCTTCATCAACAGCAGTTATCTCAGAGTCTCTAAGCTGGAGTCAGCTAACAATTTAATACAAGAAAAAAAAATTCCCTACACATATGAACTTGAACCAAAAGGTATTTTAAGTCAATTTACCTTGCTGTCAAGCCTATTAATGACCTAGCTACTTTGATCAAGGTAATCAGCAAGCCATCACAACTTGTTAACTCTCAGCCCTACACCAAGCCCTAAGCGACTTAGGTTGCTATTTTGACCTGTGAATTTTCTCCTCTTCCATTTCTCTGCACTTTATCCCAATCAAGTACAGCACCTGCATAGTGCCATTCATGAAGTCTGGGAAGATACTGCTGCAGTTACATCCAGAAGCCACACAATACTGAAACTGGATGGTCCCTTTTCCCCATAAATTCTAAAACTGTGTTTTGGTATGGTTTTAGAAGGGTTCATGTATTTTGAGCTACCGGCAGTTGCAGCCTGCAGAGCCTGAACATCATGGGCAGTACAAGGCCTCCTGTAAGAGGGCAACAGAGGTGCTCTTAGCTTTCGTGAATCTCTCCTGCAGCATAAATCAACCAGCCTGCACAGTGCCAAGCAATGCAGCAATGGAGAGTTTGGAAACACTAGTCATCCACCAGTGCTGGGAAAGCAACTGCCACAGGGGAGAGGAAGAGGAGCACAACTGTAATTATACCAAAGGGTTCCTGTCAACAAGAGAAATGGGCAGAAAGAGCCAACCATAGCAGTAGCTAGATAAGGGAGACCCACAGGATGAACAGCAGGATAGCAAGATTTAGGGTAGGGAAGAGAAAACACGGTAGACTATGTTGACAGAGGTTTTAAAGGGGTGTAGAGGGTTTTGCCCCTTAGCCCAAGTCAAGAACAAGCTGCAGCAGTACCCCAGCAAAAACAAGATTTGCCCAACTCTAGGGAGTACTAGAGATCATACACTCTCATCAACTCAACTGGTATTATCGGAAGCCTGGATGTGAGCACCAGAAAGGGTGCTTAACCAAGGGAGTGGAACTGCCTGGGTTCACAGTAGATTTTGCTGAAATAGTGAAAGTAAAATTGCTCAAAAAGTACTCAGAAAAAGAGAGAAGAGCCCAAAAGAGAGTATTAGTGTAATTGTGCATTTATTCCAACAGACACAAATTGAAACTGAAAGAAAACACAGTTCTAACTCTGACACAGAGCACCTTTATCCTTAGACATTTCCCTTCATGTAAGATTTTAAAAGTATGTCTTACAGCACTTCTGCACACTTCCTTTGTTACCTGGTGAAATCTCTAAATAGCAAATTTTACTTCAGCTTTTCATATGAAGATGTAACATAGCCAAAATGTCTCTGTACCCTTATTCCTCAGGAGAGCTTATATGTCTGTTCAAAGATACTTAATAGCCCAGTTGCTCCTAACTTTGAACATAAGAGTTATACTCAAACTGATTTCAGGAGTGCAAATTTTCTTCCAAAGAAATGAAAAGCCCAGCATAAGTTCCATATTCACTGAAGCAGAAGTTTCCTATACAGAGGTACAAATTGGTTTTTCGCATGAGGTTTAAAAAACACCCAAAGACTCTTACAACAACTTTCATCTACTTCAACTGGAAAAAAAAAAAAAAAAAAGGACAGAACAAGCCTAGTCCTCTTGCCCTTCTTGTTCCCTTATAACTGAGTCAGCTACTAGAACTTTGCCTGCTTCTAGTACCATCTTACAAGTAGGAGACATTAGTGCAGACAGCCATTTCCAAGTTGCCCAGATTGGTGGTATGTTTTTTTCACCCCACTACAATAGGGGAGTTTCTCCACATTGGAACAACAGAACTCCATCTGATTGCCTCATCCAAAGACAGTGTCCCCATCTCCCGCAGCATGAAGTTCTCAAACAAGCCAAACCTCTGCAACAGAATGCAAACCTAAGCATTCTGCTACTTTCAATGCACTTGCTATCAGAAGGTTGTAGATTTATCGCAGTATCAAATATCCAGTCCTGTGAAATTCAAAAATTTTCTTCAGAAGATACCTACATGTGTCCTTCCTTGTACTCCAATCACCACACCACACGTAGGTTAAGACCTACTGCGAATATGCAGTAGCATATTAAATGCTTCATTAAAAAAAATGAAGTCAAACCCACATTTCAGCTGCTATAGATATGTCAGAAGTAGGCTTCTCGTGAAGGAGAAGAACAATCATTCAGACAGATGAAACTAAACACAGTACTACTGAATTCTTCCACGTAACCTGTAAATCCAGTATATAGAGGGGAATAATGTTTATAGACATGCACATAAAGACATCTGAGGAATTCTGATGCCAACATGAAACTATCTGGGGCATGGCAGTCAAGCAAAGCTAGTGCCTGGACAAAGGGCATTATAATAAGAGCTGAGCAAATCCCAAGTGTTGCCCACCCAATGACTCGGCATTCTATCAACATTGATCACTCATGCTACACCTCTGCTTGGCACTGCTGTCTGCAAACACATCAAGGTGATAGTTTAAGATGTACGCTGGGGAAAGCATAAGAAAGTAAAACAAAGCATGAGCCAAACAGGGTGTACAGGTCCTACCTGAGCAGCAAGTTCAATCAACTCACTTGATGGCTACTGGAAACCAAAGTATTTAACTGTCTTTCCACTATTGCTCTTATACATTATGTTGCCATTCAACAAAAACAAAATTATATTAATGCATAGTAACAGACAGTGAATTTGTCTTTCAGACAAATATCAGACTAATTCTTTTATCCATCAGCTGATCATAGCAAGTCTTTACTTCCTTTGGCTCCAAGAAAAATAGCAGAATCTCCCCAGCATGCACATGGCATAATCTCCTAATTCAAAGATATCCCTTCTCTCAGACAAAGAGCAGGACATTACTCTCTTCTATATATCTGCACAGGAGCCCCTGGTGGTCTAGTGGTAAAGGCGCCGCGCTGTCACCGCGGAGACCCGGGTTCGATTCCCGGTCAGGGCCACTCCTGGGCAGGTGGGGCTCGTTAACCCTTAAAGGCAACCCACCTACGTCCTAAGGACCTCGCTGCCACCGTCCAAGCTCGCTTGGCCCCGGCAGATGCACCTTAGGATTAAAGGGTGGGCTCAGTTCCGCGCACACTGTGTCTCACCTAAAAAATCCAATGCGCAGGCTGGAAGGTGTAAAGACCTTCCCCGGATCTTCGCTCGCGAAGACTGGCCATTATATTATTATATCTGCACAGAAGTGCTTTGTCTTCACAATGGCTGGCCAGGGAAAGAATGTAAGCACTTCTCCTTCAGAAGTAAGTTTTCTTTTTCCTTACCAATAGATTTACCAACATGTTAAATGAAATACAAGCTGTCTTTTCAATACCTCTCTGGTAGTAGATGTAATCTTAAGACACAAACAGCTTGTTCAAAAAATCCTGAGCAGCTTCATTCTACATTTATAAATATATATGTTATTCTTGAATTATAGCATGGTTTTTTCACACAGCTTACTTTACATAAACACTGCCTCCCTGCTCCATTCTGGCTTGCTTTGAAAAAATAAAAAAAACCCCCCACACTTTCCTGCCACTGCAGCACTTATGACAAGCACGCCCCATCTCAGGGTGAAATATTTACAACAACTGGAAAGAGAGACACCAACTGTGTGGAACAAGAAAGAAAGTCAAGAGTACTCTAGATTTAGAGGGAGATAAACTCAGATTTTTTTTCAGAAAGTTCTTAGGTTTTTTTCATGCGCTGCCTTTTAAAATTAATTTCAGTAGATCAGTGCTTACAGGTAAGTGATCAACTTCCAATCTCTCTCATGTTGGTTAATTAGATTTTCCTATATGCACATTTTTTGATCATTCCTATGGGGCTCTAAATCAAACACAAACTTTACATGGACTTTTTTAAATTTAAATTAAGATATTTGCTTACTTAAAGGACAGTATCATGCAGTAGAGTAATTGCTGTATGGCAGTAACCTCACATCTGCCTTTATTTTAAGGAGTTTTGCTAGAAAATGATGGTGATCAAAACTGAAACACTGTCTTTAGATTGCCAACTACTACCATTCAACAATGGCCAGAACTGAGAAGCTGCCTTTCTATTGTATCCATTTCTATTATTTAGATGAAATAGCAGCACTATATGTAAGAACAAAAACTAACCTGTACACTATTATAGTTCTTCATTTTAAGGAAATTTTTCTGTCTCTCCTTGGTCCTCTATCAAAGGGACTCAATTTTCTATGACAAAATACCTGCACAACAAAACTTAATCCTAGTTTTCAGAAATTGCAACTGCCTTCATTTAGATCTTCTTATAAAGAGAAAGGTAGTTGGTTTATTTTATTTTTTACAAAAATTTTGACTCTGTCTATTCTACTTTAACAAGACTAAAAATACATTTTAGATTTTAAATATAACTTCTGTTAGTAATATGTATATTTACAAGCACACACGTAAGGCTGCCTAGCAGTCCTGCAGTTACCTAGTTGTGAATCCACAAGTCTTGTCACCACAGTGCTCCAGTCTAAGCATTGAAACTGTTTCAGCTCTGCTCAATGCATGTGAGTTCGAATTGCCAGAGTTTTCAGAAAGGAGACTGTGCACATCAAGTGAAAGTAGAGTGCTTCTGACACTCAAAATGATCTAAAATATTGAAGTAATGTGGATCCAACTCAGGGTCAGGGCTTGAAATAATTAAATGACTGAAGAGGAAAGAATGCAACACCTTTTAGTTTTGCATAAATAGTACTAGTTCAGTACTCTGCTCTCCTAATGCCTGACATGTTTGATTTAAGCCTTTTTTGGGGGGTTTACATCTATGTAAAACCAGGCACTATGAGCATCTCTTTGGTAATGCATTTCTGACCTATGAAGAACAGCTATCTGCATCAGGTTGAACAATATCAGATGTTTGATGCTCTTTCATTACAGGTTGGTGGAAGGGTAATCTCTTTTGGTGGTACTTGTCACCTCAGTTCATAAATGGGAAATCCCACTCCAGAAGTGGAAGGCAGCCAAACAATGAGCCCATCTAACTCCATTTAAGTTACAGGTCCAAGGTACGATCTAGGTTAGGGACAGTCAAAGGGCAAAGATCTCTTTGTGAATGAGTTTTAAATTATGATGAATTTGAGTTCAACTGCATTTAATGGTCTTACCAGGAACATCTGGTTATATTCTGGTTGATAATCAGGAGCAGCAGAAGCAGCAAAGCATGCTGCACTAAGGGGCAGAGCCAGTACTATATTATATAGGGAAATGAGGTGCACAGACTGAACATTTAGACTTATCTTGCTTAGTGCTGTGCTTAATACAGATGGGTCAGTTTACATGCCAGTTTTTACTCACTGTTTAGTTTTAACACAGAACACAGAGAGAGAGATGAAGTAATAAGAAACATGCTGCTCAGTTCATTTATCTTGGGGATACACTATGTATTATATTCCAGACCTGGGTCAGACATCTGAAAGCATTATGGTTAGTAGCAAGTTAAACTCCACATACATTCCCAAATCAGCTGAATTCAAGTTGATATATCTGCCAGCAATAGGAGAGGAACAAAAGGAAAAGATTGTGCTTAGAAGACTCTTAATTTTCTCAGAAAATCATACCTGTTGACCTTTTGCCTTTGTCATTTTGCAAAGGAAGACTTTGACCCTAGTCTTACTTAATGTGGATGCCATCTGCCCGTGAAGGATGCTGGCCAGGAGATCCATCTCTGTGTGCCAGGATGAGAATGCCCTGAGCTGCTGTAGCAAAGGAGTCCTGAGGATGGTAAGTTATTCCCCAGGACAGCCCTTCCCCACGTCCCAGTAACAGCACCAGGGCCACAAAGAGCAAACACTGGATTTTTTTGGACAATGTGTTAGGATGGGGAAAGAGATACAAAGAAGGATCTCATGTCAGTACACCTGAAATTCTGTCCAACCACCCTAGTGAGGCTAAGGAAATAATTTAAAGGCCAGTTTACAGTATAGGTAGATGGCCGCTGTTCAAGCTAACATGCTTGCCCCCCTTCCCATTCTCATCTGCATTTTCCCTCCAATTTTTGACCACACCAGTGCCCTAGGAACAGTGGGGAGAACAGGACCAGGGAACTGATCTTGCTGAGAACTAATGCAACACCACAAGATACATATGTTAGTGCTTCACCAAATCAGTTCCATGATCTGACACAGCTTGGCTGCACGAACTACTGCTGGCACAAGACAGACATCAGAGAACAGGATTACCTACTCTGCAGTCATCAGAAAAGATAGTTCAAGAAACACTGAGCTTTTCTTTATGCCTTTTGTTCTACCTCTGCATTTAATAAACACATACACAATTATACTCATTTTAAAATTGAGATATGCATCTGATACGCGGTTATTTCCTATTTGTTCTTGTCAGCCTAATTTCTAAATAGCCTTTGGTTTGTTCGTGGGATTTTACATTATCCAAATGACATCATTTTCTGGCAACTATGGCAGGCCTAGCCTGTGAGTCACTTTACAAAAAGAGGGGGAAACCACGCTAGCAAAGAACATGCAATTCAAAGGTTTCTATTGTTCTAGTGAACCGTGGTGTCCACACAAATTCAGTCAACTGCTCAGGACAGAAAAAGCAGCTATAAATCTAACTTTAGACTCAAATCAAAAAGAGCATCTTGGAGAAGCGATCAGGCAGATACAATTGTACAGTCCCAAAAACTGGAGCTACATGATCACATGCTTGCATGGATTGGTTTATTAATGGTCAATACATGGCAGGTGTGTGAGCACACACTGAGCTGCAAGTTACTTTACCTGCATTTTTCAGCTGAGAATTTCCACTGTGATAAGCACCAGCTTCACTAACTTCGTGAAAAAGACAGAACTACAGGACTACAACAAGGCTTTTCTACTCAGCCCTGTCCAACCCTCCAATTAATCTATCTGGGAAATAGATGGAAAGAGACCCAGAAGACTATGGAAACAACTTCTCATTACAGACTGTCTTGAGGAATAATGCTAATTATCACAGAAGTGTTTCCAGTTCTTCACTGTATCCAGACGCTCATCTACCCTGAGAAGAATGTTTCTTCTTTAGTCACTAATTGGATCTTGTTTGTAAAGCCAATCTTTGTTTCTAAGTCTGTCACGTTTTGGGAACAAGGGTGCTATAGGGGCAGAAGATTCAAATGCCTCTCTACAGCTGACAGAGACACTAGAAACACTGTCCATAGATAAAAGGATGTCACACATTAATGTACTTTATTTTCCTTTTTGCTTTTATTTTGTAGCTTCAGTAAGATCTAACACTAACTCTTTTCAAGTTATGTTGGAAGTGTTTGATCTACTGCAACTGCAGAGTCACATTTCAAATATTTACTAACCAGGAGGGCTATCTGCATGTTGAATGAAAGGTTTATTAATTGCTTCAAGAAACATATATTCCAAGAACAGGTTCTGCTCTTTGAAGGCAATGGCACCTACAGGAGCAAGATACAGGTTTGCTGTACCAATGTCTCTCTAGTTTAGACTGAAACTATTTCTCCTTCCCAAATAATAGGGTTACTTGAAAACACTAAAAATGTTGTGACTGAGTTTGCAACGTGCACATCTTAATGTGACATCAGAAATAGATTTCCCCAGGTTTTTCTACCCCTTGTAGAGTAATTATAAGAGTAGCTATAACTTTTTAAAATTGATCACAAATTGATAATTTACATCCAATTTATGTAGTTTTCACATGTTTCTGCTCTTCATGACATTTACAAACTAATGCAATTACCATTAAAAAAAGCCACCCCCATGTTATAGTATTGTCTAGTGTGCTCTTTCTTTTAAGTCATCTGCTACTTTAGCTTGCTTACCTCTGGCCCAGAAGAGGCCAATGCTACAGCTTGTTCTTTCAACTCAAACAGGGAGCACACTATCCTGAAGTATTGTTTACTCCAGTCACAGTAACTTCTCCCAGCAGACAGCACTAGATCAGCATTCAGACACATGTACCAGATGGCCTCCATGGGCCAAAAAGTCCTCAGCAGTAAAAAGATACAGAGCAAAGCTGCTGTTAAGCCAGCTCTACCTTATCCTATCTTCACCCTGCCCTTCATCTGTCCTCAGCAGTCACTGAGACATCACCCAGAGAGTCACAACCTCTCCCATCTGCTGCAGCTGTGCTTCTAACAGCAGAAGAGCAGCAGAGGGGCTTTCACTGTCTGTGCTTTTAGACCCACGTGCAAGAGAAAACTCACATGTTCTAAGCAGTCACATCAACTGTAGCACTAGTGAAGAATGACAAACCTGACAGGCGGTAACAGGACAAACAGAACAACAACCCCCATTGGCTACTAACACCACATTTAGTCAGTGAAAGCACAAAAAAGTCTTCAAGATGTTTTGGGGTTTGTATCAACTTCAATTATCAAAAAAATTTCTCAACTTGACCTCTCACTTTTTTTTGCTACACTCACAGTAAGCTATATAACGGTACATGTCTTCTAAAAATAGTCACAAGGAAGGTGCCCCAAGCTGAGTTATTAAAAATTCAGATGATTTTAAAGCTGGTTTTGAACATTAGAAAAATTATTCCATTCAACCATCGTGGTGTACTCTCATGCAGAGATGGAACAAGTTTATTAAATTACAATTTGTCTTTTAACAAAAATGTACATGAAGATTTCTGAACATTAATCGCCAAGAAATCCTACTGATTCCAGTATTTTGTATCAAATTATTAAAAGCAAAATACTTCAAGACAGAGAAGATTACTGTTTGTTTTCTATCTGCTTTTCAAAAATTAAAGACTATTACTTGTGAATATACCACAATACACTAGAATTCGTGGGGAGCTAAAATCAATCACACTTTAACATCTCAAAAAAGATGGGAAAATGGGTCTTCTCTACACTTGTGAAGGTGACAGAAGACAAGAGGGGAGCATTGCTTTCACAGTAGTGGAGGAATGGCTTTGTCTAATTCTTATGCTCACTGAATCTGGGTGCAGCACTCATTCCTGGTCTTATTAAGCAGAACAGCTTTTTGATTAGAGAGCAATTTCCCCAGCACTTGGTTGCCTGGAGAAGGAACAGTAACCAATGCCCACCTGGGTGACTCAAGTCAAATCTACTATATCCACGTGGAAATTGAAACCACAAGAGGAAAGCACAGTATTTCTGATGGAAAAACAGGAGATCTAAAAAAGTACCATTTTCAGTTTTGTCAACCAGAATAAAATACTGTTGTTTTGTATGTACTATTTATATTTATACTCAAAGGCTAATACTCAAGTCAAACCATTGGACTTAGCCAGATCTGTTACCTGCTTTGTTAAATCTTGTCCAAATACTTACAGAAGTTGTTTTTGTCTCACTACACCTGAAACTGTTATTTTTAGGACAAAATTTTCACCTGTTTATGTGAGCAAGTATTTTAATTTCGTATGCTTCTTCAGTCACTCTCTGAGAAGGTTTGGCATCATAAGTGTGTTGGCTTTACAGAGTAAATCCAATGTGATGTCATTTCTTCTCACTATCAGAAAACCCAAAGCAAACAGTTTAAGACAATTCCAGCCGTGTATCTAAAAGGTTGTCTGAACATCAAAAACATGCCAGAGAACATAAACTGGAGTGACAGTCACACAGGCTGGACAAGAGATCTCATAGCTCTATACTTTGCTTTTCAGCACATTCAAAGATGTATAAATATATTTATTAATTGGTCTTAAAATGCTTTAAGTTTCATTTTCTCAGAAGTTAATGATACAAATTGTTTTTAAACATGTAATTTCTCTGTATTACCTACTTCAGAGGGTATAACCAGAGCTTGAAGAAATGTGACAGGTTTATAACTAGCTTCAGTTCTGAGTACCATTAGACCACTATTTTTGGTACAATAATTCACGCTTCTTTGCACACAAACAGCATTGAACACTATTCAAGCAGCTGTTACAGAGCACAATCATTTATCCCAGCAGTTGCATTGTTAGAACTCACAGGTGTGTGAATGTGGTGAAAAAGAAAAGCAGCATTCCCTAAGACCGAAGGCTCAAAGCTATTCAGTTACTTCCAAAGGAATTGAAACACAGCACTTAGAATCATGTCAGGTTGAAATCCAAGTAATACTTTTTTTTTTAATAAATGTATCTAGACATTTTTCTATGCATTTACATAGAATGCAGGAATGACTAAAAGAGAGTAGTCTAATTATCCTTCTGAGACCTGAGTTGCTGCTCAATTTTTTTTTTTTTTTTTTTTGACTAATCAACAGATCAGAGCTTCGTAGAGATCCAAGTCTGTCACTGAATCTTAGGTCATTATTCCAACCTATTAAAGATGATGTACATGCCTGCTCTTTGTTGAAGAGGTCAGCATATTTCATTACAACATATAGTCAGAAGCTGCCTGTTTCACCTCATTTGAGTATTTGTTCTATGTATGCTTGCTATTAGCATCTCCTCCACAAACCTAGGCATTGCCATGAGTCTGAGGATGGTAGTACTCATTATCTTCTGAAAAAGCTTTACTCTGCTGTCAAGGCACAGATCACCAGAGTCAACTAGGCTGTTGTGCAGCTCGAGGTAAGTTTACATTCTTGCTTGAATTCTTAACCTTGGATTTATGGGCCATATCTGGATTATTAACAATAAAAGTGGCACCACGTACACAGCATCTGAAGCTGATCTTCTGGGCATATCAAATTAGATGCTACAGCTGTGTAACTCTTCCACCTTTAGCAGTGAGAGCAAGTACAGAAAGGCTGTGTGTCTGTCACTACCTTTTCAAGTGACAAACAAACTGACACGCAAAGGTTCCTTTTCAGTAAAACAGAGCAGCATTATCATTTAACAGATATATTGTTCTTTCTTGCTTAACCTGTATTTTAGCCTTTTTGTTTGTTTTGTTTTTGGGTTTTGTTTGTTTGTGTGTGTGTTTTTTTTATCTAAGTGGTATTTAATTACATTCTCAGTGGGGATTATTTTAAAACAGCAAGAGTTATTTTCTAAAGAACCTAAACCTGAAGCAATCATGTAATACTAAAAATGAGAATGTAGGTGGGCTTTTTTTGCTGACTTTCAGAGCTCTGACACAACACCTTCATGATAAATTTTCATCTGCTCAATGGTGCTTGCACAGAGGTCTTCTCTGATATATCCATTTCAAAGGAAATGAATCTTGCACAAAAAGCAACTTAGTAACTGTCTCTAAATCCACATCTTGAACCAAACTAAAGTAACCAAGCCTAATCTATTCTGACCCAGAATAGGCTACTACTACAACTGCTGGGATTCCTACAGATACCCACAAGTATGCTGAGAGAAGCTGCAATAACCTCAAGCAGGTGATTATTACCCAGATGGCAACCTTGGCATCCAGCAGAAAGCTATTTTCATAAAGTTTCATTTTTGCTGTCCCATGTAATACAACCAACCTCTGACTTAATACTGTCTCGTAATGATCTCCCAAGTATCAGAGTTCCCCCACAAATGGGGAGCCAAACATATGCTTTCATTATTTGAGATAGCACTTATGAATAAGAATAATTAGACCATGAGTACGGGATTTACACACTTCCTACTTAATTGTGATAATGTCTTATCAGCAAGTCAGTGATAAGCATATGTGCACTTCTGGAGAGAATCAGATAAGATCACAACCTAGAAATATTGAATGCTAATTTGATTTCTAGATGCAAAGAAAGCCACAGCCAGTACTATTTGTCTTCACTGCCCAGTACACTGACTGTATTGCACCACTCACCAGTCCTACATCAAATGCTAAACTGAAATACCCAGTGAATTTCAATAGCTTCCAAATTCAAGGATAAAAGGCAATCATTGTTTTAATGCCTGGAAACTGTGGGATGAAGACTAACAATGAGGAACATCTGTTTACCATCAAATCACCCTCTGAGGATCAGAGAAGAGCATTAGCTGAATCAAAAGTATCTAGTGTTTCTATCTTCATGCATATCAACTGGAAAAATCAGTCATCAACAAAACTTTCCTTCTGCTTTCCACAGTAGAACCAAAAGGTGTCATGGGGATTAATAATCCAAAGGACAGATACAAAGGAGCATTGGAGTAACAAAGAGCAGATATAATTTGACTCTGAATTTCAATTTCACAATTACTTTCTAGCTAAAAAGAAATTCCAGGTAACTATCAACAGATCCTCACTGACAAGGCTGCCTGCAGCAGGAATGAGGGGAACAGGAACTGCATGAACAGAAGTGAACCTCTACTGTAAGTACATCTCTATTGTAAGGAGGACTACATATGGCTTACACCTTCACTTCAGCAAGGGTTTCCCTTGCCAGAAAAAGTATCTGTACTGCATAAAATAGCAAATGGCTGCTCTGAAGCCTAACCAATTCTTTTTTCCAGGAATAAAGAATGTCAGCCTGCAAGTAGCATGGTGCAGGACCTGCAGCTATGCCATGGCAGCTACTTTCTTTACCAGTGGCTGAAGCCAGTAGGAGAAAATCTCTTCCAGGTTGCAGCATAACTGCTTCTCCCCCAGGTCACATCAGCTGCTGGGGTTTCACTCTGAAAGAGGATGAAAGCTATTCAGGTCAGGGAGGCTTACTCTGTAGCAACCATGACTTGCATGAAAAAGAAATGCCCTTGGAATAAGACTACACCACATGGTTATTAATAAATAAACCAAATGGCTAGGTGCACCTCTTAAGACCAAGTTTGAATATCAAGAATCAACAGATGGATATCTGTTTTCTGTGTCATTATGCTTGTTCTCATGTAAAAAGGGGCATTCTTGAGTTGATAGCATTCAGTCATGGGGTAGGATAGCTTAAAAGGACAAATATTGCACAATGATTCCTTTCAAGCACAGCATACTGGCAAACGTCCACCCCTTGCAAGCAAGAAGTTTGACCTGGGGGGATGAACTTTCATCAAATTTAAAATCTCATTAAAATACTTAGTTACTGCTTCTCATTACAGCAAAAAGCTTAAAATGTGAGGGCAACACAAAGGTATCACCAGATTCTGAGCATGCAGACAGGCTGCTACAGTGCTTTAGTCATAATTTACCATCTTTACAAAACCAGGGAGATTATACCGATTCTGAATACTTTTGCTTCTGATGTTAAAAAAAGACCCATACCTCCTTGGGGCAATGCAGGGGACACCAGTAAAGAGTGCAATGCTATTTGGCAGTTATAAACAGGAAGCAAGTTTCTTTAACCCTTCCAAAACCAAAGGCTAAGGAAGATGCAGCAGTGGGAAGAAATAGGTTTGGCTGTAAGAGAGAATTGCAGAAAGGGAGCCAAAAGAAAAATTCTTCTTTCTTAAACCAAAGTGAGGAGGCAGAACAAGAGTTAGAAATCTTCATGAGGTTTGGATTTTTTTAGTTTTTGGTTGGGCTATTTCCACCACACCCCCTTTCAAAACATCAAATGACACTGACTGAGCTTCATCTAGGGTTTTGAAGAAGATCTGCTGAAAAATATCACAGCCACCTTCCTTCCCAAAGATAAAGTATGCTTCTTAAAAAGATGCTTCTCTGAGAATGCTTCAACTTTCATGCTTGCCACTAGCTCAGAAGTGGCTTTTTATGTATTGCTCAGACTACCAAAGTAGTCAAGGATTTTCAGCTTACTTTACTGGAAAATTAGCACACCAGTTTGAGGCATATGGCAAAGACAGCAGTGAGAGAAAGCCTTTGAATAAGGGACACAGCTGGTAGTGCTGTGCATACAAGGGAGTAAAACCCCATCAGTTAGTAAACGACAAGTAAGAAACAAATCTCTTGGATTTTAAGATTCCTTAAAAAATGAAAGCATAGAAAAGAGAAACAGCATAAAGACATGCTCAATATTCTTGCACAGATTATATTCTCCTTCTCAGTATTAAGAACAACTGGCATAATCAGAATAACTGGTATACTCGTGTTTTAGTCAGGATTTTCTCAGGTTTGAACAAGATATATCTCCAGTAAGACAACTGCCTTAAGTTTTCCTCCCATGCAAACTCAAAATAAGAGAAGACGAAAAACACAAGACAATGATTAGAACTTAAATTTCACATTCGCTTCTCATAGACGGCAAATAGCCAATCAGGAATAGATTCAAAGTTAAGTAGAAAGCAATGAGTGATCTTGAACAGCTGATTTAGGGAATACATCACATGAGCTTTTGTCTGGGTGACTTTTCTTTTTAGACAATTCACAAGTCACAGATTTAACCGGGTCAGTATAAAATACTGACAAAGCAGACTCCATCCCAAAAATGATCCTCATCCTAAAATTAGATGACTTCTTAGGTTTTGTTATCTCTCCCCATTCCTGAACTGCTTCACTGGCTTGATGGTTTTTTAACCATGCTTCTATAAATAGCACAGGTCTCCATTCTTCTTGATAAGTCTTGTCCTGTTCCCTGTAAGTCTCTTGGCTATTCAATCCTTCACTGTAAATAAAACAGTCATCTTCGAAACAAACTCCACCATAACACACTGAAGTGTATAACATCATGTTTTCAACTGTCAAAATTACTACAGCAAATTACCATTTGATTGTCAGGTATCTTGGTTATACCAACTATTTAATCTGGCACATTTAGAAGTTGTTTAATCTAAGGCGTAGCTACAAGACCTTGTGCCCCCCAAGAAAAGCACTGCCAAGGATAGGCAGACCTTGTTCTCCTCTCTGTAGCTAAAGTCACCTAACAACCACATAGGTATCATAAATGTGTTGATAGTTAAAGCATACCTAAGCTACTTCAACAGTGTGCTTTAGCAGTTCATTATTAGATGCAAATCATTGCTTACAGCATGATTGGACGGTTTACAGTTCAGCATCTGGATGGAGCAGAACAAAGATCTTATCCTTACAGAAATGAGCACTCAGCACTTGTTCTGAGGGAGGAGTAATGTTTAAGCTGCACTGATTCAAAATTTTCAAAATTGCAAAGAATTTTTTTTTAAATGATAATCCTTAGTAATATCGCAGTTCATAGCATTATATATCTGCTAAACTGAAAGAAAATTACAGTAAAATTATGTTCGGGCAACTATCAGAAGCTCTCCACAGGACACATGTGCTTTATCTGGTGGTCTTCCAGGCTGTCAGCTCCCTGCACATCATGTAACAACCTGAGTCCCTTTCATCACAGCTCCAGCCAGATCAGGTGAAGAAAGATGACAAGTCTCATCACACTAAACTCCAACCCTTTCTGCCCACTCCTTAATAGCACAGCCTTGCACTGCTCTCTAACCATCTCCTGCCTGCCTCAGGAGGAAAGGATCAATCTATTTTTATCCCCTGAAGAATCTTCTCATCCAAAAAACCACTCTCAGGTCCCCATCTCCTCCTCTGTCACTACTTCTCCAGCTTCTTGAACTGTTTGACTGTGATCCCATTGGGACAGGCTCCTGGTAGAGGTTTGCAGAATTTTTTTGTAGCTGTTCCTCTTCTCCCTGCATGGGTCACCACTACTCCCACACACCATCAAACCACATTTGCTTCTGATCTTCATCTAGTTCCTTTTTTTCAAGCTCACGCTTCAATTTGTCTGATGTCATACTGGTCTAATTTCTGCCATAAAGACTATTCATGATTTTGCCAGCTGATTTTCCCAGGACATACTCTGAGGCTAAAGCAGATGAGCAGCAAGACAAGCTTTCTTCAAACTCAAGAACAGACTTTATCAGTGGTGGCTAAGGAACTGCACCCCAACTCTATTTCCAACCCTCAGACCCTGCTATGGGACAGAAGCAACCAATCAGGTCTTATACTCAGAATAGTTTTCATCTTTCCCTTCCCTTCTTTGCTACGGATTAAACCATTTGGTTGCAGTGTTATCAAAGGGGACATCTGAACATCTTTCACCTGTTTCTTTTACAATGCATATCAGTAAGTATTGTTATTTCCTCATCCAAACCTCATGCTTTGACATCCACAATTACAGCAGTAAACCATCAGCACTGCACCAGGTTCAAAAGTTTTCATTCTCTGCCTGCCTAGCAGAAAGCCACGTGTGCTACAGCAGTGCCATACTTACTGTGCAATGTCTTCTATATACACCGAGACAGGATATTCACTGTACTCATCCCTAATCTGCTCAAGTAGGTCACTCAGAGTTCACTGTTGCTCACACCATTGACACACAGGGTATCTGAAAAATAGCATTTCTCTAGTACTCTGAAAAAGCATGTTGAAGACGGACCTCAATCAATGTGATTAACTATAAAAAAGAGACTCAATCAATGTAACAACTATGTAAAATCTGAACCTTTAGCTCACCTTACCTGTACATTTATATATTCAGTTGTTAGTGAAGCACTTTTCTAGGATGAGACCTAATGGCAGTGGAAAGAAAGAAGTGGCAGAAGAAGAGATTGGGCCCCTCTGCTCTGGCGAGACCCCACGTGGAGCACTGCATCCAGCTCTGGGGTCCTCAGCAGAGGAAAAATACTGACCTGCAGGAGTAAGCCCAGAGGAGGCCACCAGGATCATCAGAGGAATGGAGCACCTCTCCTATGAGGAAGGGCTGAGATAACTGGGTTTGCTCAGCCTGGAAAAGAAAAGGCTTAGGGGTGACCTAATTGCAATCTTCAAGTACCTGAAGAGAGCCTACCAGAGAGCTGGAACAAGGCTTTTATATAAAAGCATGTAATGAGAGAACAAGAAGGAAAAACAGAGAGAGTAGGTTTAGATTTGATAATGGGAAAAATTTTTTTACTGTGAGGGTGGTGAGGCACTGGAACAGGATGTCCAGAGAAGCTGTGGCTGCCCAATCCCTGGAAGTGTTCAAGGCCAGACTGGTCTAACAAAAGGTGTCCTGCCCATGGCAGAGGGTTGGAAATTGGTGATCTCTAATGTTCCTTCCAACCCAAACCGTTCTATGATTCTGTGATTTCAGCTGCTAGCATCAGGCCTGTATCAAAAATATTTTAGTCCCTCCAACACACAGAATCAGAAGTAAAGACTTACCAGCTGTAGTTCTTAATACCAGAAGAAAAGAACGGCTGCTGACTTTAACAGGGCAGGCATGGAAATGAACATGTAAACAGTTAAACCTTTCAGATTGCATTTTTTAAGTTTTAGAAAAGAGGTATTAATGGGCTCCTTAGAGACCTGGTCACATAGCTCTTTACCATTCACCTAACAGAAAATTTTTAAACCTGACGACTACACAATCAAGTAAAATGAAACGTATCCTGGTGCTTTCCCAGTGCAAGAAGAACAGGTCTGGATCACTACAAAGCACCTGCTGAGCCTTTCTTATAGTTTCACTCAGGAAAGTGCAGGAGTTCATCTTCAACTCCTATTTTCAACTTCCATGCAAGTATGCCGAATTTATAATTCAAAACACTTCTTCTAGTCTCCAACCTTGAAAATCTACCATGGGACAACAAGCTATTTCACTTGTTATTTGCAGCTGTTAGGAGACACTTCTGCAGATCAAATAATAAGTCACTAATCTGTCTTGACAGGCTTACCTCAATTAATAAACTCCAATTAGAAGTCATACCTCTAGGAAAACCCAGTACGCTTTACTTATAGCACCATAAGCCCGCATAACTAACAGGAGTGATTTACAACAAAGGCTCATTTTTATCACCAGCTCAAGCACTTTTGACCTTTAAAACATGACCTCTATTCAAGGGAGAATTGTACTTTAAAATCATTAAGCCACTTTATAGGACATGTGTCAGGGTACTTCATCATGATTTCTGAATGTGTGCCTTGAAAGAAATTTTCCAACAGATGATGCAGTAGGAGAAAAGATGCCTGAGGTTATTCACTTTTTTGGCTCCTTGATCAGACTCCTCAGAGTAATATGGTCATCATGAAAACATTCTGCAAACACTGACTCAATAGTATTTCAGTGTTTAAATGTCAGAAGTGAATAAAAGCAGTATTGTGCAAAAGCACTAACAACTGTTATTTTAGAAAGTGCTTTATCAGACATTACCAAATCTGTACTTCTAAACAAAGCAGTTTTCTTGTTTTACTTGCATGCTCTAATGCTTCTCAGACAGAATTTTTACTAGTAAGCACCCATATGAAAGGATTCACTGCCTTGAAGTGATACCATTTTACACTAGACACATGCTTATTTTAACAGCAGCAGTAAAAAAAGCTGAATGCCTCACATCAAATATTTCTACATCTAGTTCATCTAACAAATTTTAACATACTTTTCCCAAATCCTTACTCCACCACTCCTGAGGAAAGTAGATGTTTCTCTGCAGTAGCAGGAGGAAAACCTTAGCTGCAGATTATTCTTCTGTATGTTTCCACTGCTAGAGACACTGAATCAAACCCATGCTCCCCCTGCAAGGTGACAGCTCTCTCAAAACACTGCATGTCGCAGCACAATTATCTGGCCTAAAACAAACACCTAAAAGGTGAAAGTGACCACAGAGAAGGGTGAGGAACTTCCTTCAACCACCTTTTGAAATGAAATTGAGAAATGGAACACCTAAAACCCAACAAGAACAAGTTATTGCTTTGATGTCTTAGCACAGACATCAGCCACGAGCTCAAAATTTTTTTTTTAATAAAAATAGACAAATGGACCACTTTCTGTGCCTGCCAAAAGCAGAAGAAACTGTCATAGCATTTACAAAAGTTGTTTCTTTCACCTTATTTCACCTGTCTCTTGGTGTACAGGAAAAAAAAAAAAAAGACTATTTTGGTGTCCTCTTTTTCTGGAATGCCAGAAAGCCATTTTCATAGCAGTTTTATTTTCATCAATTGTTGAAAAACAAAAACAAACAAACAAACAAAAAAACCCACAAAAAATCACCAAAAAACCAAACCAAAACAAAACCCCCCAAAAAATCAACCAAAACAAAAAAAACAAAACAAAAACCACAAACAACAACAACAAACACACACAAAAAAGAGGTGTCAAAAGGAATTTGCTTATCCTTGAAAACCCCCAAGTGAACCTCACATTCCCTCTCAGCGCTCATCCCTACCATTCCTGTAAGCAAGACAAAAGGACTCAAAACAAAAACAGCCTACAAATTTCTTATTATGCTCTTTTGTTGATGATGGACCATAAGCTTTTGGTATGCTGCAGGCAGAGACAATCTTTAATAACAGTCATGCTTGTTCATGTCCTGCATCACATGAAAGGCCACACAGCACACTCAGCATTAATTATTAATCTAACTGTTATCAAAGTAACAGCTAAGCAGGATATTCACTGAAGAGATACAATTTCTCTAGTGACACCCAGTTCAGACAGCACAGAAACATAACCGTAGCGCCCCGTGAACTCTGCCCTGAGACAGTGGCTTCTTTTGAAACACATGGATCTTGACATTGACTTAAGTCAGAAGCACTGCATGCATGTTTCACCTTTGAATGTGCTGGAAACTAATCGACTGATGACAATTCTGGACTGCAATGTAGGTATTAGTGGTTTTAGGAAGCCTATGAAGCAACAGCAGAGTTCAGCTCGTTATTTGAAATCTAAAGACAAACAACAAGAAAATGAAATTACTTAGAGATGAATAGATCAAATTCTTTCTGCACTAAAGCAGAATCCAAACAAAAACTGCATCAAATACAATATTTTGCCAATATCAAATACAAGATTTTGACGCCACTTGCAGAAGTAGAACAAACAAGTAACAGCTTTGCTGACCCTAGTGAATGCTCAGTACATAAGGAACCCTTTACAGATTTCAGAAGAGGTCTCAGTACAGCAGCTGCAGTCTATTGCCTCTTCCTTGGCATCTCAGGTTATTAAAGGTCAGTCTTGTTAAAACCTCCAGTTAGCCTTGCTTTCCTAGTCCTTTTGAGCACTGTAATGGGCAAGTTCAAACTTTTGTTAGACATCCTTACAAAGGTCTGAAAATGCTGTTTAACATCCTCGTTATTATTATAAGGTTTTTCACCAAGAGGATGGTTGGACTCTGGAAGAGAATCCCCAGGGAAGTGGTCACAGCACCAAGCCTGCCAGAGTTCAAGAGGCATTTGAACAATGCTCTCAATAACATGGTATGATTTTTGGGGCTGTCCTGTGCGGGTCCAGGAGTTAGACTCTATGATCCTAGTGGGTCCCTTCCAGCTCAGGATATTCTATGATTTCCTAAAATGCAAAATAATTCCTGTTGACACTGAAAATACCACTGCAATCTCAGCCAGCAACCACCACAGTAAATGAGTTTTGTCTCTACCAGTTTCAGGCACTGAAAAACTTAAGCAGACACCATCTTTCTTACTTATATTATTCTCTGACAAGAAAGAAATGTGAGATGCTAGAAAAATAGCAAGAGGTCTCCCTGTACTCCTACTTTCTCCTTAACATAGTAGAAATGCATAAGCTCACAAATAAGACTTCTGGGATAAATTCCTGTTTAAAGTATGTTCTCTCCTATTGCTTCTCACTAAGAAGAACAGTATGTGCTACTAACCATCATGTGATACAACTTTGACCTTGAGGAAGTAAGGAAAATCTTGAAATTGAAATAACAACAGAACTATATTTATTTAGAAACAGCAGATCAAGGTCTCTCTCTGTTGAGACAGAAAGCAGCAAGAATGTTAAAGTGTATCTCCAGCTTTATAAACTGAAAACAAAGGTATGCCAATATAACTCAATACTTCACCTTACACTTACCACAACTTCAACTAAAGTATAAGCTATCCCCAAAGTAGATAGTAGACATTGTGGTATTAAGTATTATGCTAATCACTAGGTAAGATCAGTGCTCTTGCAGAAGAAAAGGGAAAGGAGATACAAACAGAGGACCTGAAGACTGTAAAAACATACATTAAAAATTTGAAAAGCTGTGAACACACATCTCTTTCACTGCCATCAATACTTCAGGGGGAAAGAAACAACAACAAAAAAAAAAACCCCTCCAAAACAACGAAGTCATATTTTTCCCCCTCTCATGTTCAACATAAAGTGGAATTCTGATTTTTGTTTTTGTAAGTAGCCAAACACAGTGTGCTTCAAAATTTAATGGGTGTAACAAGTTAACACTTCCCTATTCTGTAGAAGTTAATCAGAAAAATGGGAAGCTCTAAAACCCAATTACAGTCACGAATCCCATTGAACTTTGTTCCAGCAAAGAGATTGCAGCTGAGACCAAGGGCTGGCACTCCCCCAGATATGCTGCAAAGTAAATCCCACGCGACCAGGTCTGTGCATCAGACGTGGCAAATGCAGACATACTTGAGTAAAGCTCACTGTGCTTTCCTTGGGTCATGGCAAGGGAGGGGATGCAATCTGCAACTTGGAAACTGTCAGGAAAAAGAGATGTTCCAGCTTTTAACATCTACTGATGTAACATCATTTCATTGCTCTGTTTCTTTAACGAGGAAAAGGGATTTGCCATAAGGTGTAGAAAATAGATGTTTGTTTACCCATCTTAGAGCAGTCTGTTTGACAGCCAGGTTTTAAAGGCACTCCTGCCACAGAGTGTAACTTATGATGCAGTTGATGCTCTGATGCCTTCTGCCAGTGAAAGGCTGCCCTGTGGACAAATGTGGCTGGCATGCAATGGTATCCTCCATACACCCACCCAGCCTCACAGCCCAGGAGCAGCAGCCAAGGCCCATAACCTGCGTGCAATGGCCCTCCACAAATTTCTCCCACTTTCAAGTCTCCTGTCTGAGGTACTTTTTGCACATTTCCAGTGAATCTTTTCCCCTTCTCTCCTTGCTCCCACAGCTTTTTATTCTACCCACTGGAAAATAAAACACCAGTGCCCTGAGTATACCTATGATATAGCACGGCAATTCCTGTACAGTGGCAGACGTGTACCTGCAGGAATCATTGTGGCTTTTACTACCATAGTGGACAAATTCTGCCTTTGGCCCTATAACAGGCAGACTTAGGGAGCAGAATAATAGGGCTAGTGAAAAGCATTGGTTTTAAGTCAATTTCATTCATTACACTTACTGCATCAAATTTTATAATGCATGCCTCTGCTTTGATGGTAACCAGATTTCAGGAACAGTTAACACACTAAGATGGCAGAAGAGTTTGAGTTGTCAAACTAGCTTTATCAATTCCCTTGTGAGGTAAATGCATTACCAATTACACAAAAGGTGTAACAACCCAGGGGGGAGCAATAAAAACCAGGATGAGAATTTGGTCTCTCATCTTTGCTGCCATGAAAAGCAAGAAGGGTACTCCTTCACTGCACATCTTTAAAGCACATCTTCACTATTGCAAATCTATGAGCTTTCATCCCAGGGCAGGCTAGCTGTTTGTTCTCTGGATAGCTGGAAAATAGACACGCAGTTAGCTGTCATTCTACCAGAATAAATCTGTAGTCAGTAACACAATAACACATTTCTAAATTCAACTCAATAAAACAAACAAAATTCAAAGAACAAACAAAAACCCACAATCCCCCAAAACAATAAGAAATAAATAAAACAAAACAAAAATAAAACAAAAAAAACCAACCCTGCAAGATTTTCTCACCTTCAAGCTAGTAGAGCTTCTACACTTGCAGAGAACAGAGGTCTCTGCTTCCAAACCGGAACCTGTCAAGCATTTGTAGTAGCTGGAAATTACGGGAAATACTTTCCAGCACTTCCAGCCAAAGGGCAGCTCCCTTCATTGACTTGAGAGGATTCATTTACAACCCTTCCCCCAGACTCAAATTTGTCAGGCTAAAAACCCTTCCACAGCTTAGTCTCTGCTTCTGAAACCACTTTCAGGCCTTAGTTGTCAGGAATGATGCTAGAGTATAGAAAAAACAGAATACATTAAATGGTCAAGGCTATTTTCTGCTGCCACTGCCAAAGAAGACAACCAGTATCTCGCCTCTTCATTTCGTGAGTTACACAAGGATAATTCTGAACAGATGCACTGTGGGCCATTACAGCAAAGATATTTTGTGTAACCATTTACCTTTCATAAAACAGGTAATTCCATAGCTTTTTTTTTTATCTACACATGCACTGGTATCTCAAACCACCAATCATCTTATGTGATTTCGAACTGCAAAATAAAAATCTTGCCAAGGAACACTTTTTGTTTGCATTTTAAAGAAAACATTCAACTGAATTACTTTAAGTTGTATTAATTCAAGAATGCATGCCAGTTCTGCAACTTAGTTGAAAAACAGATACATCACTTAAATTTTTCAAGGAATAGCTTGGTTTAAAGAACCTTCTCCTCTGTTGATGTTAAATCTGAGATTGAAGAGATTACCCTGGAACCTCTCTTCCTCTCAATTACAGAAAGCGCATAAGCAATTGGAAGAAACATGGGAAGATGGAAAACATGCAAACAGTGAAGAACAGAACCATTTTCACATTTCCCTAATTTGAGTGAGGTGGAAAGAATTTGAGGGTTTTACACAGCCACACACAGAGGCCTGCACATGCCTATAAACAAAAAAAAGCAAAAGCAATTATGAATGCTGTCACATTATCAGCCTCAAATGGCAGTGGCCTCAGAACATCAAGAATGTTCTGACAAGAGTCCAAGCTCCTACAAGATCAATATAGGCTCTTAGCAACTCTGGGACACTACTATAAGCTACCTCTTACTAGAAGCTTGAATTTAAATGCAGGTGAATAAAAATTCATCTTTATTAAGTCATGTGAAACACTGAGAGCAACAGCAAACAAAAGCACCATAGAGTGCACACACTGAGCCACACAACCCCACAACCTAACCAGCTTGGTTGTAAGTCTGACCATGTGCTACTTTAAAAAAGCAATTGAGTCCCTTGCAGAGGACTGCCACTCATCTTGTGGTGAGGAACACTGGGGCTTGCAATAGTTCTATCTACTAACACAGGATTCACATGGTCTGTAGTGAGTAACATCAACAGGAAAAGCAGTTTTCAGCATTTCCCCATTTCTATAGATATGAGGCACAAACTGCCAGAGTGTTCCTTCTCCAGTCTATGAATTGTTGAGATACTGGCAACAAAAGTGATTTTTAAAGGAACACCGATTTACATCCCTCAGAAATTCCTTTATTTCATAAAGTACTTGTCTACAGTAGCTGGAAAGCAAAAGCCAGACGCGAGGTCACACATGCACGTTCAGTGAGCACTGATCCCTCCACTCCAAGTTGCTTTTCCAATTCAAAACTGGAAGTATAGTGGCACATTAATTCTTCTACTAATTTCAACAATCATTAGACCAATTTCAGGATCTCCAGTCTCAAAGCAGTAGCTAAGCAAGCTGTGGAGATGTGGATTTCTAAGATCCACAATGTAATAGCAAAGGCCTCCTGGTCTGGAAGCATGTTTCCTGTGAACACTTTTTTTTTTTTAATCCAGTACAGTGATATCCTACTATCACATACTTGTGGGCACCTCACTAGCAGTAGTGGTCTGTACAAAGTAGTGCTATAAAGGTCACCAGGAACAGTTGCTGCCTCATCTCTTCTGATCTATGAAGAGCCTCTTATACTTCCCCAGAGCAGTTTCTGCCAGAGCCTGAATAAACACTTCTTCTGAAGATCAACAGTTCTCCAGGACATGACAGCTGAGAAAGAAGGATCTCAGCATGTGAAAAGTACACTTCTGCAAGGGAGCTGTTAAGAAGCAGATTCCATCAGTCCAGGTAATTCCTCCTCCAGTCCAAAGCAAACAGACACATGACCATGTTTTTGAATGCTACACTAGGGATATAGTCCTATGGGATACCTGCCAGGCGGAATATGCACCACTTTGCTGGTCAGCTACACAGCATGCGACTGTCACAGCCCATAGACCAGCGTGGGTGACCTGGGTAACAGCACACATACCATCACTTGTTCCATCATTAACATACAGAGAAGCAAAGGGCGTGGCTGCTCTCAGGTAAATAGGAATTACTGAGCAGAGTTCAAACAGTACAGAAAAACTTACCCTAATGTTAAGAGCAATGCTTAAACATTTTAGACTAAGCAAAGAATGTCCTTCCGTCCCATAGGTACTGTCACAGATTCTTCCCAACAGCAGCTTCCTATGACTCCCTTAGGTGCAAGCCTAAAGTACCTCTGCTACCTCACAGCCAGGCATCCCGATTCCTTGGTATGCTCTAAATAGTAATGTAATGTCTCAACTGCTGCTGCTACCTTGGTGAGGCCATCTCAGGTCATGCTTAATATTAACTAGGAGCTACCCAGGATGCAGAATGAAGCCATCACTTTGATCTGACAAGTAGCTAGTTTTGTGGGTGGAGTACAAAGAGTTTCTTGAGTTGCACCACAGATAATCCAAGTTACAAAGGCAAAAGTGAAGGAGAACTGAAAATGCCATGTGTTCTCTTGGTGAAGCTGAACCTACAAACTACAACCAATACAAGGGTAGCAGAGTATGACCTAACTTCAAATTTGTCACTATTGAATTTAAAAAATAGAATAAATCCCGACTGGTTTTTCAAGAGGGTGGTGCCTAAAAGAAAGGTGGAAAACTTTGAGAAAGAAAACCAGCTGGGTTCTGAAGAAACTGTACTATTAGCTTCAGTGCATGCTATGGAACAAGTGCCATATGGTCTAGTCTACAAAAAACAAAGGTCACATCCATCATTACCCAGCATCATTATTCTGCAACTATACAGACTGAGCAATGACCCATTACATATGCACAAATTACCTCAACATGCCAGTGAGCAGGTCAATGCATCCTGTACAGAAACTAGCACAAACGTTTCTCTCTCCTTCAGATCTCACTGTTAAGACTTCTCATATGCAAATATCACTATCCAAGCAATTATTGGATTGATATTGCTGACAGCTGCATATGAAAACTCTGGTATATCTGCACAGTTGTATATTGTATAACTAGCCAAAACAAAAAACTGTCCTACCTATAGCTGGCAGGCTAGTATGCTGAGGACCAAGACATGAAACAGCGAGTGTACTTGTTGATCAATCCCTCTGGGTGGACCAAGCTACTTCAGCAATGAGTATATTCCAGCTAAGTAGGATTCTTCAAAAAATTTTACCTCACGAAGTACTCTCATTTCAAACACTTGGCCTTCACAGAGTTGCTGCCAGCCACACTCACTGTTACTGTATTCAGCTTAAAGAAGAGGGGGTAGATAAGCCAAAGTTCATAAGCTACAACAGACTCCCACTCCCAGATTTTTTTGACAAACCCAGAAAAAACATGTTACTAAAAAATATCTTAATATTTTCTGCCTACAGTGAGCTAGTTGTACAGCTAAATTATGATATTATACATTTATGTATAAGCACAGCGCTTTAAAGATTTCCTGTAGTCTGAAAGCATTTGAGTAGTATTCATTCACTCATGAGAGCCAGGGTGAACAGTTGCCACAATTTTGCTCATGAAGAAACTGCAGTATGAAACCTGGCAAAATTCACTTGTAGTACCAAGATTTTGTAGGACCCCAGTACCTCCCCCAGAAACATGGTGGACTCCAAAGCCACCCTCCATAGTCCCACAGTCCTGGCAACTTTAGCTTTCTGTGGTGCTATGGTACTGCAAAACTGTTGGCTTTAACTGAAGCAAATTAAGCACTTCAGGGTTTGACCTTGTAAGCATATTAAATTGCATGTACATTTTTTATACAGCAGCTTCCAACAGTCATGTCATCACTGACTAACATGCAACTAGCCATTGCAAACCAATTTAATGAAAACCAATACTATGAAGAAGGCAAGTTTTAGAATGTAAAATGGGAAAGTTGGGAAAGAATGAGAATTTACATTTTCAAAATAAAAAAATACTTCTCAAAAAGAAATTTCCTCAGTAGTTTTCCTTTACCATGTATTCATTGCCCTAACATTGAAGCTAAACCTTCAATGTTTTACACAAGTTCCTGCCTTACTGAGCAGCTGAGTAAGAAAAATAAAAATAAATTCTAGCAGTTCTGGCTATGAAATTGCAGCATATGCTTTGTGAAACAAGGTGCATTCCATTTCAAGCAGAGAGAGACAAGGCTAGTAAAATGAGGCCTTTCATGTTTCAAATTCAAGCTTAGCATAAGAACGTATAAATTTCTAAGAAGCCAAGAAAAATAATATCTGCTTAACTATGGGTGATTATAACTCTAGCCACTCACAACACATTTACTGTAAACTTGATTTGCTTTATATGCCAAAGCTTCAATCACAATTTAAACCCTTCAAATCTGTATTACCTTTACAGTGCAGTAATTACACATCTGCAAAGAGACAAGAACAGCAGAAGCCAAAGGTAGAATTTGATGTACTAAGTATTTCCTTTGGAAAGGAGAACATTGTGGTAAATTCTATCTGTTAACATTAACCTAATTCAATAAGACATTAGGGCTTGTGACAGCTGCTTATGCCCACATTAAACCCTTGTTATTTAATAGAATAATTTTCCAAACTATACTGGATCTATATCAGAGTAATGTCTGGAGGGCTTCTCTTAGTGGCATTGTTTGAAGTGAGAAAATCCCAATTCCTAATTGCTTATGCTTGACTTTTAGTTCTTAGAAGTTCAAGGACGCTGGATACTATGCATTTTTTGCTGCCGTTTTTTTTTTTCCAGTATGCAAGAAAATTTCCCTAAAGGCAAAAGTAATAAATCAAAGAATATATATACAAGCAACCAAAACCTCATTTTATCAGATGTGTGATTTTTAGGAGAAAAGGGTCCAGCAATCTAACAGAACAAAATGTTTTTTCTCCACTATCAAATATAACACTAGCAAACATTACTGGCCTCTGCAGATATTACAAGCCTGCTTATTGTGTTTAAAAAACAATTTCCTATGCTGTATACGTCTAACAGATACTGTATCTAGCACAGAAGGTATTTGCAGAAGCATCAGCTACCAGTGACAGGATTCTTCTTTCTTGTTGAACTTGCAAAGTTTTTATTAAAGCTGGGCTACAGGAATTAAGTGTGCAAGCAGTGGCCTGAAAAGCAGCTGAAAGTACACATTCTTAACCTGTTTAATTAACTCTGGAATTTCAAAATGCAGAGCTCCTCTAAAATAATGTTTTGATTACAAATATGGTGAGAAACATAACATAACTCCTGACATAGTATTGTCCCAACCCTTTTCTGCCCCAATCCTTTGCAATGTATTTTTTATTTCAGTATTTATTACTCTTCAATATGGGCCAAAACACATTGGATGTGCACACGGTTGATTATCTGAAACAGTATTTGCTGAATACATTGCTGAAACAGTGTATTTCAGAAGCTGCCAACTGAATGGATAAATTGCCATTGATGTCCTGAATAATAAAAAGTCCCCTCCAAGTATTCAGGACAGAGATTAAATGTCATAAAGGCAGTTCCCACTCCTAAGACTCATCCATGAGGGTACTGCTGCAAGCAAGCAGGTAAGCAGCCACAGCTCCAGGTGGTTTCACAATGGGGCTGGAGGCACCATCCTGCCTTCTCTGACCCAGACCCACTGCCACAAGTACACAGGCAGCAAAAGGGTCCCTGTGCATCCCACAGGTGCTCATCCAGCTCTGAGGACGAGGGACGAGCACCCAGCTGGGACCCTTCCATTCAGCAGCTGCAAAAGCTGGGAATGCCCCACCACTGGGAATGTTCAGGAATAGGTTGGATAGGGCTTGTAGCAACATGGTCTAGTGGAAGGTGTCCTTGCCCATGCCACAGTGGTTCAAACTAGGTGATCTTTCAACTAGGATCCTTTCAACCCAATGCATTCGGTGATTCTATGAATAGCCAATCCATGAGCTGGACCCTGTGAAACCACTCTCTCAGCCCAGGAAGGGCAGGATCCACCACATGTTGTGAAGTAGTGTTCATACTACACTTAGCCCTCCCAAGGTCTCATTTTGCTGCTGACTGAATCACAGCTCTGTTGCACTCTGAGCCTCTTGCTTTCCAGAGTCCTCAGTTATATTCAGGCTCTCTAGTGACAAAGAAAATGCTGTAACTGTGCAAGTACAGAACAAAGATTGCACATCAATGTCTTTCACTTCTAATGAAGTACACAGAGAGGTAATAACTGTGCACTGAGCAGTTATGCTACAGATACAGCATTTTCTCATGTTTCCTGTTTTGCCAGATTGAGGTTAAGAAAAACACCGCCATGCACCTCAAACACCCCAGCCTAGGCCTGGCACTAGCTTGGACACCCTGGTCAGCATTGCTTACCTCCTGAGGAACGAGGGATGGGTGCTACACAGCTATGAGACACAGGCATTTCTACTTGTTTCTACAAGTTTTGTGTTTGTTGCTGCGTTGTTTTCACATTAGTAAGAGTGTCTCAGGACAAAGTCTCATTGTGCAACAGAATTATCCCAACAATGCTCTGTGAAGGGAGAAGTTTCCCTCATACTCTCTCTTCCCCCCCACAGCAGCTCTGTCAAACCAAAAGCACTCCCAGAGCCTTCACCACACCCTATATCGTCACCCTTTCCTCTCTGATGAGCAGTAGGGACCAGTGTGCTGAGGCAGAGGACAGGATATCCAGCAACATTGGGCCACCACTCAGCTCCACCCATGACAGACCAATCCCTTGATAAGGGAATTACAAGGCTCCCTGCACTGCAGAACTCATCCCCATCTCAGGCAGTAGTAAGCACTGCTCATGAACATGACAAGCATATTCTTATTTTCCAAACAGAGATTCAGAAATGCATGTAGGTACCTAAAAATTCTGTAACTGTTCTGGCTATGAAGCCCCATCATGGGCTGGCAGAGCTAAAAGTGTTTCTTCTAGAAATCTGCTAGCAGCATGAATCCATTTTATGAAAATAAACACAAGGAAGGGGAGGGCATTACTCGTAATAGTTACTAATTTAAGTCATTAACTGTAAAAATAGCTTCACATTTCCTAGTGAAATATCAAGGTAGCTGCTTCAAATGAACTGGAGGATTTGAGTTCAAAGTGACAAGTAGCCCTGTGAAAGGAGAAGGTTAAAGAGAGCCAGGACAATAAACTAGTAATAACAGCAACAGAAATAAAAAAGGTTGGATTTGGAGACTAACTCCCATAAGACAGCTGGTAGGTAAGTTGCAACATATCAAGTAGAAACCTTGAGTAAAATCAAACCTTGACTCACTAACATTTCCAGAGATGGTAGAGCTGACCTAACATCTCTGCCAAGTGAAACCTGCTCCCTCCCCTCTCTCAAATATGCAGCTGCACCCCACTGCCTTTCTCTTGCTAGCACAGATTCTCCTCTGACCCCTTGATCAGACCAGTCAGCTCACTAAACCACCAGAAAACTGACTCAGCAAAAGAGCTAAGAATTTCCTGCCAGCATAGTGAGCTGACTCAGCTGACTGAGGACAATCTCTTGCAACTGAACAATGGAGGCAACAGGAGTGTTCAGAGCAGGACAGTCTTCTCTGGCAGCAGTAAGACACTTGTCATCTTAAATATTTGAGCAGGGAATGACACTGCAGAGGAAAGTGGAAGAAAGACCAAAGGAAGCAATGTTGTTTGCTACAGACAGTGGGACAGCATAGTGAAAAGGAAGCAAGAATGGCTGATTTTTATAACAAAGCCTCTAGGAGAAAACCAGTGGCAGCTATCATGAGGGAAACTGTGTAGAAACAAGGCTCAGAGCATCATTTAACAGTCGGTTCCCAACTGAAGTTCACTGGTGTGGTCCACTACAAAGGTCCTATGATTTGTCATTGCACTAAGGTTTCATAGTATACACTACTAATTAGAATTCAAGCTTCCTTTTCTCAATAGAAATTATTAGGAAAGTCATCCAAGTTAATTTTATGATTTAAAACAACATCATCAACAAATGCAAAGCACAAGCAAGACACTATCAGTGGTGTCCATGGCAATAACTTGAGTATAATAGGCATATTCAAAAAAGTCTGACCAAACTGAATATAAAATATGCTTTTACATACAATAATAGAAGCACTTCAGGCTACTTCAAAAGCACCAGGATATTGTACCTTGTTTCCTTGCTCAGTCATTATGAAAATGCTGTTGAATACTTGTTTTGAAAGCGCAGTGTACATAGTACAGTACATTTGCACAAAGTGATCAAATCCCTGTACACTGCCAAATCAGTGTTTCATCACAGGCCATTGCTTCAAGAGATGAATACTGCTGGCCAGTGAGTTAGAGGAACTAAAAGAAGAGCAGAGTACATCTTACCTTATTGCCCTTCCTGCACTTAGCACTGTAGTAACACTGAGATGATATCGATTATTAAACCAGTAAAAGCCCAGGTGATTTTCTGCCATCTTAGCAACCTGAGTCTCTCCACAAGAACTAGTGCCAAGAAGGGAGCACAGCCACAGAGCCAGGAGCAAAATACTCACCCCAGTTAGTCACATAAGCCTGTCTCAGCTTCATGTTTTAGTACCCAGCCCCTACTTTCACTGAGGATGAACACCACAGTAAGTTTGAGGATGTCTTGATTTTTTTCTAAATCCTTCTTTGAATCAGGCTTTTCACATTGTGCATTAGTTTCGCATACTGAGTGCTGTGAAATTCCAACATTCAGTTAATCCAAGTAATTAAAGATGTTAAATTAAAAATTAAAATGCTCAAGAAAACAGCAGGCTTGAACTTCCTTATTTAAAGGCCAAGAATAAATGTGCTTCCATTAACTTACCTTTTTGCTTCTTCTAAGTGGCACAGATACTCATAAGCAATATTCTGACGCCTCCTCTCATCCATTTCCTCTGCAGAAAGCCTTTCATCATCCACAATAGCTGCAAACAGAAACCAATATCAAGTTACACATGAGTCAGGAGTGATTTTTAGAGCAATTTTACTGAGAACCTGGGCAAATTACTGAAGAAGGGTAATTAAAATAGTCATCACTTCTCTTTAAAAGAGGCCCTTTATAATATAGTGCACAAAGATATACAAGTATCTCTGTGCACCATATTATAAGTGAATTATAAGTGAAACCTGAGGAATTCACCATAGAGAGAATGGCATACTCTTGGTGAGTGTGCTGTTCTCTCTATGGTGAATTCCTTAAGTTTCACTTCTTTCAGACATGTTGTTTTTAGGCCATCATCTGGTTTGAGGGCAGGACAGAGCATTCAAACGTGTAGGGTTGAGCCTGGGAGCCAGCAAAGGCTCCCTCCCACATCCTCAGAAGACTTTGACAACTCCAATGAAGAAGCTCAAGGCAAGCAGAGGAAGGAGCAGCCCCACGCTAAGTAGAGCCTGAACAAGGGATGAAGGCAACATACTGCAAAGGTATCCCAAGGACAAATTGGGAATCGGCTGCAACTTCAGGAAGCCATGAGACTGCAACAGGCTGAGCTGCCTCCCACTCCTGAGGGATGACGAGCATTGTCATCAAGTAAGTCATCTGTGGTATCTCCTACTTACTGTTGCAATCACATCACCTCCCATAAAAGCACTCTCCCAGGCTATTAAGTATGTTTATGCACTTCTCCAGCTGCAAATTATCCTGATTATTTACAACTACTATCCACTCACTGGTCTCCCTCTCTTTGTAGGGTTACAGAGGGCCTCTGTGAGCACATCTGCAATTCTTCCAGGTGTTTCTAGCAATGAATTTGAAGGACCATACAGGAGTGCTGGCTTGTAGTTGAATTTAAGCCACAGCAAGTGAGGCTTTTGGAAACAGCCTTCAGCATAAACAAATTACCAAAATTACAACCTATTTGTGCTAGGTTGACAGTTGGGCTACGTGATCTTGAAGATCTCTGCCAACCTCAATGATTCTGTGAAAAGAGTTGGTCCTGCCCTTCCTCATATTTCTCAGTCATATACTCACACCACCTCTGGTGTCATCAGTGAAGCAGAACAAGGGGCAGCCCTTGCTAAAGAGACCCATCTCTAGGAAGATTGGGTCTGTGATCTGAGCCGTTGTGCACCTGCAGGCACGATGGTGCAGGCACAAGGGAGGAGACGGAAACACAGGGCTGGGCCAGCTGCTTTCTGCAGCAGCCCACAAGCCAGTTAGCTGAGCACATCAAGACACATCTTTAGTAAAAAAAAACATAGGCCCTGCTCCTCCTCAAGTGCACTGCAACATGCTTTGCTAGTTCCATTCCCACACACACTGTGCATGTCAGCAGCAAGTTCTCAGCTCTTCCCCAATACAACTGCCTCATGCAGTGAGTAAACACCTTCTGGTAAGAGAGGCAGACAACTCAAGCGAAAAGCACTTTAAACGAGCAAGACTCCGTGCTTTACAAGTATTTGCACACATACAAGCCTATACCTCAAAAAGCAAAACAAAAAAACCCCCGCAAAACAACAATAAAAAACACAATCCAACCCAACAACAACAAAAAAAATCCCATGTGCCTTTACTGAGGACACAACAAGAGTGACACTACTTGCCCACATTTTGAACTGATGCTACCACATGTTTAACATCTCATATAGCTGCTTTAAGCTTTGTAGTTTCAGTTTTAATCACCACAGGCACTGATATCTCTCATCTTCCTTTGCTTTTAACATTGCTCTTCCTAATTACCCAGATGTTTCATACGCTGATCAAACAAATTCATGTCTTGCTCAGAGTTTCTTTTAAGTCTGGCAGCTTCAAAAAGTGTGACTCACTCCAAAATGAGCTCTCAGACACATTAATCAGGCTATCACTTGCCATGAAGCAAAACATTAGTTTAGAGGCAAACATGAGATGCAGATAGCAAAATACTTAGCCTGGCAAACTGGCCATGGAGGCTGCTCTACCCACACTGCTGTCAGCACATCCAGGACAGGCTGCTCCCACGCCCTGACAGAGTTGTTGAGGGCTCCTCACTCCCCAGAGTGAGGGAGAAGTATTGATGGAACACCACACTGAAACTTAATATATCGGTTTAGTATTTGCAACACTGAGCTCTAAGGCCACTTTTCAAACTTTTCAAAAGCTCCCCCCAGCTAGGAGAGCCCACATATGAAAACAAGTGCCATCAGAAAATCCCAGCTGATTGTCCCAGTAGGCTACGCTCCTTCCTGTCAGCTAGAGTGGGACCAGACCAAGCCTTCATCCTCTGTGACAATTCCCAAGCCCTGTTCCTCCTTATTTGTTAAACAGCCATTTACTCCTGCCCTCCAAACACAACTCACCACAGCCATAGGAAAAGTGGCAATAAAGGCAGCTTGTCTGAAGGTAGGTGAAAGAAAACCGCATGACCCATTTGATAAGTATCACTCTAGGAATGAACCTAAATAACACTAATGCTTTACAGTCTAGTTCTGGATCTACGCATTAATAGGCACCTCCCATTCTCGGTGAAATCCCAGATTGAGCAGCCCTAGCCCACCTCAAGTCCCTCACTGAAATTATTTGCAAAGATTGACTCAGAGGGTCGATGAAGGCACTAACAGATATTATAGGACTGTAATAGTTGTTCTGCTCAGGAAACCCTCCAAGAAGGACAAAAAAGGGCAAGAGTCAAAAACAAGTAACTTGTAGACACTGAGAAGTGGAAAAGCCAGATCCTGTCTGGAAGAGATATCAGCAGCTCACAGGTTGGAAATTAGACTTCTTTCCTGTTGGGGCCAAAGAAGCTGAAGTTTCCAGGCTGAATATCTGAGCACTGGAAATACAGAGCACAGGGAGCATCAATACCTACAATGGTAATGCTGGGAGCAGTGTCTTGCAACGCCAGCTTCTGATAAATTTGATTACACGCTTCCCCTTCCAGCACATACTCACTTCAAAGCAACTGTGCTATTACATCAACAGTGGTTACAGACACAATTTTAGAAACAGAAATGACAACGTGCAGGATAGAGGTGGCCTCAGGACTGAGCTGCAAAGGTAATTATTTTGAAGGCTTGAGTCTAGTCCATTATAATATATTTTAGCAAAGACCTCAGTCTTTGACTGGAACCCTGTGTATGGCTTTCTATAATTTCAAACACCCTGAAAGCATCTGTCATGCCAGCCACCCCAAGCTGAACATACAAACAAGCTTGGTTTGAGGACAGAAAGCTCAGTCTTCGTGCTTAACAGGGCAACTATTAGTCAGAAAACTGGCAATATCGATGAAAGAATAAACACATTGCTGCTGTATCAGTAGCTTTTTGGTAATGATAAGATCACAGGGAACAGAGTTCTGCAATAAAGGATGTTATGTGGCAGAGTAAGCTAGGCTGGGCTTCATTTGAGGACATCTAGAGACAAATGTTGCAGCTGAGAAGGTCCAAACACCACAGAACTAGGCATATACTACATCACAGCTATACAGGGAAAAGAGGCATCTAAACAACATCTTACAATTAAATTAATCAGTTATGTAAATTTTGGGTTGACATTGAGACGGAAAATCTAAAATATTCTCTCACAGAGGGAATGTTAAGAATATGTCTGCACTACTGACAAGAAGTAATAAAAATGCTTGCCTAAAAGCTCTCTATTTCAATTAATTTTAAATGTTGTCACCCTGTTAGCCAACAGTCAGTAGACACAAAACATGTGTGTGGTAAGACACCAAGTTCACTATTTCTTCATAGAAAAAGCACTAAAGGAAGAGTGTATATGAAACACATGGAACAGTGAGCAGTACTAAAGCTTAAATTGCCACACCTAACAAACTTACTCTGGCAGTAAGTATGGTGAACCAATTTTCTTATTCTTTCCACAACTGATTCAGTGGAAATAAAGTTATATTCTAGTAGCATCTTCCTACATATGCTTATTCCACATATTTAGCACAAACCCCCCAGTCTTCATAAACTGAGACTTGATCTTCCATCAGCTGACATATTGCACTTAGGTGCCCCCTCATCTTTACCTAAAATCATCCTGTGTAGGCAGTAGATAGGACTAGTTGATGTTTGGGCTTTGGTTATGAATTACAAAAACCTTCTAGTGTACTCTGATCCAAGACAGACACTCCAGTTGTTGGCAAATACTTGGAGCTGTGTCAGCTGGTGACCACCGAGCTGCCAACTCAACCCAAGGTGATTCATGTACCTGCAGTCAGCGTGCCACATGCAGGATTTACTAAGTGGCTTAGTAACTACACATTAGCAGACAACACAAAGGCATTTCAACCCCCTAGATTTGAATAAGTTTTCAAAAATAGGGTCACCACTTCTTTAATAAGATACAGTATTATTACTGAAACTAACAATCAGCCCAGGTGAGCAAGAGCCACTGGAGCCATGACCTTACTAACAGTCTGGAAAGAATCAAAATTTCAGGTTCACATAAGGTGTGGCCACTTAACACAAAAAAATTGAAGAACAAGTACTGGATGCGTAAATGTTGTCCAGTTGAGAGTTAACCCTCACATCACATCCACAGCAAGAATCTGGGAGGTCCCAGAGTCACAGAACTAACCTACGTCGACCCTGAGTTTACTGGAAATTTATCATTGATGCATGGTTTGGGTTGGAAGGAACCTTATTGATCACCTATTTTCAACTCCCCAGCATGACCAGGGACACCTCGCACTAGAAGTTCTAGGACACCTCTGGGAACAGGGCAGCGAAACCTTCTCTGGGTAAACTGGGCCAGTGCCTCATCAACCTCACAGTAAAGAGTTTCTTCCTAAAGTCTAATCTAAACCTACCCTCTTTCAGTTTGAAGCCACTCTCCCTACTCCAAACATTACATGCCCTTGTAAAAAAAATCCCCCTCTCTTTCTTGTAGGCCACAATAAGATGTTCTAGAGCCTTCACTTCTCCAGGCTGAACAATCCTATTTTTCTCAGCTTTTCCTCACAGGAGAGGTGTTCCAGTGCTCTGATCATTTACACATCTCTCCTCCAGATCTGCTCTAACAGGTCCACATCCTTCTTATGTTTTGAGGCCCCAGAGCTGGACAAGTACTCCAGATGGGGTGTTATGAGACTGGAATGGAGGGGAGGACTCACTCCCTTGACCTGCTGGTCACAGTAGTTTACATTTGAGTTTACTTTAAGAGGTGTTTCACAGGTCTAATTTGCAACAGTTTCCAAATTAGCCCACAGATCCACAGATTGTACTTGTAAATTATGCTAAACTTAAAACTTCTGTAACATGTGACAAAAGAGCATGCAAGGAAAAGCAACATTTGTTTCAATTTCTGCATACAAAATTATGTAATCCTTGATGAAGCATGATGCTAAGTTATTCAGGGATAACCATTTCCCAAACAGAGTTTTTGTTATCTTAAAAACTGAGGCTGGAAAAAAAACCCTACAAAACCTACAACAGTGTTTAAGGCTTCCTGGTCATTCACTTGCACTCAGACATATGACTATCTGCAACAGTTCAAGAACTGCTGCTTCTAGCAGCCAGACCCTTTAATAAGGCATTCGCCCCAGACATACCAAAGGACTTCTTATACTGAAGAAGGCAAAGAAAGGAACAGAGGCTTTTATTTCTCAGGGCCAATCCCCCTCAATTTCCTGCCACCAGAGACTTTTTCCCACAGAGAGTGAGACGTGAGAAAGGAGAAGGAGGGCTCTTTTGGCACCACAACAGGGTAGCTCAATGCACAAGACATAACAGATGATGGAGAGAACAAAATCCTCTTGTGGTGATAGAATAGAATTTGTACAGACAGGATTGAGGGATCAAAAAAAAAAAAAAAAAAAAAGATGCAGGAGCAAATACTATAAAGTACTGGGATAAAAGTTTTTCACTAGAGTGTTTGAATTAAACATTAGCAAAACCACATTTGGCAGGCTCAGCTGCCTGCTGTCCAGGACATGCAGCAGGCAAGGCAAGGCAGTATTTCAGTCTACGCTGAGAAATTCTGTATATTCCCCCGTCGTACCTTCCTGCCTTCTCCATCTGAGTTCATACCTGCATACCCAGTATTGGTACAGTCAAAAGTATTTAACAGAGTCATGGTGTCACACAAGAGTCCAGGAGAATAGACTCTAGGCAGCACCCCATTTATGTCTGTCTATACTGTGAGGACCTGAAGCGTTTGTCATTACACTTCAGTGCTGAAGTTTCAAAAAAAAATTAGTTGTATTTTAAATAGTCACAGTGATTTAAGACATTATGTTATATAACAGCATATAACTATTTTGTCCTAGTTTGAAATAGTCCAGTAAATTCAGTACCATCTTCTTATTCCTAGTAAAATTTTTACTTTCAGGTACCCAGCACTACAAGACTGCCTGTTCAGGGCAGTTCGACTCCATGATCACTCCTAGTTTGGAATATTCAGTTGCTGCCACTGCACCAACATAGCACCAGCCAAGCCCTGTAACCAGAGCAGGTCTGAGCTGGCTGTCTTAGAGTGTTGCCTCACTGCTACCTGAGCTGTCTTGTCTGCTGTGGGGCAGGAGCTCACAGCACTGCAACGAAGCTGCAAAATACAGGGACAAGATACATGCGCATCAGAAAAACAACTCAAAGCTACAGGCAGACCGAGTTCCTTCCCTGAGCCTCCACTCCCAATACCAACTTGCAGGTATCTACTGCAACAGCTTATTAAATATGCAGAAGAAAGTATTGCCAACTATAACTATGTGAACAGAGATAATTCAATAGGATACTAAGAAAAAATAGCTTTACAGTACCAAACACCTATTACAGGTGTTGTCTTACTAAGGTATTTTGTACCTTCAGATCTATTGTTATGCTGGACTTCATTTATCTTTGGATGAAAAATTGAAGGCTCTGATGAAAACAGCTTTCTATAGACTTCCTCTGTCAAAGAGCACAGTAATAAGCAACTGACACTTGTCCCACATCAATGAAATCATATGGCCTGAGCCTTTTTCTGTGTCTCCAGTTAAGGGTATTCAGTCCATTCCCTGAACATTTGCTCCAAGAAGGGGCTCTGGACAAAGGCAAACACCGCAAGCACTGAGAAACCTACCACAGCTGTGACCTTGGAGGGCAGATTCACATCAGATAGCACACTAATACACTTAGTTAAATTATGAGGGTCTACAATATGTCATTTTTCAAATCTTTCCAATATTGAACTACTCTCCCCCTCCCTTAAAAATGGTTCCATCTCTCTTAATCTAGTTATTTCATTGTCAAAGCATACAGCCTCTGCTTTTTAAACAAAAATACACTTGCATCTTCCGGTCAGCACATAGATATCTGCTCTTACAAATTGTGTGTTACACAGGACCTACAGGGCCACTGTTCTGGACTAGATCTCACTGCCAGACAGTGCACAAACAAACAAGCACCATTACCATGGGAGTGTTGACAATAGACATCCAGTAAAAAGACATCCTGATGTAAAATTAAAAATGTTTGCTAAGGCAGTCTTCCTCCTGAGCTTTCTCACAGAGCCTCATTCTGTACATTTACTTTCCTGAGTCCTCCTCCCCCCATTTCCTTGAAAAACATCTTATTTCAGTCTTATCTGCTACCACAAGTTCAGCCACATCCATTTACAGATAGTGAGCACTATTGTAATACATAGACCTTGGGACTTTTATACCAAGGGGACAGGCATGCAACAGCAACTGCAATCTATGCTCTTGGAGACAAGTGTCAAAATCACTTCATTTCAGCCTGTCAAGTACCGACACCGGCAGAAGTCTGTAAGACCCCTCATATGTGTCTCAAGATACTGCAGTTTAGAAAAAGTTTCCTTCAACTACACAAAAACATGCAGGACTACCGCCTCCCTAAGATCGTGCTCTATGGAGAACTTGGCACTGGCTACCGCAAGAGAGGAGCCCCGAAGAGGAGATCCAAGGACTGCCTGAAACAATCCCTCAGCCTTGGCCATATCGATCACCACCTTTGGTCTACCCTGGCCTCCAGTCGGGAGGCCTGGAGACACACCATCTATAACGCTGCTGCTGCTTTTGAGAACACACGCAGGATCACTCTCGAGGAGAAAAGACAGCGCAGAGAGAATCGCGTCTTGTCGATATCACCTGGGGAGTCTTTCTGCTGTACCTTCTGCAACCGGACTTGTCTATCTTGCAGTGGCCTTTTTAGCCATCACTGCACTTGTAGCAAGGGTGGGTAGAGCCCTTCTCAAATCTTCGTTCGCGAAGCCTAGCCATGATGACACAAACACAAGATAGCTTCAGCATTGAGCAAGTAATCACATGCTCTGCCAGAAAGTTTAACATTAATTTTTCTGCTTATAGGTATACAAATCCTGTACTCTGCTTTTAAGCTCAGGCTTTCTACAGTACCATCAAGTAAGACTTCAAGAGTGGCAAAACATTAAAAAGCCACTAAGTAGTTCTGAAATTATCTTCCTGTATGAACACCTCTTTTCTGGTAGGGTTCTTTAACCTTGTGCAGAAAAATAATATGGTTCATTTTGTCTTAACTTTGGTTTGGAAGAACAAAGAGAAAAAGTAAAGGAGTTGAAATAAGCAGATGAAAATCCAAATCTAAGTGTTGCCCTCTATGATTAGAAGCATGAAATACAATTTTTCGGCCTATTGCCCAACCACTTCCACCTACATTTAACTGCCAGTCTCACTGTCTCCAGCAATATTCCTTAATAAAACTGTAACTGTTTATCTTTGCACACCTTGCTAGGTGGTCACTCAAAGCACAACAGGTTTCCCCAAGATTCAGATACACAAAAAACGTCTTTAAAGCTCTAACTCTTTTCTGTGGCCTTAAACTTTTATGCCAAAGTAAACAATTAACGCTCTTTACTAATTTTTTTAACCCTCTTTACTTATTATTTACTAATAAACCCTCAGTCTATGCTCCCAAAAAAGTCACTTGCCTAAGGAAGTACTCAGACTGATGGAACCTCAGGAGGCAGCGAACACCAATTAACAAGGCTATTTCTTTTACTTACAGGCCATCCTATCTCCAGGTGCTTAGCACAAACACATTACCATGACCAAGCTTCAAGGCAGCTTTCAGAAGGCTACTCTAACATGTAGCTGTTCTGGTTGGAAGGTTTGTTTAGTTTCCACGTGCTTACAGCAAGAACGATATTTTTCACATGGGCTTAAAAAAAAGGAAAAAAAACCAACCAATTTTTTGAAAAGCCTGTTTAGTTAGGCTAGCACATCACTGGAGGCTCGAGGCATTCAAAATCATATTGCACATTCCAAAGGAATTGTCAACAAGCTTTCCTTCTGCAGAGATTAATTCACAAGAAAACAAATAGTAAAGTGTCACAGGTTTCTCTGCCACTTTTATACCTTCACTGCTTTCTTAAATAAAGAGCTTGTAATTTGAATTTCATGAATTTTTGATACATTGATCATTTGCTCTGTTTATTTCACTGGAAATAGTTTAACCTGTTTGGTTTTTTAGTAATATACTTTTAAAATCCTCAATAAAAAGAGTCAAAATATTACCATATAGATTATAAACTTCTTTGCATTTTACCTACTGAGACCTCAATTTAACATGGCAGACTGTAATGAAATAATAAAAAAGACAGTTTAATGTTGCCAGGCTAGTAAAACACACTATGCAATTATGACAGAAAAATGTTAGTGTCTGTAACACATTTTAGTATCAACCCTGTAATTAGATTTAGTCAGAAGGCCAGTGCAAGTCTCTTGCCTACAAATGCCATCAAATTTATTTCTAGCATTAGGCAGTTTATATTTCATTTTTTTCTGAAAAGAAATACAGATATATTAAAAAGTCAAGTGCAGACATACATCTACCTAAGAGTGAGCAACTTGTGGACAGTAAAATACTGTGACAATAGGGCAAGAAAAGCTCTTCTAATAGGCATTCATCCCTATGCAAGGAGCTGGAATTGGAGTCACAGCAAATAAACAGGAAAAGGTGATATGCCTACAGCCTTCTGCAGAACCCCAAAGGCAACTTTCATTATGTATAGTCACAGAACCACTGCTTGTGGTCACAACCCCACCCATCAACATTGGTGCCTCCAGTACACAGAAGAAAGCTACTTCAGAAACAGAGTGGAAAAACAGGAAAGTGGAGCTGGAGACCATCAGTAGGAAGGGCAGGGCACAGACAGAATTCACTACAGTGACAGCAGGAAACCCACATTCAGGTTTGTCCACCCACACCTCTATCACACTCCTCTTAGCTACTAGATGCATAGTAGAGCCTCTAAACTGGCAGCAGTAAGATCATCTTAATTATGTTAAGACATCTTAGCCAACACACAGGACCAGAATAAAGTACAAGGCTTACTGTGGCAAAGAGGGACCCTAGAGACTGAAAAGGTAGGCATGTCTAATAAGAGCTACCAATGCTTCAGCAAAAGGCAAGCTAGCTGAAGTCCAAAACGAAGAGTGTAACACAAGGGTTTTCTGTCACTGTTACTATTCTTAGGTAGAAATTCAAAAGACTGATGGTCATTTAAACAGTAACTAATTAAGATAATGCCCTGCAAATGCTGCACAGGGTTTTTTGCAAAATCAGGACCTTATTCAATTCCTGTTTCAGTCTTGAAAGTGTCAAAAAACTGATGATCTGCATTACAGTTTGGGGCCAGAACAGTGATTTATAGATAGACCTGTAGAAAACCTCTACTACCTGGAGGCTGGTTAGAGAATGGATACTCTTGAATGCAAGAAAGGAGGAAGACAAGAATAGGGATAGGGGAAGTATGAGAAAAGGGAAGGGATGAGCCACTCAGACCTCCTGAAAGAAGTCCAACACTGTATGCTGTTTGGGAGGAAAGAGTTTCCAAATGGATTCAATATTCAGTTCTTTGAGAGCTGATATCAAAAAGCTTCCTATCACCAAACCCTCAGTTTAGTAATCAGCTGAAAGAAATGTGGTAAGGTGTAGCTTAAAGAACATAAAAGAAGGTTGACAAGCAGGAATTAGGGAGTCTAAAAGAGAATTTGAGGAGAAAGCTGTGTCTTTGCCACTGAGAAACTCACACAAAAGCAATAAGAATCTTGCTCTGAATCATGAGATTCCAGAGGACTGAAACACCTGTCTAGGAAAAGCCATAAGCAAGAGCACCACTTAACCACTAAGTAATTGGAAATCATCATGAGAAAGAATGCAGTGCAGAAACTCTCAGCCCTGACATCTGGTCTTCATTCTTCCTTTAACAATTCATCATCTCCTGTTTCTTTCCTAGTCAGTCTGTTGCAGAGTTCTTCTACCTAGGTCTGAATAAACCAACTGCTTCACTATGAAATGAGCTCCAGAAAACACCTGAAATGTTGCAGCATATTTTCCCTTCAAGATACAAATATAACATGTGAATATGCATGCCATAAACTTTGCAGCTTCAAACTTGGAGCACACATTTGCCTCTAACTGCATATTTTTTGATTCCTAAATAATTATTGCAGTCACAATATCTTCAAAGTTTGTAATTTAAAGGGCATAAGTTCTTCCATCTACAGGCACAATGGCCTTTTTTTTTTTTTTAAGTGGAGAGAAAACACCTAAAGCATTAGCGATAATAGAACCGAACATTTAATTTGCACCTGCACATTCATAGAAGGAGACTGAAAAATTTTAATACAAAAAAATGGCTTAAAATTCACAAGAACATAGAGAAATGCTGCATGTTACAGAATACTAATATATATACACTGTACATTTTGGTGATAAGCAGGGCCCCTAGGCATCCAGAGGCAGATACTGAACATACATCAGCTTCCACCTTCCCTCCAGCATTCCTGGTTTCCCTGGGAAGGCAGCTCAGCTGCTTGTGCAGCATCTCCCAAACCTGCTGTGTGCTCAGCAGCTGTTTTTGCAGCTGAGATGGCCCAGCACAAGGAGGAACCATCAAATAATGAAAGGAGATGCAACGTCAGGCTCACAAGCTAGAATATCACCCCTAAACCTTGTGGCTTTGTCAACTGTGCTGGTCCATACAGAGGCAGAAAGGTGCAGGGGATAGACATGTACATTCTTTGTTTCTGCTTCACACTTGAAATGATAAACTTTTGCAGAAAGAAGGTAAACAGTGTACCTGTGCAGGTACCCAGTTCAGAGGCAGTTCCATGTCAGCAATGACCTCAGTTATCACTTAAAGCCTACTTGACTGCCTCCACTCCACAGTAGGAAAGTGTTTGCAGAGGTATTGATGCTGGCACTCCTGGCTCCAGGGTAACCTCCTCCCAGTATTTCTTGCTAGATCACTTCAGGAGCACAATGCACAGGTAGGCAGATGTTGCTTGTGGGAGACTTGCCCACAGCACTTCTGGACAACTCTGACCCTTATTTATCATTTATATATATATCCAATAATACAAATTAATTTTTCCTTCATCATGAGGAGTTAAAAGCATAGGACAGAACAAATATTACAAAAGGTTTGAGCCTTGAATAACAGACTTTTGAGTAAGGTTTGAAAAGGGCAGACAAACCCTTACCTTTTCACTCAGTATATCCAGTATCTATTTGCTGAGACTCAAAACTGCTGAGTGACAATGACAAATCTACCATTGCACATAATCACTACAAAATCATCAGATATAAAGTGAGCCAGATGTTCCTCCTAACTTATCAATAAACAAAGTACTTCCATTTCCAGGATTAAATGTTGACAGTTGCACTCAGAAGATAAATTTTTGTTCAAACTGTGTATTCGTAAGTTTCAAAGTACAACTATTTGTTCTACTGAATTTCCCCTAAAATGACAAACTTTGTCAGACTCACCTTGAATAACCTGACTTTTCAGGTTATTTGCTTATGTCTACTCCATAGCCCAAAGTAAGGTTTGGATTAATGGAGTAAGTACTGACCACAGGACAGCTTCCTCATTACCTTGAACTCATTCCCTCTAATGAAATCATCCCATGTCAGTGCTAAATATTTATTAATCATGGATAAAATATCAAGAACACATCAGAAGTATTGTGTAAACACCTCAAAACAAGCATTCTGCTTGAAATAAAAATGCCAAGACCACTAAAAGAAAGGAAGCATAACTAGCTTTCAAATTACTGTTATGGCAACCACACTAAGAGCAACGCACATAAACTTAACATCAAACTAAGTTATGTGTTCGCAATTTTTGAAGTCTCTATCCAACAAAAAAATTTGCAAGCTTAAGGGTTGAATATAGAATTTTACAACCTTTTGCAGAGCTGTAGTTTGTTTCCTTTGTTGAAGCACGACTTCAAAAATCAAGACTTTTGCTAGGACTTGTAACAGTTCTTCTTCCAAGCTTTACCCTGGTTTCAACTCACATTCTGTGGTCAGCCTCCTTATAATAAGGCGTTTACAGTTGCTAGAGGTAGGGGAGCAGTGTAAAAAATACTCCAGTGTATTTTATTATTAATAAAATAAAAATATTAATAATACTATCAATCAAATAATATAAAAAATAATGAATAATAATATAATTGATATATTTATTATAAAACTATTGTATTTATTACTAAATATTATTAAACTCATTATTGATATAATAAAAAATTATTACAGTGTAAAAAATATTATTCCGTGAGCAGCATCTTGCCCAGGTGAGTTACTACTATTTGGATTCGACATGGGAACTATTTTTCAAGCTGTGAAATGTGAGCACAAGTGAAGTAACTCCTACCTATTTCATAATTGTTTTCATGCAAATGGTAAACTTCCAAGAAAGTCTATACTTTATAACTGGAAGAAATGACAATAAAATAACTTTATCACAAGTAAATTTGCATCTGAAATGTGTCAATAAGCTAGTGGAGATGAATTCTGACAGCTCATTTCTTCATTCTTTTGGGAAGTCCAGCTAGGCCTGTCAATGGGCAACATTTGCAACCTGGATGGAAGCAGCCTACCAGTCAGCATCTTCCTGATGTGATCTTAGGAAAAAAGAATACAGATGAATATTACAGAAATCTACTTCTGCTTTTACCAGAAACCTCTGCAAAGATTTATTAAGCTACTTAATTTTGCTGAAGTGGAGGGGGAGAAAGAAACTACTAAGAATTATTGCCATGGTACATATGACAGTGTCATAGAAAACACCAGCAGCCCTTCTTTAGCCTGTTACTACCCACAGTACTAGGAAATTTTGTTCATTTTTTTCTAGAACAGCTCATATCAGTGAAATCTTCAGCAAAACCACATAGTCTTACTTCTCATTTTCTGTATGAAGATAGAAGTTGGAGCACAAGGGGCTTGCTTTACATATGATAAAAGCTGTATATTTTCTGGACTATTCTATCCAATTTGTTAACCATCATTACCATAGTCAGAGGTGATACAAATTCAAAGTAGCAAGCAGTCACATTCAGTCCATGCATCTATCCACCTTCAGTAGTCAGCTGCCATGCAACTTCAAATGCCAGACCAAGGCTAGTTCACCTCTCAATCTCCACTAAATCACAGTGAAGAAATCTGTGCTCAGCTTCTCAGCTCAGATGTAAAGAAATCATGTTTACCATGTGTCTGGTTTTCTTAAAACAGTTGACCATTTTTGCATGGTAAAAGCTTTGTTACAGATTTGCCTAAACATAATCCCCGCTCTACACAGTACTTGTTAATGTTCCTTTTCAGTTATACCAAAATGTACTCATATGGAATTTAAGACTTGTTTACCACTGAATAGAAACCATCCAGCTATGACTTGGGTAAATCAGCGGGCTTGAAAAAATAAGTCCCAGAGTTTAGCAGCACATACCACAAGTTACATCTCATCCCCATGGTTTTGACGCCCCATAAGTCAAGAGTAATTATAGCAGCAACAAAAAAAGGGTTGAAAAAGCATCTTGAATCTTACTTTATGTACAAAAACAATTTATATTTCTTTCTTTGAGTAGTCTAATATATAGAGTTTCTTACAATTTTCTCACCACTGTAGCATTGCCTGCAAACACTGCCATCCCTTTACTGACATGGATTTATGAAATTATAGCACTAATGAAAAAATTACTTCAAAAACATTTCTGTAATTCAAAACTCCCTTGGCAACAGAACTGAGAGCAGGTCCAGCCCTGGCAGGTAGACAGGGCACCAGAGTGTCAGTGGCACCACAGCAGAGGCATCTGGGGGCAGATCATGATGATGCATGTGATGCTCCTTCCTGTGTGCCCCAGTCTGCCCTTAAACTGCATACCTTCCTGTCCCACCACACACATGCTTTCCAGATGTCTATGTGCAGCAGTAGCACAACTTTAATTTGACCTGCTATTCCTCCAATTGCTTGTGCTCATCCATGCTCCAGCTACTACATCATGTTGGCACACCTGCCTCTGGGTTCATGCCGTAAGCCAGACTGAGGACCTAATCCAGCCAAAAATAATTCCATAGAAGAGTCAAGGTTGCTTCTTTCACCAGCAGAGCTGACTGACAACACACTCAAAACCACAGCTTCAGGGTGTAGCTTCAGAGCAAGAATTTAAACACCTTTAAATTCTGGCTACCACAGTGCCATCTGGCCAGAGTCATCCTGCCTTGGCCAGCAAACAGAGCTGTGAGACCTGCAGTCATGCCTTGAAGAGGCCAAGAGGTGACTGCAAATCCAGCAGTACAAATCAGCTCTGCAAGGAGAGATTAGCTTCCTGACAGATTTGGTATTCATGCCATCTTAGGAGCATTGGCAGGAGGTGAAGACCATAGCAGTGTGACAGAGCAGCTGGAGACACTTTGGTACGTTCAGGCTGCTGAAACCTCACCAGTTACAGCAGCCTGCAGCAAGGTAAGAGACTGCATCCCAATGTAATTAACACTAGTTAAAACCAGCAGTCTTTTCTCATCAAAGATAATGACCTTAAGCACATGATTGTGTTCTCGGCAAAGCAGACTTGCGCCCTGGTTTAGTTTTCAAGCTTTTTTACCTTGTTTCTAATCTCTAACCAGAATATTAAGCACAGATATCCCCTGTATTATCTATGATTCCCCAAAACATCTTTGAAACCACCCTTAAAAACACCAGTGAAACATTTACTAGTCTACAGTTCAACTTTATAACCCTAGTTATAAAGTGGTTGCCTTAATGAAGCACACTTCTAGCAATTTCTCATTCCAACTCTCCCTGGATCTGTGTTGTGCTCCTAGAAGCTGTGAGGCTCCAATCCTGCAAATATAACCAGTTTACTGAGCAGCTTTACAAATCAAGCACAAATGCAAGAGGACATCCTTTGTTTTCAGGAGGAACAGACAGTATAGAATTGATAGCATGCATAACTACAAACTGCTCTTCAGACTTTGGAGCCTGGTAAGAATTGGTTTAAACACCTTGCTGCATGCCACAAAAGCTTTTACTGCACTTTCAAAGAAGCAGGTCAGAGTCCACAGGAGAGGACTGGCAGAGACCACATTCTTCATCACTCCTTTTAGCAGAAACCACTGACTGCTGAGCCTGATACACCCAGGCCAAGACAAGCACCCAAGATGAGGACAGTAATTTCTGACAGCTTTGCAGCCTGGTTAGCAGGCAGGGCTCGACCATGCTTTGAGGCAGCAAGCCTTACGGGCTGCCAGCAGTTTGGCAATAGTTGAGAGCCAGAGCTCTGAAATGCTCCTTGAATCTGATTCTTGAAGAATTCATAACTGGACAGCCTCAGCTTGGGCAGCAAGTGATAACAAAGAACTGACATAATTCCTCTGGATAACTATTTCTTGCTAGTGCATATTCATTTGAACAAAACAATAATTTAACAAAGATCAGCCACCAGCACAGGTTCTTAATGGCTGTTTATATGCTTACACATTTCAAAAGGTATTTAGAAGCTGCGTGGAGTTTATATGAACACATTTTGGTTCATATTTCCTCCCTCTCCTGCCACCCTACCAAGGCCCTTGGCCACCACAGAGAACCCTGCAGGCACTGCCTGCCCCTCCAGCCCATCACCACCACAGACAATGCCTAAATCTTGTCCCATGCCACAGCAACTGGCAAAACTCAACCGGAGTAGTGCTGGGGGCAATATGGTGTTCTCCAGCACAACTCTGTCTCTGTATCAGACACTCAACAGCCTCCTTCTTCCCTTAGCAGTGAAAACAAGGCAGTATGTGTCCAGCAGTCAACCCTTTTGAAAGCACAGCTCACACCAGGCTGAAGAGGACATTGTTGTTTTCTGAAGGTGAGCACAAGTGCTGAAGTGCAGGAAGTGCTGACCCATGAACGAGCTATGCAGGACACAGCTCGTGCCCCAGCCTGTCTTATCAAGATCAGCAAATGCCTGCAGCAGGCACCTCTCCCCAGACCCTTGCCCTCGCTCCCACAATCATGGGCCCCAGGCCAGGGTGGGTACAGCTCCTCCCCTGTCCAGCACCTGCACTTTCATTCCATAACATGCAGTAGTTCAAGGATACTTGTTCCAAAAAACAACGAAACAGCCTGAACAAACGAAGCAAACACAGCAGGTTAATCATTTCCTGCAAGGAACAGAGCACAGGAGAGCACACTTGCTTATCATCCCACTGAAATATGACCCACCAGTCCTGCCTGTCACTGCCAGGCTTTTTTTTTTCTGCCTTACATGTAAAGTTATTCCCAGGAAATCACAGTTAACTTGAATCAGCAACAGTATCAAGAAAATCTTGATCTACTAAAAATGAAACACCACTTAACAGAATAGGTGAGCTGCAAATCTGAATACTTCCTATTCCCTACCTCAAATATTGGACTTGATCTAGCACACTCATATGTGCTATAAATCCTGTTTCCAGCACAATATTAATATTTCCTGTTTCAACAGCATTCAAGTAGTTTTAAGCATGCTTAACATAGCTCTATCCTTTCTCTACCAGGAGACTTTAGGGCAGATGAACTTGCTTTGTACAAAAAGCACACAGAGAACCACTCCTACCAAGCGAATTATGTGCACTTGGTTAAACAAAGCAGTGAAACTTTTTGAGTTCTCATTCAGCAGTTTAATTATTAGCAACCTACAAAAGAGTGGAAGAGATAAACAGTGTATTTGGTTGCCAAATAACACCCATCGATAAAAAAAGGAGAAAAGTGTTCTCACAAACCACGAGCACTACAAGAAAGTATACACCCAAAAGAATATATATGCATAGAACACATATGCATAGGATACAGTAAAGCTTTTTTTTTTGCCATTTTTTTTAGCTTAAAAGAAATCCCATCTGTTTTCACTTAGAAAAATCCTATGGAACTTTTACCAAAAGATTTTTTTCCCTGCTTTTAAATTGAAAAACAGTCATTTATTTCCCTGCACTTAATCGGTATGCAGACAAATTTATAGCTTTTTAATGTTAAAAGCTTTTTGAAAAGCCACTTGTTTGCAAGCTTTCACATCCTGCTGAACAAAGAAGTTAGGTGTACTCTCACAGAGAGGCGTGGGCTGTGTTTCACTTCAGGTTTGCCCTGCCTGTCACTACAGGCAGAGCAGTGCTCCCTCATGAAGCTTCATGTTTGTAATTTGTCTCATCTCCTAACTCCTAGTGCCAAACAGTAGCAGTTCTGGGAGACAGGATGAGAAGTACAAGCAAGCCCCTCATCACTGGATACTGAAGTCATTTTTCCCCTGTATTTACCCATCGTCTATGCCCAGTGAAACTGACTTTCTGACTTCAGCAGGAGAGGTAAAGACTCTTACCTGTTTGTCTTCAATAGATGATTGATGATGATGATGCTGAAGCAAGTGTCTGTCCCATTCAGTACACAGGGACTTGCAGCATATGTTAATTCAGCTACTCTGAGCATGAAAATGCTTGAAATCCTTTACAAATCCAGACACTCATGGCCTCACTTACTGTAGCTTTATTACATGCCTGGAAGTGCAGTGAAGCCATTCAGATATTTCATAAAAACTTCAAGCGTTTCTTTCTGCACACAGATTTCAGAGAAATTTACCTGAGAGTGTCAGGAAATAGGCATTCTCAAACATACACCACTGCCTGATTTGCTATCTTTTGATGGTCAAAACTTTATGTTTAATCTGTGAGACACATTCAAGATTCATACTTTTTCTCTTCAAAATCTTCCAAAGCACCAAACATTTTTATTGTAAATATGGCTCACAGCTCTAGTTATAGTACAAGTGCCAATTCTCTGCAATTCTGTGAACTTCTGCACCTGATTGTGCTGGGACTGAGAAACAAACCAGGCAACAGCTGTAGCTTAAGTGGAAAACAGCTACATAAATTCAGTTGCAATGCTCCTGTTAACATGGTTTCTGCTGTATTAGCTGCTTCCTTGTAATTTCGTGTTCTCGCTTGAGCTGGTACTGGAGATGAACATCTGTCTGAAGGGCTCACTGGAGCACCAACAGAAATCTCTACCTCATCTCTTTTAAGCTATTGACAACATAGCAGATGCAGAGCTGGAGACACCTTTCAATAAGCAGTCCAAGAAGCCACAAGGGCTCTGGCCCTACCAGCATAAGAGAAGGGTCAAAGACTATGAGCCTATGAACCATGTTCGTCCTGAACCAGTGCCCACCCTGAAAGGGATTGTCTTGTTTGGCTTTATTCAGCTATTTCCTGACTCCAAAGATGGAAATTATCAGCTCTGAGAATTTTTTTCTAGATGTTCTTTGAGTTACTATATTAGCAAAGCTTGTAATGAAAAGATAGTTTTTAAGTTAGAAGCATGTCTTCCCAGTTCTTATGGAAGGTCTTATGTTCAGGGATGATTTTTTCCCTCCAGTGGCTTCCATCAGTCTACAAAAGGTAGCTGAGATCTGCATATGTCTTCCTCTCTAGTTATCAAAATGAAATGCTACTGATAACCATGCACTGATTCATATAGTGCCTTACAGAAAATCATCATAGTAAAATGCAAATGTTCTTAGGGCAATACACAAACTCTGCCAGGAGCCTGAAGCCAAAGTCAAAAGTCCAAGTTAATTAAATGCTTAAAGCAGTTCTAGATCAGAAAACTGACAGCCTAACTTGGACAATTTATTAACTCTTTTAGGAAATCCAGCATAGAAGTGGTGTTCCTAACATAGGGAACCATTTGCCAGTGATCCAAAGTGCAGTTTCAGTTATGCAGAGAACCTATAACTTATGATGGGTTTTCATAAAACCTCAGATAATGCTAATGTAAGTTTTCTAGTTAGGTAGTCTTTTCAAGATATCAGTTCTCTCCTCTTCCCAAAACGGAAAGCAAACGCAGTGTAGGTAAAGCATATTTATTTTTCCAGATACAGGCTAAAAAAACCAAACTTGCACCTCCACTTTCACTACAGACAAAACTATGGCTTGTTCTCTGGAGTATGGAGTTCTCCATGGAATTCTTTGGTGTATTTTTAAAAAAATATAACTATCAGCCTGGCATATTTGAGGAGCTTTTACCTAGTCCCTTGAAAGGAATGTCATTTGAAAGACTCCTGGAGCAAAAAAACTCCATTTAAAAAAAAAAAAAAAAAAAGGATGCAGTGTAGTACAGCACTCTCACTCAGAATAACGACTGGAGCCTGAACAAGCAGACAGTATTGATCAGAGGGGAGATATCATCAGAAAAGACAAGAAGGTTGCTCTCATCTACTCCTATTCCTGGAACAGGTGACTAAATACCAAGAGTGGCTACAACTCAAAACAGGGACTTTTCCATGGTCACCACAGCAAAATGCACTGAACTATAACAGCAAAGCATAACTAGTGAGAGAATAGACTGTATCTTTAAAACTTTATGTAACATCCTTAATATGGCCATTCTTTCCTACAATAAATAAGGCCTATGATCCTTAAAATACTCTGAGTAGCTATGAGGCAAATCGTTCTGAGCTCCCAGCCAGGAATCAAAGCACAAAGGATAAGCCCTTTGCTTTAAGTCAAAGCCTCATCTTTGGCTACACTGGAATTCATGCCAGACTAGCAACTTCCACCTGTCCAGACTCACATCTTCTCAGACCACACAGACCAGATCTGCACAGGAAAACCCTGGCTGCTGGAGTCTTGATGGGCACACCATGTACATTTCTGCATCTCAGGAAAGTGGATGAATTGTTAAACTGAGGCTGGAGCATGATGCAGCACACCACCTGGACACTGCCCAACCACTTTTGCCACAGCACAAGCAGCTGAGAGGACTGGGAGACAGCTTTCACAAGCAAAATATTCACCTTTGCTAACACACTAGCATGGGCACCCAGACTAAGCCTGTAGTAACCAGTGAACTGGTTACCGTACCTTCACAAGGCTTTCACCTGTCTACCGGGTAAAATAAAAGTTGAACCTACAGGCAGGTTCCATAAACTGCACCAGCTGGCAGGCATCAAGAGAGGAAAACACTCAGGGAAGCATGGTATCCTCCAAGCTGAAGGTCTCACTGCCAAGCACCACCTTTTCTGTCTGCCCTAGATGGAAGCAAAGTGCCCCCTAACACTGTCAAGGGTTTTTCTGCTTCTTTCTAAAAAGAGATTTCAAAACCGGTTTTAAACGAGGCACAATGATAAGAACTGAGGAGAGGCTCATTAGACCACAGTATGCCAGGGTTATTGTGATCTTTGCAAATCATTTGTAGGTTCACATTTTGCAATGCCTGAAGTATCAGAGGTATTTCTTGTAGGGCTGGCACATGCCCTGCTCTGCCCTCTGGCAGCCAGAAAAAGCATAGCCGCGTAAAGGATCCCAGCACGTCACAGCATTGATGAGAGAGCCCTGCAGCAGGAGAAGTAAAGGTGCTTCAGGGCTTTTCTTAAATACAGGTTTGGGAAGTAAATATAGATCCACTGAAAAGAGATGCCTGGTACCTGCACAGTCTCTTCCCTCATCCCAGTTATTATTTAAAGTTACAAAGTTCTGAGACAGAGTTATAAAACTAGAAAGTACGTAAAGTTCTAAAACAAAGTTACAAAACTAGAAAGCAAAGATTTAATTTTATAATCCAAAATTCCGAAGTGATAATCCATGGTTACAAAGTTTCAATCTGAAACTACAGTCACAACTCAAATTACGAAGTTATAATCCAAACCCATAACTCTAACACCAAATTATAAAGTTAAAACCTGAAGCTCTAGCTCTAACCTAAAACTACCGAGCTGCAATGCGGAATTAACAGCTATGATCCTCTCAGAAGGTTGAAGAACAAAACCCAGTCCCATGAAAACCTGTTCAAAACCTAGCCGGAGCCGGCTGCGAGCTAACCTAAAAGGAGCCGGAGCTCTGCACGCTGCCGCAGACTCTGCTGGGCGGGTTTTATTTTCCCCTCAAGTCGCTCTTTTGATATCAAACAGAAAGCCGGCAAGGGAGGAGGACAAAAAAAAAAAAAAAATCAACAAGAAAAGGTCCCGAAACGCCCCCCAGCCCCACTCACAGCCATAGCGGGGCCGCTGCAGGGACGGTAGCTCCTCATGGTGCATCCTGCCGCCGCCGGGAGGGACGGTGCCGGCCCCCGCCCGCCCTTCTTATGCGCAGCCCGGGCCCCGCTGATTTGCTGCGCCCGCGGCCGCGACCGCCCCGCGCGGGGCCGGGGCCACCCGGGGCGGCTCCGCGGGGCGGGGGGCACCGCCGGCAGGGTGATGTGCGTGTGCCCCCGGGACGGAGATCAGGAGAAAGTGAGAAAGAAAAAAAACAAAAACAAACCCACAAAAAACCAAACCAAACAAAACAACAAAAACAACAAAACAACACAAGCGAAAAGGGAGAAAGAAAAAGAAAGACGGGAAAAAAAAAAATGAAACGCAGCCCCCCACGCCGCCCCCACCCCCAGAAAGCAGTCAAAGAAAAACAACCCCCAAGCCCCAAAGCAAAGCAAACAAAAAGCGAAGCAAAAAGTAAAGAGTAAACAATAAAATAAAATTTTAAAAACCCCACAAAACCCAAAAAACAACAACAAAAAACACCCCCAACAACAAAACCCAACAACAAAAAAAAACCAAGCAAAACAAACAAACAAAAAAAAACCAAAGTGAAATCCAAAGGTAAAAATACCCCAAACCATAAACCAAAACTAAAAAGCAAAAAAAGAAGAAAAAACCTCCCAAAAAAGGCAATAAAATGCAATAAAATGCAATCCCTCTCAAAAAAGAAAACAAACAAAAACCGAAAGCCCAAAGCTACCAAACCATTAAAACAAATCCAATTTCACACTGTGGAAGGCCAAGGCATCTCCCTATGGTGTTTTGGCAGAGAGAAGTGTGAAGACACATGAAGAAGCAAGCCCAGGACTCCCTCCTGCAGTTCTGCTCTTTTGAAAAACTCTCTCTCCCTACAAGCAGTGTTTTTGCCAGATCACAAAGCCACCGCCACAATCCACAGGGCATCTGCAGAGTGGAGTGTGCCTGCATGGGCCTGTCCCATGTTGGTGCCCCTTTCTGAGGGGTTTTGTGAGGCAGCTAGGCATGTTCCTCCATTCATGGCTTCCCTGCAGGGTGTCCCTGCCAGAGGGGGCTTGATTTCAGACAGTATAGTAACAAATCCATGGGACAATGATTCATGTTTTGTGACCACAGGCTCCAAGGTCACATGTGAAATGCACTTGGAGATGGTCAGGGGTAGGCATTTCTCAAATGGAGGTGTAATATAGGGCAGGACCAGATCCTCTTGGCAGTCTCTAAGGCCCTAACATGAAGTTTTCTGGAAAACAGAGGGAAGCAGTACCTGTGCATAGCCAGAGCCTGTGTCACAGAGCCCGTGGGACACAATGCACCTGAGCATGCTTGTGATTTAGTGCCAGGTGCCAAATGACTCTTGATGTGCATTTGCACATTGTTTGGAAAATTTCAGTAATTTCTGTTCCAAAATAAAATAGTGTGAGATCTATGCAGTCTTCTCTGTGATGTTTTAGAGGTTTGAGAATGTCTATACTTAGTTTTCAAGGTCTTTGTTTTGTCACTCCCTGTCTCTGGCTGTGCTGGGCATGACTCACTGATTGGAAAAATGCTGAGGTAGAAAAAGACACTCCTTACAGTACTTAAAATGTGGATTATTCAGGAGCAAAAGGCTGAAAGTGTATAGGAGAAAAATGACACCCAGAAAAATGACACTGTTACTTTCCTTGAGGTTCTTTTGATTTCCTCTGCTCCCTTTTTCTCCATTGCCTTTTCCTCCAGACCTCCAGACCAGGGATGATTACTTACAGTAAAGCTGTGTGGTGCAGGCACAAGTAGAGCTGCAGTCTCCACTTGGCTTTCGAAATGATTTCTTGGGTTTTAAACAATCATGCATTTACTTACTTCTCCTTTTATAAAAGAAAGTGAGTGATCAAACCTAACATAGAAAAGAAGAAATTGACTTCCACAATTTAAAGCGCATTTGAGTGAATTGAAAATGTTGCCTTTGTTTTAAATTACCATTTCTACTGCTTTTTTTTCTATTACACTTGGCCTAAGTCAAGAGTATACTGTAGAAAACGTTCTCTCTCCATCTCTTTTATTCTTTAGTCATGATCAAAGTTTTCTTAAAAATATTTTTTCTGACTTAAATTAAGTGGCCTTGTCCCCCTGAAAAGCTTTATTTTGACGTGACAGTATCATGTTTTAAATTACAACACTTTTCTCTTGAGAAGTTCTCAGCTTGTTCTGCAAGCTGTATAGATGTGGTGTGACACTGTGACAGGGGTCTCTCTCCTGAAGGAATAGTCTGACAAAGCCCCAGAGAGTTTCTGTGTGACAGTCCCAGTCCCTGGGGTTTTTTTCTTGCTCCCCCTCTTGCTGTGGCTAGAAAGGCAAGGGTGCAGCTGTGGTGTCACACACATGTATGTTGCCATCCCTTGCTGAGAAAATATTCACCCCTGTCTCTCAGACTCTGTGCCTGCAATGTGTCCTCTCCTTCATCCGTCTCATGACTCTCCTTGCCCCAGGTTGGCATCAGCATTTTTGCCACCACATGGGTACTCAACTAATTGTCCCAGACTGAAAACTAACTTTTTTCTTTTGGTAGGATTATTTCCTAAACCAGTGATTCCTTCATTGCTTTCACCCAATTGCCTCTCAAATGTGAGTGCCAGCACAGAGCAGGGAACACACTGGAGGGCAGAAATGAAAGGCTTGGTTAGGGAGAAGTAAGAATGTTTTTTTTGACAACAGTAACCTCTGTAATACTTGCAGAACAACTGACATGACAGAAACCAACTGCTCTCAGTGGGAAATGAGACAGGTAAAAGAATATTGGAGTAATAAGCAGCAGCCACACAGGTCTGTTCGTGACATTTTGCATTAGATTTGTTAATCCCTGGTTTTCTGACTTAAAAGGCAAACTTTGTCAACTGTTCATGGCATGAATGTTTAGACACTGCTGGCAGGAACCAGGTAAAGAGGTTGCAGCCTGCCCCTGCAAGCTGCTGGGTGCTGCATGTCTGATGGGGGAGCAGCCCCTCTGCACTTCCTTCCTCTCCCTCCTTCTTCCCCTTCCAAAGTGCCACTGCAGCTGCAACTGGCTGAAATGTTTCCCTGCAAGAGAGATGAACACTGTGCATTCTCCCACCGTCTTATGGGTACCTGGTTGCAGAAAAAGGTGTAAAGCTGAGCACAGACTTTTAGTCAGCCTACACCAGATCTAACGCTAAGTGCCATATCCTTTTTTTTTGTACTTGAACGCTCCACTTTTACAGTTACTAAGAAGCAAGCACTAAAGAAACCAGTGTTGTCAGCTATCTAGAGTAAATGTTTGAATGTGAACATTTCCTGTTCATATGATGGGTCCTTTCACGGAGCTTAAGATCAATGTCCTCACCATATTATCAAGGACACTGTGCTGTGGATAACATGTTTCCCACTGCATTCTTGCTAACAATACAGCTCCAGCTTACTCACCTGCCTGAATGTGAAACAATGTGCATAAAGAGGGAGAGAATGTGAGAGCAAGCTAGGAGTGAGTGGTCTGTATTTAAATACAACTACGTGTTCAGAGGCAGCTCTGGACTGCTCCAGATCTAACAGAGAAATAAGCTGACAGAAAACTCAAAAGAGGGAGGTTGAAAATGTACCCCTCCTACATTTCATTGCCTGTACTTGGATCAAAAAAGGAGGACTCTGCTACTTCATGTTTCCTGACAATCCTGTTGTGTACAGAGGGATTTTATATGGTGAAGGATATTGATATTTGAAATTCTTTGGTGGCTTATGTAGCAGTGACGCAAGTACATGTAGGTAATTAGAGACACTAGGCTTTTTGTTGGAAACAGCAGCTTTAATGCCACTTTTTCTGTGATGATACCTGAACTTTATTGTTAAATCTTATGCCTTGGCTGGCTGCATTTGTCTTACAGAAAGAAAAGTGCATTTGTTAATTTAAAAGAGGTTTCATTTGATTTTGGTTTTGATTTGTTTGGTTTTGTTTTTTCCTATTAGGCATTGCAGAGAAAGACCATATAATTTTTATATGTGTAGGATACAAAGCCTCGACTTTAGAGATTACCCTGGTAAGTGAGAGAGGGCAGTTATTCCTTGGGTGGGTCAACCTGAATCTAGGATGCAAAAGAGGGAGGGAGATTAGCTCCAGGCAGGCTCCCAGTTACTGCAAGGGCCTTTTCAGTTGCTTCCTTCTTACAGTTAATTAAAAGCTGACAAGCTTAAGGTGGACGTGCTACATGGGTGCTTGTGCTGACCCAATAGCAGTGTGTCATAACCAAAAATGTCTGTGCTCCCTGTGCCACAAGCAGATCTTTGCCTGGCCAGTGGGATGGACTTTCAGTGCCTCAGTATAGAGTGAGAGTTTCCTCAGTCATGCTGGACATCAGAGGTGGCCAAAGGGATGGTGACTTACAGAGGTCATGGTAGCAGAGCTGGTGTCCCTGTGTGCTGATAAGGATACCAGTGGGAACACCAGATGAGCCTAGATTAATAATTTTGCATAAATTGCAGTTAAAGACCACAACTGCTGTTTATTAATACAACAGAAAGGTTAAGAGGTGCTCGAGGCAATGTTAGGGAACACAAAATCAGGAAGTGCCCCCAGCATAGCTGCCTCCACGGTCTGCTGTGGGTCTTGCAAGCAGCTGCCTCCACAAGGAAAGGGATCAGCTGCAGGGATCATCTCTGTGAACTCCGCTGGGTTATAGTCTCTCCCTCAGCACAGTCTTCATCTTATACATTATTTATTGTCATGAGGTAAGTAAACAATTAAGTCATCACATAACTGGCCACAGGGACCCTGGAGAAAACACAGACTGTGTCAGCAGGAAGACTGTAACTCCCCTATTTGGGAAAAGCAAGTGAGGGACATCACTTGCCTCTGCTCCCTTTCTTGTGTGCCTAGAAGGGAGAGATGATGGTGCAACCCAGCAGTCCCCATCCCCAATTCCCTTCTCAACTCTTCCTTTCTAATGAGTCAGGGCCTGTAGTCACAGCAGAAAGCTTAATTTAAAAGGTATATTAAGCTCAAACTAGACTGGAGCTATGTCAATCAAAGCATCCTACAGAAATGTAGTTTCACAAATTCAAAATATCATGGCATACTGAATGGCCGGTAAAATGGAAGTCTGTAACAGAAGAGCTGAACTGCCTTTCTCTCTCAGCAGCAACTGTTCTTTCCCACTGAGGAAGTGATTTTAACTTCTGAATTGCCCTGGTGTATGGCCAGTGTATATTAAACACCAAACCCCAACATTTAGAGGAACATCTTCCTTGGACTTTATAATGCTTGCTAGGGTGAGCTAAGTTAGTTGGAAATGTGCCTAACTGAGCTCTAGTGGGCACCAGTATAAGTAAAAGAATCTCATTATCTTGTTATTTATTGAAATAGAAACCCCAGTTTTTCAAAGCAAACAAAATAGTTTGTGGGATGGAGGAGAAACAAACAGACATATGAGTAATTTTGAATGAAACTTCTAGAGGAAGAAATCTGAAGATGTGTATTAAAATGCATGCCAAAGGGTAACATTTTAAGTTAATGTTTGTAGAAGAGTGTATTTGTATAGCACTCACACCTGAAAAATAATATGGTTAGAGAAATTACTGCAGTGTCAGAAATCTCTCTTTGTTCTGCCACTTGCAAATCTCATGTTCTTTGTTCTGAGAAAAATACCCTTTCTAGACCTTGTGTTTTGAAGGAAAACTAGCAAATGCAGTCCTGAAAATATGAAAAGCCACATATCCTCCAACATATCTGTCAGAAAAACCTCATAATTTCCAATTCAGTGCAGTAAATCCAAGGATTTTTATTTCAAACATTGACATCCTGGAAAAAGCAATACTGTGATTCTTCAGTGACTCTTCTCAGATCCCAGACTGCATGTAACAAACCAGAGAAGCACCACTCATGCTGATGCAGTTGTGCTCATAGGGCTATCTGTAGGGTCACACCATTATCTCAGTCATGGGACTGAGCAGACTTAATGTTCCTCATTGCTGCCTAAAAGCTGTGGTTTTCTTTTCCAGAAGCCAGCTTAGCTCCCAAAAAGCTGCTTAAGTGTAAAAGAGGCTGAAATTATGTGTTCTGTGCTGAAAGTGAGAAGCAGCCATGGGATAGGAATAATATCTTATATCATAGCTTGCTGTGTCTACCTCTGGTTGCTCAGATGTCATGCATCTCATATTATCTAAAGCACATTTCGAAGGTGTACTTTTATATGCCTTTTCCTATCTATCAGGTCTCCCTCTGTTTTTTCCATTCTGGTAAGACTCTGTTAAATCCTTTCCGTCAAGGTACCTAAGAAACCAGTTTCTCTGCTTGAACAGGTTTTAAAAAAAAAAAAAAAAAAAAAGGAAGTATTTGTTCAAAATGTCTTGGACCGATGCCCTAGTTCCTGCAAAAGTGGCGTGAGTGTAGCAAGACGGGTGAAAATCTTTCTGCAAGCACCCTGCCAGAAAAGAACTTTCTCCATTTGTCTCTTGGAATAAATATTTATGCATTTAACAGAGTACTTCAGAGTGGAGTGACCCTCCATATCTAGACATAATGAATAACCATAAAAATGAATTCAGAACTGTTTGAAAGCAGGGAACATCTATGGCCAGCTGAAGCTCACAGACTCAGCAAAAAAGCATTCTTTATTGAGCTGGATGTAGCAAAAATAAAATCTTGTTTCTTCACATGCTATCCACAAGTGATAATTGGCCTGCCGGTGGTGGTGTTTCTTTTAGGGGGAATTTTTATGGGTTTTTGAGTGGCATTTTTTTGGTTTTGTAATACAGCATCTGTGTGTTTCTTTGTGATTGCATGTGCTTAGCAATGTTTCCACTCCACTAAAAGTCTATGCATTATTCACTCATTAATGTTTTATTTATTTATTACTCTTGAGGCACAAAGCTAGGAGCTTTGCATTTACAGTGTACTGAGTGACAGCTAAGGCAACCCTACAACTATTTCTTGCCTGCCAACAGTTGCCCCACGGATAAAACACAGGCTGAACTCCCACGGATTTCCACCAGACTAATTCTGGTCTTCTTATTTCCATCACTTTTCCACTGGCATGGCTCCAGCTTTTTGAAAAGCTCCTCATTATTCACATTAGTGTAAAAAAAATGAAGAACATGTCTAAAAGACTGACAAATTCTGGCTCCAGGAGGCTCAGCTAATCCCAGCATCCAGGACCCTTCACAGGGAACAGTGTCAGCAGCCTCCTCTTATTTAAATCAAAATGGCTTCAGTTTGAATTACACTCCTGGAAGTGTCTTTGTTGTTTTTCTAAGGGAAAAAGGGTATTCCTCAGATAACCAGATCCCAAATCCGTTGTGTCTGTAGCATTACAATGAGCATGTGAAAAATGAGCAGGTAAAAATTACTCAGAAGCTTGGGTAGGTTGGGGAGCACTGGTATCCTGACACTAGCTCATTGGATTATGGCAGCACCACTTGCAGAGAGGCTCAGAGCCACCCTCCACTCAAGACCTGTCCCACCAAAACATGTGGTGGAAATGAGCAAGTCTCTGTTCACCCATCTCACAAGGTGTGTGGTACCTGGGCAAGCAAGGATCTCAGTCTGCAGCTGAGCAGTGACAGCTGAAACCCTGTGTGAGCTTTATTAATAAGGTCTTTCCTGTTCCTTTCCATTAGTTATTTTTCCTACTCCACCTGTAGGTCAGTTTGGCAATTACACTGTTTTGGTGTTCATCCGTTTATTTCCTATAACCAGATTACTGATGGTAAAATATGCTCCCCTGATATGGTCAGTGTTTCCACAGAAGGAAGTCCCATGTCACCATGTACAGATAGTTTTCCTCGGTTTCAATATTCATGTAACAATAACAATACAAAGTAATATATTTAATTACAGATGACTTCTTAAACAGATGGATGTTTTTACCCACCTTTTTTTTTCTTTTGGTTTATGTTCAGTCAACAGTTCCGATATGCTTTTGGCAGGCAAAGTCCAGGGTTTTACCCTGGGAATTGGGCTCCATATGTCCTGGTATTCCTGTCTTTAATAATTATGACTTTTATATATAAAAAAACACATTATGACTTCCCTACTAAATGGTTAGTCACACTAACAATGTAATACTGACATTACTGTGATTCAAAAGTATATCAATATCTTAATGCTCCTTGGTTCTACTTCAATGTCTTTACTAACAGCTGGTGACGACTTCTTTTTTTTTTTTTTTTTCCTGAAGAGAGTCACTATTTTATTTAAACTTTAAAACCTGATTTTAACTAAAGGCTGAAAGGACAAAGTCAAACTCTTCCTGCATACTGATAATTCAGATGCTAAGTCATTGCTCTTAAGCAGATTGAGCTTTTTTTTCATATAATTTTACTGAACATTATCAAAACAGTAATTTCTGTAACTCCTTATGGATGGAATTGGAGGGAGGGGGCAACATATTCATAGACAGCAGTTCAAGAAGGGTCCAGAACTGTTGGATGAGAAATAAACCTGGGAAAAAAAGATCCTAACTGATATGTAATCTTATATAACAGGAGGATTGCCTTTCAGATAATCTAATTCTACCACCAATGCTGCAATGCTCTTTCTAGGCAGAACCTGGAGGCTGCGAGGAGGTCCTTGGGGGAGCATGTGGAAGGACAGAGACTCAAAGCTAAATGATGTAGAAAACATAAGAGTCTACCAATGGCTTCACTTCCACTTCAGAAGATGGATTACTCTTAGTTTTATCTGATTTGTCATTCCTAGTCTCTGTGAAGTCCAGTCTAACTGCAAAGCAAAGGACGTCTTTATTTCAAGTCAGGAACCTCCTGAGAGTACTGGGGTTAACTACCTGTAGTCTGTATGGGCACAAAACACAATTAAATGAATTATAAACAATCTGTTGTAAAATGCACAGTTTAGGTCTACTGTAACCGCCAGCAAAAACACTGTTGTCCTGCAATAATCCAACTCTGCATCACCATGAAACTTTTTAAAGTGCTCTTTGCACTTTAGAGGAGAATGAAGATCAGACCTGTGGCCTAGGCTGCATTTGGTCAAAATTCAGCCAAATTATCTGGATATCCAAGCAACATTTTAAGTTTTTATGGAAGGTATTTCACACTTCATTCTTGTAGCTAATGATTCTTAAATACTTACCTTTCCAGTACTGAACAGTGTGTTTGAGGAATACTTCGACAATTTCTCATTCTGTGACTAGAAATGCCACAGCCTGGCTTTCCTAAAGGGCAACAGGATTTACCCAAGAACTGATATCGCTGACACATTTTCAAACGTGGAAACATTGTCTGCATTGATTAGTATAGGCATTTTCAGTTGTAGTTTGTTCAGGCATTTATTCCCCCTAAGTTTTTAGCATGTACAATTTCAGTCTGCAATAGTAACACAAAATCATCACTGAAGTCCTAATCAGACAAGTTAGGTTACCAGTTACTCTGATAACCAGAAATAACCTGATGTGAAATGCATCTGCAGAGAGTGCATTAACCTATATTGTGAAATTTTACAAATGGTGACATCAGAAAACATACAGAATGGTATGATTTTCAGTTTAGCTTAGTATTTTTAGGAAAGTCTATAAGGAATTTTCAGCCAATGTTTCTTATCTCTGCTGCCAACGAAAAGTGTATTGAAAAGGTCCAGAGATTACTAAATTGGAAGGGGAGCATTCAGGTTAGATACTGATCTCATATAAGCCAAATACATCACCTATATAGCTTTACAATTTCTATGGATTAAATACTAATTATAGCCTAGCTTGTATCCTATTGGAAAGCAAAGCATATGGATGATTTACATGATCTAATTTAACATCTGTTCTCAGGTGACATTTTGATAACACAAAATGCCTCCTATTCTTACATTTGCATCCTCAGTCTCTATGCACTTGTATCATCTTGCACAATATGTAGACAGACACACACAAACAGAGTGCTATGAATTAAGCATCACCATTTTGATAGCATAGTTTTCACAGCCAGGAGTGTGTACATGTCTTCTTCCAAAATTCTCTTGGAGGAATGGTGCCCTACAAGTAAAGTGGTCTTTTTTGGAGGATGATGTGCTCCAACACAAGATTCCCTGGTACTGAAGGTTTTCTAGATGTGATGTAGAGATTAGGTGAAGTTTCTGAAAGGTAACTGTGAAGACTATCTGCCAATCTTTGCACACACTCCCTTTTGGAGTTTTGTCCTATCTTCTGCACAAAACAACAGAAGATAAGAACAGTATTTTTTTCCCAGAACGAAAAGACACATCTTAAGTAGAGGATGAGAGCAGTGCACCCTTCAAATACAGGTAGATGAGGATGTACATCTAAGGAGACTTAAGAGATGAATTAGTACTTCCACTGTTTTTACTTAATAAATAAAAGGGTTTTTTCTGTACTGTAACACAAAAAACTCCTGTTACCAAAGGACAATCACAAAATCATGTATGCCCTTCAGCACTGGGTTTTGTAGACAGTACTCTTGCATGAGCTGAAAAAAACAATTCAATTCGCATGTAGCTTAACTTTTCCTTGTTGGTGACACAGCTAAAGGGGCTCATGTGTTTTGTTTAGTCCATCATCTGTTTGGAATGACCTATATTTGGAAATGTGTTTTTGATCCAGGCAGGGAAATGTTAGAATATAAATAACTCAGCATTTTTTTGTTACTTTAAAGCTACCACATTTCATCTGTTGACGCTTTTTGGAAGTCCCTACTGCACAAATGCAATGAACTTAATATTGTTGCTGTACTGCTTCAGTTTTGGGAGTTTCTGTGTTGTTTTTTGGTTGTGTGTGTGGTGGTTTTTTGTTTGTTTGATTGGTTTGTTTGTTTTTTCCTGTGAATACTAAGTTCTTCTGGAACTTTCAGATGCATGGATTATCATACCTTGCTGCAGGATGCTTTTCACATAGAGTTAGATTAGACCCTTTGGGTGATAATGCACTCCTGCAGAGCAGTTGTGTAGTGAAAGGCCATGTGCCCATTTTGTGTAGTTGTGTACCATAAAAATATGCATCCCAGATGGCTAACAAAAGAGCTTTGCCTCTTGCAAATATAGTAACTCTTACTCTTTCTTTTTTTAACACTCATTTAAATTAATTTAATTTTATTAACTTGTTCCATGTTTACTTTTACTGCATATTCAATCTCTATTACAAGGTAAAACAACTGGGGTTTTGTATGGTGGGTAGTGTAGTATTTTGTGGATAGAGAAGAACAATGTTCTGGCTATCATCACACCTGGCATGTGTTCATTGCAGAGAACAAATCTTTATTTTAATATAGCAGAGCAAAAAATCATCCCCATTTATTAATCTGATGTACACTAAATAACTTTGCATTTGTTACACAGATGATAAATATTTTGCAGATAAATTTATAAACACTTCCACATTGTATAGATTTATACTGTACACAGTCATCCTACACAGAGCATGCCCTTTCACAAATAAACAGATAGCTTTCCTCAGGGGACTTAATCAAAAACACTTGGTCAAACATTTTGGAAGCTGGCAATCTGACACAGAGGAGGATACTGGAAAGATGAGTTCACAATTGTACCAGCTGGACTTGAAATGAAAAATTCAGAACTCTGAAAGAGAGGATTTATCAAGGCACACACATGCAAACACATATATAAATAGTGATGACTGTAACTTGCTCTACAGGAGATCACACAGAGCAGTAAAGGTAACAAAGAAAGAAAGAGCGAAGTCAGGACCATTGCCAAGATCTTGCTGCAGATTAGCAGATCTGAAGTTGAATTCCCCTGTATAAATGACAATTCAACTTCAAAGTAGCTTGTTACCCGTATATACAATATGTACATGTTACCTTGCACTGAGACATGGAGACTGTCAGACATGGTTATGATTTTCTTGATAACATGTGCACACTAAAGTACCTGTGTGTTTGTGTAATGAAGACTGTTTGAAAAATTGTATTGCCAGTTGGCTCAGAGCAGTTGGAAATTTGAGTGGAAGCTTAGAAGGGGAACCTGCAAACAGAAGATAACCACAAAAAACCTAGGAAAGAACATGTTTTTCTCCTGTTGCTTAGCATTAGAAAACACTAACAAAGAAAATCAGTAACCTGACAATGCCAGTAAAGTGCAGTGAAGGCAAAAAACTCACCTTTCTGTACCTCATCCTTTATACCCAACTTTTGCATATATGACACTACACTGCAGTGGAAACTGCCCACTTAAAAAATATCTAATTACGTATATGGTATTCTTACATATATTTGAAGCCCAGTATGAGACACAATTTAATTGTCATTGCCACATAGAAGGTAATATTATCTACTGCTACTGTAGATGTGAATGACAATTTTCTACTTAAAACTGTCAGTTCATAATCACAATTAAAATCTATATGCTATGGCCTCATACACTGAATATGTATTTTCTCCTTGTAAAGTTCTCCTACTTTCTGAAAATATTATCACATAAGCATTGCTATCCTTTCTTAGTCTCCTCCCAAAGGTTTAGTATAGACTGGTATTCAGTTTATCAACTCATACAACACATGGGAATAAAAAAGAATAGCAAGCTGCTTGGTTGTTTGGTTGGTTTGTTTTAATCTTATTATAGAGTTGGCTTTCCTATAGCAAATATACATTCCTTCCTTTAGAAGGAATAAACCCTTTCTTCTGCTTTCTTACTTCTGTAGCATGTCCTCTACCAGAGGAAGCACACTGCAAAGAGTGAGCATCCTTCAAAGAGGGAAGAAGCAATGCAGGAAATGCCAGACCTTTTGAAAGATCTCTTTCCGCCATCACTGTGTGGTCTGTGTGCATGTGCTGATATTTTCATGCTTAATGTGCTTGAATTATAGCCACCATGACTTTATATGGCACTAATTACTGTAGAAGATATTCATGGGTGTTAATCATTGATTGAAAGACACCCTGGCAATGGCTCTGTTTCAGGCTGGTTGAAGATTGCTGATAAGAACATTAGCAAATAATTTTTTAATCACTTCACTAGAACGACTTCAACTACGTATGCAGAAACAATGAAAAACATACAATACAGGAAATCACAGACATTTTCTCATACATTACACAGAAGTTAGCATGTTGATATCCCCATGGACCATTTTGAAGGCCTTTCGGTTGAATAAGACAAAAGTCATAGCTTTTAGGAGTTTATGTATCTGAGAGCGCTGTGTCTCCTAGTCACTGGAATACAATCAGTGCCTCTGCATGCTGTTTTGTTGTTTGGCACAGTGTGGCGGGGAGTAGGGTGGGCTGGGCAGGCAGGGGAAGGCAACAGCTAAGTCAAAGCTCATTTTTCAGACCATCTCAGGAATTCCCTTCCAATGTCTGAAAGCTAATGGCCAGCTGAGATGAATCTTTGCATCCCAAGAATTTTGCACAGTTAAGAAAAGGTTTCTGCACAAGGAACGGAGCAGAATGTTACTTTTGTTCAAAGCATAATGCACAATGCAGAATGTAAATCTGTCATAGAGAACGAGATGAGAACATGGTTTTAAGTCTTATATCCACCTGTGTTATAGAGAAGTGAGTGTGTACATATGTGTGTATACTTACCCACATGTGTATCTGTATATGTATTCACCTCTAACTGTAATACTTTTTTAAAATATCCAATATTATATAGCTGCAGGCTAGGATTTAAAGAAAACATCTGAGAAAACAAAAGTAATTGCAGGTTACATCTTGATTTCTTACTTTTCATGATTTGCATTTAATTTGATTCCATTTCATTATTTTTCCTGACCTTCTTCTTTTGAAGGATCATCTTTTAACTGGGGAAGACAGACCTATGTAAGATTCACAAATTACTTTTACCACACAGCCAGGGAGGGGACAAGCATATATTTACAAGGCAGACATTAAGAGGATATAAAACATGTCTTATAGGTAAGAATACATGCAGTATTGTAAGAGAGAAATGCTAGCTGACAACTCTAGCTCTAAACAACAAATGAAACTGGAACAACACATAAGACATTGGACTCCTGCAGAGTACTGTGCTTGCAGTGAGTTATGAGTGCTGTCCTTTAGCAGCAATTGGTTTCAGATTTTTTGGTCAGGACTACTGGTGAAAACTGAATGCCAAAATTAGAAAGTAGGAAGCTAAGCAAAAAAGCAGATCCTTGGGATCTAAGCAAAATGAGCTTAGGTGGCTTGCTGTGGAGAGAGTGCTGAAAGCCAGCCTGCCAGCTCTCTTTCTTTCTCACTTTCTTTCTCACTTGTGGACTGATGTGTCTGGCTACAACTCAGATGTGTTGATGGCCAGAGAGGGGGTAAGGTCTCTACAAATCTTCTTGGTTACATGGCATTAAAATGTACATTCATGAAAAGCCTGGGTGGAAAGAACAATACTTTTGTGTCAGGTCAACCTCATCCAAATGCTTTTGTTGTTAAGTATTCTCAAATCTTTGGTTATTGAACTCTGTACTGGTTAGAAGTGAGCAATATGTTCTAGACCTTTGTCAAGCAGCTTAGATTGTTTACACCATGAAGCAATTGCACTGTATTCTTCCCTATGCATTTCCCTAGTAAATGCAGATTGTGTGCATCTTGTGGGAAAAGACTGCCAAAAATTACTGCTTTGTTAATTTTTAGCTGCACAGGATGTACTCAAACTAGAAAGCAGAGTTATGTATTATAGGCCAGAATCTTTGTAGATAATTCAACATATTATTAAATAAGAAAAGGCCCAATTTGTCTTATTCCTGCTTTTGACATGCTAAGTCACCGCATCAAAGACAGGTCCTGAATGTGGATGGAGTTCTGTGTAGTAATTTTATACATTTAGGTAGACTAAATGTTAAAGGAGTCTTCTTTTGCAGGAAGAAGTATGGAATTTACCACTACAAAAAAAAAAAAAAAAAAAAAAAGAATGCAGATGGTGATAGTGGATTCAAAAGTATTTTGCAACACTTGGTTGAAATTACTGACATTAAAAGAAAGCAAATGGGGCTGATGGTCTGGTTGTAGACTGCGTGAGGTTAAGTGAAGGCAAGAGAGATCTGCAAGTGGCATTATAAATTGAAGCATTTTATTTGATTCAGGTTTTGAACTGCGTTCCAGATTTTCTGGCTAACATGTCTCTTCTAATTCCACATGACTGCCCGATACCTGTCTTACCTTAAAACTGCAGGCAAAAGTCTGTATTTTCGTTCCTGGAATAGCAGCATTGGAAAGTACTAATGCAGGCAAATACCTAATATTTTACAGTAAGTTTAATGAACAAGAAGGCAGGAAATACAGAGTAAAAGCAGTTTCTCAGATACGTTTTCTTCTGGAATATGATTACTGAACATGTGTTTTCTTTCAAAACACCAGAGGAAGTGGAGCATTTCTGTTTTCACTTCTTGTGTCTTTGACCCCCTGAGTGCAAGGATTCATTTTTAACATTGTGATTGAAATTTCAATTGCATTTCCAGGTTATTAAACAGGAAACATGGCTTGTTCATTGTATTAGCATGATATCATCTTATTTAGGTAAAGAGGTGTGACTGGATGTAAACATCTTTCTCTGACTAACAAAGATTAATTTAACACTCACAATGTGAAAGAGAGTTAAAGCCCAGGACATGTAGGTTGTCCATATGAGGGGCTGAGTACTATATTACTTTGCTAAGTATTGGAATCAGCAGTTGTGTCTCAAGAGCAGTTAGATGAAGATAGGGCTCCATAGTGGTAGGAAAAGAAAAAAAGAATACAGATTAATATTTCCTCCAAATGGGGCTGAGCTGGGTGCACAGACAAGCAGATTCCCCCATATCTGTACCCACAGCAGGACCTCAAGAGGGACCATTCTGAGAGGAGACCTCTCCTCATATCAAGTCAGTCTTCTGGATATGTAGGGAACTGGAATGGATATGTAGTGGAATCTGACTGCCTCAAAAGGATAGTATTCACAGAAGGACTTCTGTGGTTGCTTTCTACATTGTTTTAAAAAGATATGGCTGAATTGCAAAAGATATGCAACAAAACTTCTTACTGAATGTTACTAGGAAGTCAGAAGCTGGTGAGAACACAAGGAGAGAGTTGTGACTTTAATATTGGTTCTCTAGTAAGAAAAGTAATTTGGGATGTAATGAATGGAATGGCATGAAGAGAAGGTGAGCAGAGCTTGAGCTAGCAATCTTAACTTTGCCCCACTTTCTCAAGATGATAAAGGAGGAGTAGACTAGAGGAGCCATCAAGTAGGAGGGCTAACTCTTTTTCACCAGTGTCCAAGCCCTGTAGTACACAACTTTGTAAGGGGATTATCAAGGGTTATAATCACGCATAGGGGAAGAAGATTTCCAAGTACATCATTCATTATCAATCCTTTTCAGCATTCCACCATTTACACCTACTCTTGGTTCCCTTGCTAGGGGCTTGCACTCAGCAGCCAATGTAATGCACACCAAATGTTGTAGTGCATGCTTCTAAGCAACAAGGTGCAAACAAGGATATAGCCAATCTGGTTAAAACGTACAAACATAACACTGCTTTCAAGAAATAAGAGTCTGCTAAGTCAAACGCTACTGTTACAGAACCTCTAAGGAGTAAAACTAATTCAAATAAAATTTCTTTGCCAAAAATGATAACATGTGGTCTTTCTTGGGTAGCTTTCAAATTTCAAACTAGTTGATCATCATAGTTGATAGTATTCTAAATACTGTCAGTCTTCTCTGTTTTCAGAGGCCATTGTAGTTTTTGTCATTGCTGTTGCTGGGATGAGTTATCAGCTGTATAGGATAATACTAGACAATATATCCTACTTCAGTTTAGACTGACAGGGATTTTCAGTTAGCAGTCAGTTTTGTGACCAAAACAGACAAATGAGCAGTCTTGATTACATATGTCTTATATTTGTGATATACAAATGCTATCAAGTTTGATTCTCTCTGGTGTATAAGGAGTATAAATAGGCCACTAAGTGATTCTTTGTTTGACATATAAGTGAATAGCCATAGAAAGGAAGTGCTATTTCTACCGTCCAGTATTTATTACCTGAGATTGCTTGTGAGACTGCAAGAAAAGACAGATTCACTAAAGATTGATCAAATTACTTTTGTTTATAATATATCATTTGTGTCCAGATCTCCATAAATTAAGGATTTCTGATCAAGTCTGTGGATTGCACCCATCTCACCAAGTTATTTATAGCACGAAGGTGCATTCACTTCTTTTGTCTTTGTGAGATAAATCTTTACTGCACTCAAGCAAAAACTATTGATTGTTCAAACAACCTTGATCCTGGCTTGCACACTAGTTCAAATCTGTTGAGTCAATTAGCTCATCACCTAGGGAAATTCTAACTTTAGGTTTTGTTTCATATGTTGGAAATGTTGGTGGAATTTTTTTCTTTGTTCATCTCTTCCATTTACTTTTCCACCCAGTTCCTACTCACTATTCCTCTTTCCCCCCATCCCCCCCCACCTTAGAACATTCACTTAATTCTGGACCATGCAAGGTCTCCATAGTCCTGAATTTTTTAACCTTTACGAATTTCTATTATTGCTATATTCCATTTCATCCAGACTTAAGCACATACCCATGACATAGTCAGGATTTAGAATAAAAAACAGCATTGAAATTGACGTAGTTTTACATGTAATGAGATTTTAGAGTGTTAATTTGAACCATATCACTCAAAACCTGAACCTTATTCTTCTGTGGCCCATTTCCTCCAAGCTGGTCAGGTGGTATGAAGTGTATCTGAATGTTTTTGGGAATTACATGCAGAGATGGGTAGAATATATTACCGCAAAAGGACAGTGCATAGCAACACAATGCAATACTTTACCATTGCTGTGAATATTTACTCCAAATATGTACAGAGGCTTCAGATTTCAAAATAACTTATGCAGTAAGTAAAAGGATGTGAACAGGTGCTACTAATGAATGGCACAGAGAAATAGGGCTTAAATACAATACGCATTGCAGAAAACAGCCTTGAAATAATACTAAGGCTGTGACTAGTGGACAAAAGCCATACATGTGAAAATAAAGCCAGGATTTTGTTCTTATCCTAGAATTCAGTAAAAAATTATTCTTCCTCCTTTTTTAGCATAGTCTAGAAATTTAAAAGATGTGTTTAAGTCAGATTTAAACATAAAATATTTCATCTCAAATATCTCAAATGTTAATACTCCAAAATAAACATTTCATAAATAAAACATTCAAAACATTCAAAACTAAAACTCAAAAAAACCACATTTCCTATATTTTTTTCTTACTAATAATAATGGCCAGTCTTCGCGAGCAAAGATCCGGGGAAGGTCTTTACACCTTCCAGCCTGTGCATTGGATTTTTTAGGTGAGACACAGTGTGCGCGGAACTGAGCCCACCCTTTAATCCTAAGGTTCATCTGCCGGGGCCGAGCGAGCTTGGACGGTGGCAGCGAGGTCCTTAGGACGTAGATGGGTTGCCTTTTTACAGGGTTAACGAGCTCCACCTGCCCGGGAGTGGCCCTGACCGGGAATCGAACCCGTTTCTTACTATAATATATTTAAATTATCACTATGAAAATAATGCCTCCTAGTTTTCCATATTCATGCTTTTTTAATTCTGACTCTTTTCTAATTTAATAGCAGAAAACCACACCTTGGGCTAACATTTTTTATACTACAATATGTAGCACAAGCATATGTTAGTAACTGAAAATGACTCTCCGAAAATCAGTAGATTAAACAGTGAACTTTAAATGTATTCAGTGATCTTTTTATGTAGACTTTTACTGACTCCTTTAATATGGCAAAGACAATGACTGATACAGAATGCAGTGATAGGTAGTAGTACCCAAATCTAAGTTCACATGTAAGAGTAGAGGAAAAACTAATGAAAAAAAATCATTTTACAACACAATAACATTATCTGAAAGCCTAATTTCTTTGGCAACAATTCATATACCTAATAATTGTTGTCAGGCATAATTACAAAAAAAAAATACTGATTAATTTTTCTGTAAGCTGTATAGCAAATTTATTATTTTACACTTGAAACTGCAGATAGTTCATCAGCTGTTATATATTGTCTTAGCTCTATTGAAAGCAAAGCCAGTTTCTGCCATCAGAGGATCTGCCTCTTTGATAACTTCATATAAATGTATATGTATTAAATTTTTAATGCTAACATTTTAAACAGATTCCATAACCTTTTGCATAGCATAAGGACTGATGGGTAACTTTACTGTATTTCATAACAGTCTACAGCACAGAAGGAATGGGTTTACTGCCATTTACTCTCCATCCATGCTCTTGGTCTAATAAAAACATTACCACTCCCTACAGCCTTGCCATGGCTTCTTTCTGAATGGCCTTTCAGAGAGACGCTTGAAAGTATTAAATGGTAAGACAACTCTAGAACTATTAAAAATTAGCTGAGAAAATGGTTATATTAAGAAGTGTACAAACTATGAACAAATAAAGGTGTTGATATATATATAAATATCAAACAAACTTCTGAAAGTATCTTACTTACCATGTAGTTCACTGGCCTGATTCTTCAGATACCAAAAGTCAGAATAAAACAAAATTTTTCCGAAGGATTAGCAGCAAAGAGTGAAAAGGTTCATTTTGTTATTCTCTTCACTGCATACCTATACGGACTTTTAAATTCCCTGCAGTAGTTGGTGCCTTCTCCTCAGTCAATATGGGGTGTAGTTGGTGATCTTTACTTCAGATTGAAACTGTCTGAAAATGTTTACCAAAATTTGTTGCCACAAGTTTTTACCACCTATGCACAGCTGCAGAAGATCAATGTTCTCAGTGTAGAGTTTCCTGATAAATGCTGCATGCATTGATACATTAACGTTCTCTGCACCAATACTGCTAAATAATTGACTTGCACGCCTGTACATTACAAAACCTCACAATGCCATGGCCAAATTTAGCATGTGTTTTTTAAATAATGTGACTGCTTTAATTTTAAATATCTGGTAATCAGTATGTTTTTTACCTTCCTGGATATGTCACCAAAACTGTTTTAAGAGGTAGCTTTGAGTTCAAAGTTAAATGGTTTTGAACATTATTGTATGCAAGCAAACAAAAGTGAAATTTAAATTTCCAGACAGAGGTTTCTAAATCTCTGCTACTCCAAAGTATCTTTTGAGTTTAATTTCTGACATTTGAGCACTCTACTCTGTGTTGAGAATCTGAAGCCTTTGCACCACTGGTCAGGAGAGTTGACATTTGTACAAAGAAGGAAATAAATAGTAAATGTTTGTCCCAGTTACATCAACACCTGTGTTCTTGTGTCAGGAAGCCGAAGTCCTACCAAACCTCCACATACCAGAACAGTAGAAGCAAGGAGAATAGGGATTGCTTTGGTGATACCAACAAGGGAACCGAATATTAGGTTTCCAAGTACAGCTGCAGCTTTGCATAGTGCATTCAAAAAGCCAAAGCCTGTTGCCCTAGAAGAGAAAACAGAAGAAAATTAAAAAAAAAAAAACGGGTGAAAGAGTAAAGCCTTTGAGACAAATCCTCAGTGTGAATAAATAAGTACAGCCCCAATATCTTACACAGTCTATGCCAATAATGATTCTGTGCTTCTATTTATCTTGAAATCAATTTATAATGTGAAATCAAAGCTCAGCTGCTACAGTACTTGGTTGAGGCAAACTCATTTTGCTGCCCCAGGGACCAAAATGTGAAACCAGTGACAGAACGGGTGAGTTTGAAGCTCTAGAGTAGAACAGGGGACTTGCAAATGGAAATTCAGTAAGAGTTAAAAGGCTCGATTAGGAGAGAATGGATGCATTGAGCAGCTCTCAAAAGTGAACTGCTTGGGGACCTGGGAAAGAAGTCATCAGAATTAAAGGATGATCACCTTTAATAAAAATAAAAAATAAAAATTCATTTCTGATAAGCGGTACACATGTTGAACCAATGCTTTTTTAAAAGGCTAATGGCATCTCCAATAATAATGGAGGTTTACGTCTTAGAGGTAAAGAAGATAGGACATATAAAAACTGGTTTGGTGCAAAAGAGATATCTGAGAAACTCTGGAGGAAAGGGAAAGGAAATAGATTGCCAACACAAAGTATGACACAAGCGATTCAAGTGGGCTTTTGTATTGCAGTGGTGTGATTATAGTAGTCTGAAATAAAGTGTTTTAATTGTTTCATTGTCCACGCACAGACGTATTATGCAAATTGCTATCATTTTCATAAATTGTATTTTGACATGACCACATGATTGATAGATGCAGGAATAAAGTCCACCCTCCAAAACTGTCCTTACAAAAGTACCTGTATGAGGGTAGAATCTCTTGTCTCTTGCAAACCACATCACTATTTTAATCTCTTTAAAATACCTCATATTTTGCAAAGAAATTACTAATTTGTCTGAAATAAGCACCATTCCTCATTGTGTAAAACATGACATCCATCCAGATGTTGCATGACACTAAGTATTGATGATATCTGAGGAAGAATAAACAGGTCATTGCAATGGTATTATCTTGTAAATAATAATTTTGAAAATGACATGTTCTGACCCTCAACAGTCCAGACCCCTGAGGGCTGCCAGAGAGAGCAGCAGATGAGCAAATTTTGGAAGTGTTGCTTGTGAAGATTTCTGACAAGAGAAACACTTGCAGCAGCTGTTTGCAAATACCTTCCTCAGAGGAGGAATGAGCAAGTTAAAACTTGCCCATTCTAAGCATGACCTTTGGAGGAATTGGTCTGAAGCAGGAGCATGAGATACACTGTGGGAAGCAGCGAAGACCCATGCTATTAGAGAAATCTTCCAAAGCCTGTGAGAAGATAATCAAATCTCTAGTGCAGGAACATTTGCACTACAAGGGCAGATAAAGTCCAGAATATCTGGAGGAAGCTGACACAGGATGGTGGGTAGCTACTGGGGGGAAAGGAACTCCAGAGTGACACATCTTCTAGGGCTCACATAATCACAGAATAGGTAAGGCTGAAAGGGACCACAGTGGATCATCTGGTTCAACCTCCCTGCTTACAAGGGTCATCCTAGTCCAGCAGGTTGAACCTGTACTTGTGCAGGGAGTTATTCTTCCCAGGTGTGGGACCCTACATTTGGCTCTGTTGAGTTTCAGCCTGTTCTTCTGCCCATCTCTCCAAGCTGTTGAGGTCCTTCTGAAGGGCTGCACAGAGCACGCAGGTAGGAAGGAGTATCATGAAGAGGAAAGGCTGTGTTAAAACAGACTGTATCACAAGCAGGTAGAAAGAGGTTAAAGAGAACACAACGGGATTGGAAAACTGAGTTTGTGTGATAGGATACCAGTAGATTGCAGCTATTCTGAAGAAGTCAGGGAAAAAAAAAGAAAAGAGTCAGAATGGTTCTAATTTCAGACTCATTTATGCACAGAAAGTATTTCAAAACTGATGGTGGTGACTGGTTGTGATTACTGTCCACACATGTAAATATGACTTCTTCAGTTGCCAGTGCTGATGTAAAATCAAACTTGCCCCCAAATAACAGTAACAGGAAAAAAACCCCTAACACTGATCACTTAGAGAAATTAGACACCTAGTTGTCAGAAGTCTCAGTATAATCAGAGAGATACCAGAACTCCCCAAAGAATACATAGATCCACCTAAAGCAAATCTGGATAGATACAGGCAGGAAATCTTTGGAAAAACAATAGCACAAAACATACGGGGCTGCTTTACTTATATTTAGGGGTTTTTTATACTACCTTATAAAGGTAAGCTGTTTCACAGATGTTAGCTGCTTAAATCAACTAGTTATAACAGGGATCTGAATATAATTTTCTGAGCAATTTGAACCATTTCTTTTCATGTGCTGGGCTCCACAGATGCCCCTCTGATTTAGATCTATTATGGATTATATACCCCAAATTACCTTATTAAGGCTTAAAGTAATTTTGTGTAATATTTGCTCAATACCTCCTGTGTCTGAGCAAAATTAAGGTAATCTTTTGGAACTGAAAAAACAGTTCAGTTTGTAAAATGGACTTACAGAATTTTGCCAATTGGAAGGAGTCATTGTCAACCTAATCCCATTAGTGCTATCAAACTGTAAACAAATAAAGGTAAGACAAAATAAGCCCATTTTTATTGCCCTTGGCTGTCCTGATGATACAAAATGAACACAGCAGAAGTTCAATATTTTAATCTTTAAGCTGATTTCAGGCATGTCCTTTTGCCTAAAATAAGCACATCATTGGCATGAACAATAAGATTTTTACAGACTTAAATAAAATTTGTTAAGACCTGTACCTGAAAAACACTGTCACTCTTCAACCTTCTACCTTCCTACCTTTCAATTTTAATACTGTGTTTAAATGTGAATTTATTGTGTACTTGTAGTCAGAACAAAGTGTTCAAGCAATTGTTGAGCTCTAGGGATAGCAAATTTAGTTTCCTTGCTTGTTTAAACAACTTTCTTAGAACAGGGTTCATGATTCAAATTGGTAAAATCTTTATTAATTCATGCCTCTATAATTATTCTACTCAATCCAGTGGAGTAAAAATAGCCAGAAAATCATTATGCTGTAATATATCACACAAATATATGACCATAGTCGTCTCTTGCAGCATTAGTACAGTCTCCGCTACAATGTTTCATGAAAGTGCTAGAGTGCCTGCAAATGATCAAAGATATGTAATGTGTCATCTCAGCATAATGGACCAATTAAAAGAAAATTCCAAGAGCATAGGGCTATTTGTATATATACCAAATTTCTTTCTGTTGATCAAACAGAAAGTTGGGCAAACACTTATACGAAAATGTAATTTTGACTCCATGAATAGTCGTTATTACTATTCAAGGGAGACCAGTGGCAAGAACCCCTTATCCAGTGAGAGAATGCCCTTAAACTCTTCAGGGACATCAACAAGAAAATGCTAGTGAATCAATTTGAGATTGTCTTAAAACAAAGAAACAAACAAATCAACAAAAAACAGGTACAGATTTTAGTATTGGTACGAGAAAAATGCAGAAGTCTTTTATAAAAATGTCAGCGCTGAGAGAAAGCTGGATGTTACTGAAAAGGAATTTTCCCCAGTGTACTTCACTTTTGCTGCTGGAAGGCTGTGACAAAGAAAAATGCTTAGCTTCCTTTCACCCAAGCCCCACACAAGAATGGCAAGAGTCCAAACAGTTAAAAATAGAGGGATTATCCAAGCCTTTAGATTAAAAGAGCTTGTTTCCTGATTGCCACATATGCTCCTTCTTAGACCAGGTGCTTATATTCCTACATAAAATAGTTCAGATCCACTTTTCCGTTGCTGATAGAGTACCAAAAAACTTCACTGTCCTGGAGTGCTACTGAATGTGTAGCAAAAATATCTATTAACTTTCTTGCCAGGGCGAATGCTGAGCATATCCAACAAGTTACAAGAAATCATTTGTGTATCACTTTTCTTAGAGCTGATAGTATGTAAAGTATTAAAAAGAGATTCAGAATGTTCTATGGACAAATCTTCATCTATTTCCAGACATTTCATATTCTTTTAGAAAAAGAGTACCAAAATGCTTATCATAGCCTGACCAATCATAGTGCTTAGTGTACAAGTAATACTGTGGAATCTGCCCTCCTACCCTGGACTACTGCCTGAAGCATTGTGTAGTTTTGGCATGTCATACCTTAAAAATATTAACAGGAAATTTCAGCAAAATGCAGTTGAACCACATCCACAGGATGGCAGTAGAAAATAGCTGTCAGGAAATGTACTGTAAGTTGATGACTGCTGTTAAGTATCTTCTGCAGCAACAACAATACAAATTGGACCCTGGGAATAATATTTATTACTCCGGGGATAGATCCTCAGGTATCAAGAAGAAGTGAAAAAATTAAATATAACATACTGAAGAGCAGAGACTTATTTCTTAATTATGACCAAACACTTATAAACTTATTTCAGAGGTAGTAAAAAAAGGCAAAAGAGGATGACTTCATTTTATAGCACACCTTGACTTCTAAATAAATATTCCTGGACAAGATTCAAACCCAGATGTCTGGAAGTTGTAGTAAAATGATGAATTGATGGTTATCTGATGCAATCTGACCTTGATTTATTCTGTGGGAGATGATCTATTACTATTCCACTTTCTGTTTAGGTTTTGGTTATTTGTTGTATGAACTTCCTAATGAGAATCTTGGTTTTTACAGTTGGTGCTTCCCAAGTTAGTTCACGAGAAGATACTTATCATTTATGTGAAAGCAACAATCGCACTTTGAATTCATAAAAATATCCTCATGTTCCTTCTTCAGAGAACTTTAACTCTCTTCAATTCATATTTATATTACAGGCAGAGCTAGGAAACTGTGCAGTGTTATTGCAGGCCCCTTGGGCACACACATTACAACGCAAGCCCTAATTACCTCATCACACAATATTTTTTTTCCACATCACTCTGCCAATGCAGACAACAAAGAGAGCTTGAGGGTAAAATATAAATGTAGAAAGGGAAATTTGGTTTCCCTCATCTGCTGCAGAAGTTGGAAGGAGATCTCTGAGTAAGATTGGGGATTGCAGCATGAGAAAGAGTTTCATGGTTAAGGTAGTTGAGTGCTGTCAGAAGAAAGGATAAAACCCTATTCCTGCCACAGAATTCACATACAATGCGAGCAAGTCACTTCAAGCTAAATTGTCTTAAGCATGTATTTCACATTTTCTGGGTGCTTAGCTTAGCACTGTCAGGTTTAGGTTGCCAAAATGTAAACATTTGTATCCTGTAGTGGAAGTTAGACTTGCAGCCCATTCCTTCTTCTAAAATGCTCAGTGACTGGAATTGTTCGCACCACACATCCCAGTCTATAGTTTTCCTTTCCCCTTATGCACATACTAAAGTTGCTTTTAACAATAAAATTTTCCTTGATGCCTCAATTTCTACATCATCTCTTTTCAAAGCAGTGTTTGGAAAATATGGGAAGTTTATGAAAAAAATGGAGCACTCAAAAATGTTCACAAGATATTGTGAACATTGCTGCTTCAGAGCAGTGCTTCAGTCTATGGAATAGTTTGGTTTGGCTTTTAAGAGGCCTTTAGGACTGACCAAAGGCTTCAGAACCTGCTGATTAGTCCAGAACAGCAGAGCCCTTAAAGAAGATAAGATAAAAGACAAGACGAAAGATGAGACAAAATACAAGCCTTTACATTGTCAAACTGGGTTAATTTACTTGCTTATTGGAAATTAGCTAGTTCATACTTAGTCATCAAGAGTATTCTTTAGAAATTGTGTATAGAAAGGTTTAAAAAATAGTATTATATTGTCAACCATTATTCATTGTTCCATATGTGCCACCTGGAAGACAGAAACCTACCTTTGACTAGCATTAGTAACATCATTTCGCATTTTACAACAATTTCATCATCTACCCAACAATCATTTGAAATCAGCCTCTAACATCTCTTATGTTAGCACTAGTACAAATCAATCAAAGTTTTATGGAGAACGTGAAGGCACAAATTAAGGTAAAATGGCATGAAATATGAAACTACTCATCAAGAAAGTAGAACAAACTACGTAATTACTTCAATTCCAGGCATTAGTAAACCAAATTATAAGTATGTAGATAAGTGTGAATTCATACAGAAACCCAATCTGTTAAGATTTTGAAGCTAACTTAACTCTGCTTGCAGGTAGCTAATGAAGAAACCAAAATATGTGCCCTGTATCACATAGACTGTACATTTCCAAAGTACTCACCACACTTCTATCTGGCAAAAAGCCAGTATGATCACTAAATAACCAGGAGTACAATATATGAAACACCTCTTGTATTACATTGCACAACACTGGCAAAGCCCCAGCAATTCAGCAGCTGGCTGGTATCCAAGAGGAGTAATGCAGCAGGAAAAGAAGGGGCTATCCAGCCTGGTCTCCTGTGCACAGTAGCATGGACTGGCCTCTTTCAACCCACTTTGCTTCCAGCCCAACCTCCAGGTACCCTTTGCTGTTTGTTTCTGGTCATTTCACTAACGGGGGGTAAGAAAATGTGTAAAACAGTGGGAGAGTGAGCAAAGATTTTGTGCCTAGATTGCCTTTACAGGGGAAACTGGAAGCTGTTTTCAGGACCAGATTCACTCTGAATGTGGCTTTGTAGTGAGAGAGGACATAATCTTAAGTATGAAGGACCTCATATGCAAAAACAGGTCAGGCAGCTTTGTCCCTTATATATATATCTGGAAAGGCTGTTCAGCCCTACAGTTACTTGCAGAAGCTGGAAATTCCCAGCAAACTCTGGCAAGCTTTGCCCAGCTATGGAAATTAGAGGAGTCTGGGAGGGAAGGACAGGACCACCAGAGGTAGGTAGGTCTTGATAAAAAAATACCAGTAAAAAAATCCTTGCAAGCAAGTTATTTCAGTTCCTGAAGGTATTGATTTTCAAATTGTTGTACAAAACCTGAAGTACCTTTGTTCTAGTCTAAAAAAACCTGTCTAGAACTGGTTGTTTACTTATAAGCCAGCTGGCAAAAACTAGCAGTCATGGTTCCATCACTTTCAGAAATTTTGGAAAAAAGTAAAATCTACAGTATATGTCAACAAGATCTTTCCTGGCACAGGTAGATTTGGCCTGTCGACCTTTTTGTATTGATAATACAAGGAGACAAGTTTTCTTTCTGACCTATTGCCAAAAAGTCTCAACAACTTGGCTTTAAGTAAGTTTCTGAGGGGAAATTCCAGGAAGTTATTCCTGCATACACAAGGTTTTCAAAAAAAGAAAAAATGGGTAAGAACTTGCTACAATCCCAAAGCTAGCAGAAACTATTAAAAACAAGTACTACCTACAAATACAGATGCCCTAACATCTGTACAGATATATATAGAAAGGTATCAATTACACTCTTTTTATCATTCCTAGTAATGATGACTTTTCTTCCTTCCATTAACATCAATAGCTTTTCCAATTATTTTTCTTGATTTCATTTTAAGAAAATATATGTGGCTGCTACATTCAGGAATACCAAAAAGACAGCTATTTCTACAGGATATTTATTAGAACTATATCATAGAGTTTGGATGATGAAATAAATCTTGCTAGAAGAAAAATTTCCTGAGGTGTAATAAAAATACTAGCACTTAATATTAAAGCTTAGTGCTTGGAGTTCATATGTAGCACAGAATTTCTATTCAATGTAGTCATAACTGTGGACATCAATTTCTTATCTGAAAAAACATGTATTTTTCAAATGCCAATGGAAAGAAAACAAAGAATCCTGTTTACACTTTTCCCCTCCTGACAGAGAATATGAAAGTCAGTTGCACCTCTTTCCAAAAATTTACACTTGCCAGCAAGGCATCACACATTTATATAATAGAAGTATTTTTCACTGCATTGGAAACTTCCAGTGAATGACATTAGAAGTAGCACTGCAACAGGAGAAAGGACAGACTGTCCCTTGTCAGGAATCTGGGCAATTTTCCATTAGATTTTTTCAAGGGAGTTGAGAGAGGAGAAATATCCCAGTCTATTCAAGATAATGCACCTTTTACATTTTTATATTCTCATATAACAGAATATGACTCAACAGTTTATGTCACTTCATTAAGTGACATAATATCAAGATTAAAAAGTACCCTGTATCTGAAAAAAAACAAGCCAACCTATGTCATACAGCAGTAATGCTTTCAGGACATGAACATTGTCTTGAAATTTCCTTCAAAAGCCCTGAAGAGTCAAAAGCAATGCCTAAGACAATTTTGTACCCACTTAATGCTGACTATGTATGCTTTCAGCAGCCCTGCACGCAAATTCATAGCAGACTGATTAGCAGATTGTTCAGACAGTGATTTTTATTTATGAGTCTCACCATTTTATAATCAGCACACAAATGCAGTTATATTGCAGGTTTGGACTAATTACTGCCTTCATAGCCAGCTGAACTAGGGGAAACGCATTACTGTTTTCAGAAATACTACTCATTAGCTTTGTTTTAAGTGAAAGTAGCAGTTAGACCTTCTTTTTTCATGTGAAACTACATTAGGGGTATTTTTCTGATTAGGTGATATTTGATGCACAATAGATACCAAATAGCTAAAAAAATGTTATTTTCTCCATTTGTTTTTCATAAGAAAAATTATTCATTTGGTCCACTAAAAACATACTTCCATAGCTGATATGTAATCATTTCTATTTGCCATTTCTGCTGGTACATAGAGATAGTGTCAGTGAGATTCGGGGAGATGTAGTATATGCACATACCTTCTGTCTGTAGGATACAGCTCCACAGTAATGACATCTAGAGAGTTCCATGCTGAGATGGTGAGGCCGTTGTAGAGGCACAGCATACCTATCATCATGGATTCACTGGTCCCAAACCACAGGAAAAAACAGCTGATGCCAGAAAGAACCATGGAACCACCTGGGTACAAGGCAGGTGAAACGAACATGAAGGGGAAATATTTTTAAAGAATAATCTTTGTGTTGTCTAATGTTTCTATACACACAGTGTAGCTAAATAAGTGATACAAATATCTGAGTTAAAAACTAAAGAGACTTCCTCTGCTGGTAAGAGCAGTCAGGAAGACAAATGCTGAACGAGTTCATAAAACAAAACATAACTCCTCAAAAATTAGGGTATGTCATGAAGTATTAAGCTGGAACCCTCTATGAACTCCCAAAGCAAGCTGCTTGGGGAAGGTCCCCATTCTTCTTTGTTCATCATCTTCGCAATTACATGAAACTTGTTCATATATTATAGCAATAAAAACACTGACTGGGAATTGTATTTATATAGAGATAGTCTCCTGGAAAATGAAGACAATGAACTATCACATAGTTATTTAAGTAAATTGAAAACAGATTTCTCATTGCAGACAATCCACTGGAGATATCTTTCAACTGTGTTCCTTTGCAAAAGAGATAGCAAAGAACTGCTGACACTTCCAAGGATTTGCTCTGCTAGCTGACTGTCACATATGCACACCTTGCTTTCCTTTCAGCTGGAGCAAAGATAAACCCAGTGATCATCACTCTCCAAAATCTCATTCTAAATAAGACCATTCTACTATTCTACCATTCTAACGGTCTTGTAATATCAGCATGGAAGAGCAATGACTACTAATGTGGCATAGCAGAGATGGCCACAGAACCTTTTTTTCCTAGTGTTTCAAAACTGGGAGCTTTTAAAAACAGCACTTATGATGCCACATAAATGAAGTATCTGCAGAAGGAATGTTTTGCATTTCTCTGAGCCAAATTCCTTGAAGAGAACACGTTACTTTCGATTTTCTTCCCCGTTTCAAAGTGAAGCCCCTACCTAGCATCGTTAACCGTCCTATTCTATCCATCAGGAGAGCGGACACAATATTCCCTGGTAACACTGCCAAAGTTCCCAGGAAATTAACAAAGTATATCCAGTAGGCACTGTAGTCGTCATCAAAAGAAATCTGGCATCCTGTCCTGATGTGAAAAAATGTGCAATTTATCAATTCACTGTCAACAAATTTATACTGCTCGAGATCTGTGGAAAGAAGAAAAAGAAACATTTCAGCTAGCAGCCAACTCCATGTGCAGCTTTTGATTAAAAACATTTCGAGTTCAAGCAACTTTAATGACAGCTTGGAGGTTTCACTGCTTTGTAAGAGGGGACTAGTTACTGCTGTTAATTTTTATAGCTTTTTATCTTACTAGAAAGATTTGCAAAGCTCATGGAAAAGAGCAACTAAAGCCTGGAATTAGGGGGTTATATTGTATTTTAGCCCTGTTTGGAGTGTATTTGGTTAAGGCCTTTCAGCACCAGCTGGTCTTGCATAAAAAGCATTGGGTATCTGCAAATTTCTATGAGTCAGTCTTGCTCAGCATCAGACCTTCTCTTTCCACATCAAACAACCTTTTGGATGAGACTGCCAATTGTGTTCAGTATGGTTTGACTTTCTTTAAGTGAAATACTCTTACAGAATTTAGTTCAAACTTATTTTCATTTCTGAGAAGGCCTAATAGTCCTAAGGTCGCCCATGGATGAGTTACTTTATGAAGGCTATTCTTCTGCCAATACCATTTCAGAGATCTCTCCCTATACTTCTACTTTTTGTTTCTCCTGTCAGCCTTGTAAACCCAAATTAAGAATATCTTCCTTCCACACAAAGAAATCTGGGCATTGTTTGTTCTGAAACCTACTGTACTGTTATGATTGCTGTAGAGCTGGAAAAGCAGCAAGAAGTGCCCCACATTTCCAACAAGCTTAGCTGGCCATGTTCTGTTTCAGTTATGTTTTAATAAACCAGAAAAAAAGAGTCTTCTGTTTCCACATATGAAAATACAGATTCATGTCTTTGTTACAATATTTAGGAGAGTGGGAATAATTATAGATTAGGTATTTTGAATCCTGAACTCAGATTCCCCTGCCACAGCAAGCACAATAAACAAAGTATTTCACCGGTCCCATCATTTACCAGTAAAGCAGGGATGATTGAAATCAAAGAGACGTTTATTATCTGAGTCAATATTAAGTCCGTGGTATCTCTTTTGCAGTGTGATCCTTTCACATCTCTGTTGTAACACCATGAGATTTGTTGTTTTTTATAGATTTTTATTTCCTACAAGACGACTCTTGTATGCCTTCTTAGAAATGCAGAAATTATAAATGTAAGAAGAGAACATGCAGCTGAGCAATGGGCATTTGGGGCTTTTTCTCATAATACCTGTGTTGTAGAAGGTGGTATTCACAAAAGTACAGTTCCTGAAGTATGTGTTCAGTGAAGTAATGTCTTCAAACACACAGTTCTTAAAAAGTGAATCTTCAAATGTTACCGATTTAAACTTCATCATAATAAACCTGCCCAATACAAATAATTCCTGTCAGTCTACCTTCATAGTTTAGAAGGAGCAACAGATCAAGATGATGCAGCTATTTAGTTCTAAAAAATCTCAACCCCAGTAAAAATGATTCCTTAGATGCATTTTGCAGATATTATTAATGATTAGCTCATTCTAGACTACTACTGTTTAGAAAAAGAATTAATAAGACAAATTGTTCCACATAGTTACAGGCCCTAAGTGGTAATATAATTTCTTTGATAATATTTCTGTTCTTGTCCTTAATCATCAACAGAAACCGATGTCATGACATTGATGGAACAGCCTTGTAAAATCACTATTGTTTTCAATTTGACATTACAGCTGGAAATTAGGAGATGCTTCGGAAACTCAGTCCCTTGGAATAAACAAGCACCTGCTAATACCAAAAAGCTGAAAAGAAAGAATTTTTCACAGAATGTTTATTTCTCCAGATGAACACACCAGCTACCATGTTAAGATCAAATGCAAAACATACTGGTCTAAGTTTAAAAAAATGCTTTTGCAAAATGGTTAAAATAAAACATGAATAAAAATTTACATTGCCAGTTTTACAACTAGATATCTAATTGTAAGTATGTCTTCATTACTCCTGTGCCTGGGGATGCATTTACAATTACTATGCACATAAAACAGGTGTAAATGATTTGTTAGTGACTTTATTTCTGAACATCCTCCTTCCTACTCACTCTCATCTAATACACAGTTTTTTGGTTATGACTGTCAATCAATAATTGATTAATAGGAGATATCAATGACAAAATATATTACAGTAACTTTTTACCTAGATGTCATTACACTAAAACAATGCTGTAAGACTTTTTTAGTAAAAACCACGTCATCGTGCTGACAACAAGAAGATGTAGAAAGACATCATTATTTTTATGATGTCTTTTATTTCACATGAAGGTGTGGAAAATGGGCAGTTTTGGCGTCAGACTTCACGCAAAGTGGCAACAGTTTGAAAAGCAGAGCTTTAATTGTTATATGGCAGGAAGAACTGTTGAAAGGCAGACCTGGCTCTGCTTTAATAAGACCTGGTGTGATTAGCTAAGTATTTGTATTATTACAGGAGTTACAGTAGGAATAGCAACATAAAGAATCTATGCTACCTACAAAGCAGTGGGAATTAAAAAGGAGAGAAAAAGCTAACAGTTTTTATTACAGTAAGCAACTTATTAACTAATGAATTTTCTTTTTGCATTGGTCAGAATAATGGTGTTTTCAGTCCATTAGATTTAGTTGCTATATAATTTCTCATTTTGACAGCCTGATTAAAATCAGGCTAGAGTTCAGTGTCAGCTCATTATCATTTTTCATATAGCTTTTTCCATTCAAATTTGTAGCCTAATTTCAGATAAGAACAAAAAATAAATTAGTGATTAGATTAGTCTGTTGGAACAGAAATGACAGACTACATGTTCTTCTAATGCACTTTTTACCTGTGGACAGGAAGCACGAGACTAAATTAAAATTGGTGTTGTGATAATTTGAATTAAAACCCAACAAGAACGCAACATAGTAAATAGCCAAGTAATAGTAAAGATGGATTTTCTAGTTAAGAAAGAACATGAAAGGAACACTGAGAATGAGGGTGAGTAAAGTACTGAAACATATGGGAAGGGTATGAAGTGAGTTCATAGCTCTTGGAAAATGCTTTGCGAATCTGAAATAACTGTCAGAAGCATATTAAAATTGCACATTTGGAAGAGTAAATTAGTGACTTAGCATAGATTTATGTTATATTTAGTATTTTACTAGAATATTCTGTTTAAGGTGATAAATTAAATAGCTGCTATTTTTCTGCAATGCAGAAACCTTTAACTGTGTCAAAACTCAAGTTCTTATAAAAACAATAATAATAATAATGATGGATTACAAAATCAATAATTTTATTCACTTAGATATAGATTTTCCTGTGGAAATAATAATTACTTCTCACCATGACTTCCAGAAGACCATTCACATGGTTGTTCTGTATATTTCTTAATAGAAACCAGATACCTAAAACAGCTGTGTTTCATTTTCCCCCAAGTTATCTCATTATCTGTCAAGTCCAGATAAAGCCTTAATATATTTGGCTTCAGCTAAAAAAAATCACAACAGGCACTGCCAGACTGTTGTTTCCCATTTCAGAGCTGTTCATGCTTTCTATTGGTTTATAGTAATGTTTAGCTTTCATTTTTCTGTGATAAGATCCTAACCTCTCAATGTTCAGGACTTTCACAGAAGCGTCTTTCATCAATATAAAAAAGAACCAGCAACAGAGATGAAAGCATATCCTCCCCCAGACCTCTACAATATGCTGCATATGTTGGATCTGAAAGCCTTTGAATCCCACTGTGAAAGGAAGTACCATTGGCTTAGGCTTTTTGGTCTGGTTTTCAGTATGACAAGGAAGCTGGTTTTGCATAGGGGATCCTCACACAGGAACCATGTACGGGTCCATTCCTCCCCATTCTCATGAATCATAAGAAATCAAGAACAGAAATAAATTCTCACTAAAAAAGCAACAAAAACACCATGCATCATTACCTAAAGCCTAAAGTGAAAAAAAGTAAAAATTGTGATTAGCATGTGTTTTAAAATATGCATCCGTCTATTCCAGTTAAGCCAGGATATAAGGAAATCTCTAAACCTGTCATTGATGTATTCTCCATTGCTGTGAATCTGATTTTCCAGTGTGAAGTTGAAGACGAAATGTGAAACCTCCTCATTGCGGAAGTGTTTGACTCGGGAGGCATACTCGTCTGACTGCAGATGTTTAATGACATCAGGAAACCAGACAGATAAGCCGTAGTAGCTGTGAAAAACAGAAAAACATCAGGCACCAATCTCACTTGTTCAGAAATCACACCAAAAGATGCCAGTTTTCTGAAGCAGGTATTTCTGAGCCAGGCTTGCAACCAAGAATAGACTAACTGACACATATAACATTTTGTGGAAAGACTTTAAATAAAACAGATAATCATAGCAACAGATATTTATACACAGATGACTCTTCTGTCTGTCAAGAACATCAAAAATGGTTTAAGCTAAACCACTCTTACCCAAAAGACAGGGTGAACCATACAGCTGTAAGTTTGATCGTATTATCCTTCACTGGGTAGTTGAAGCATCTCATAAACGTCAACCAAATCTGTAAATCATTAGGAAAAATATTTATTCACATCTTTTTTTGAACAATTTTCTTAAATCATAGACGCTTTTTTTTCTGATTTGCTTGCCTCTTCAGGGTATGAGAGAGAGCAGATCAGATCTTTGGCCACACTTATTTTTGATATAAGCCAGGATATGATTCACTTTCTCAGCTGCAAGCACATGTTGCAGGTTCATGCCAATTTTGTTGCAACCAGTGTGCACTGTTCCCATTAATTCACCCTGCTCTGATCACCTCAAAATTTCCTGAAGTGTAGACAGCTTCTTTTCACTATCTCCAATAAAACAGTGATCTTCTCAGAAATGTTTTCTTCTCACTTCCCAGTATTACAGTACTTTAAATTTAGGCAAAGTATATTTTATGATTCAACAGTGATACAATCAGAGTTTGATCTATCATAACCTACCATGGCTAGAAACTGACACCTGAACTATATGAGGAAAATGTGGGACTACCCCCAGATCAGAGGCACTATAGCAGGGCTGACTGAGAATGATGTTCTCATTTCTCTACCTCAGCAGGATCATCTTTAAAAAAGGAGAACAGACAGACTGTTCTAAGAGGTCCCAACATGCCTCATGCAATAAGGAAAGTGCTCTGACTGAGGGTCTAGTCAAGTGAGATAACAAGAATGTGAGACAACGAAGATGCAACTCCTTTAAAGCTGGTTTAGCAACATAATATTTCAGTCTCCAGCTACTCTATTTTTGGTCAGTAACTATAAAAGTAGACACTTGCCCAAATTTTTTTTTCTTTCCATAGGGAAAATATGACTTTTCCTAGCAAAATAATTTTGTGACAAACCTTAGTTTGCAACACTTCATCGTAGTTCTGGAGAGTTTTAATATGTCAGATTTTTAACAGCTGTTATACAGTTTTGAATTTTTTTTAAAAATAAATCAGTGAGCTAATTTTTTGATTTTCATCACAAGATTGAAAGATATAACTTTGGCTTTACAAAAAAAGGTAACAAATCATATATATATGATACCATAGTTTCTGGTAAAACATTTGACATACCAGATACAATACCTTCTTATAAAGGTGTTATTGGCATACATTTACAAACTTTATTCACAAATTTGACATTTGTAATTAATGTGGCTGTCTCAAGTTCTTCCTCATAATTTTTCATCTCATCATTTGTAACCTATTTCCACAGGTATATATTGATATGCGTTCCCACTACATATTTATTTTGGAGTGCTTGTGAATGCAACTATGTAGTTATTAGCTATCACTTGTGTAAGGACCAAGGCAGCATTTCCCTCCTTAGAAGCTGAGACCAACCCCTGTGATTCACCTGCATCTTTTCTGGGTCAGGAAACCAAAACCTTACACTGGTTCCTGAATGTCTCAGTTGCATGGAAAGTGTAGCATTGCAGGTATCAACAGCATGAGCTCAGTGAATCCTTCCCACTTCAGAAAGCTAATTGAAAAGAAGAAAGGTAATGTGAATGGAGATGTTGTTACTTACACCATACAGCTCTGTGCGGATTCTTACAAAACACCTCCTGTACCAAGTTCCGGTATCACTCTCTATTTCTATGAGCTCATCTATCTGCTTTGGTGTTTTGATTCTGGTAACCTAGAATAAAAACAGAACACAAATATTTTTATTTTCTTGAATCATTAACTGCCTGTAGAGGAGTACTGGTAGGGTTTATTAAATCCCATCTATAAAAATGGGCAGATATTAAACCTGTGTCTACACTAAAAATGCTTTAAATATATAAAGGAATAGTAGCACACTGTAATGACAAAGGTCATTATGAATGCAACTGTATTAGAAAAGCTCTGCTTTCAAAGCATGCAGGAAATAAATTTCCTCGGTCTACAATAAGCTATTGTTGTCAGACTCTTCTAGAGTGTTGCTGTATGTCCCCCTAATGGCACAAAGTTTAAAACATGATTTAAACCATCAAACACTTAAGTATGTTTAGAGTTTGCTATCAGATTGTTTCTGACTTGCTATCACAACGTTGCTGCAAATCTACTGACTAAAGAGAGAGCAATTAAAAGAGAAGTATTCAAAACTGTTGAAAAACCGTTTTAATTTGTTCTTTTTTTGTGTAGTGTTAAACAGAGAACTTAATGAAGAGAGAAAAAGTGAGGTGAAATGATCTGGAACCACACATGTTATTACTGTTATGAACAATCATCTACTTCATCAAAAGTGAAAAAGTATAGAATCACCAGTGACGGAGAATGTGATGCTGCTTATAATAGTAATTTTCACTTGCACTCCCTTGGGTAGCAGAACAAGAATGTGTTACATGGTCTTTCCAGACACAGGACCTGATAAACTTATACCATTGTATGGTTCTGGTTTTGGCTTCTGCTTTGGTCCCAGTTTAATAGTGATATCACAAAAGGCAGTGTATTCATCCACAGTTTATTTCAAAAGAAGGCAAATAGAGATTGGAAAGAAAATTAATAAAACGGGGAGAGGGACTGACATAGAAGGAAGGAAAGACCAAGAGACTGACTGTTCAATGTTTGGCTGCAGTTTCTGAAGGTAGCCATAGCCTGTGTTTCTTCTTAACAGAATGAGGACACCTCTCCCCCTCAACCTCCCAGTATATCGTGGTGGATTACAGGACATTGAGGAATAGCAATATTGATGGTAAAGCTCTAGTTTTGAGCCCACCACTTTTGCAGATGCATCAGCAGACTCTCCCATGAAGAAGAACAAAGAAAAGCCCACTAAACAGTTTTAGCTACAACCGCCCTCATTTCTGAAGTATTACAGCTCACTGTCTTGCCAGATCATGATTTTATCAAAAGCCTGTAACCTTCTTGTCGTGCCTCTTCCAATAAGCCTGTCCACATCATTCCATTGATTTTAAGCTTTTCTTAACTGCTTTTATGAAATGTGTTACACAAAAGACTGAGTCCTCCAAGATTATCTGAGGTCTCCTACATGCAGAAATCCTTACATACCACACCTCTGAGCAGAAAGGGTGTACCATTTGAATCCCACAGTGTAAACCAGTGCCACTCCTGTAGGCCCAGGGACAGCCTTTTCATTATACTGGCCACCTGACTCATTTAGAGACACAGGAACTGGGGGACCATGTATATCCTAGGACCACTGAATGTGACTGGGGACAAAAGTTCCCTGGCCCGATGGTTCTTTAACATATGAAAAGTCCTATTGAATCAGGACAATATTCCATCTGGACCATGCAAATTCAGCTACCAGTATATGAAGAATGAAAGAAAAAAACCAATAAAGAATACCTATTTTAATGAAAATAACACTTTTGTTCTAAAGGAGTGACTAGAAATATGCAATATTCTAAATTTTTACAAAATCAAAACTTGCTTCATAGGAAAATATTGCAGGGAAAAAAATTAATAATACATGGCAATGAAAGAGCAGAGAAAATTTTGGTTTTAAGGATACAGTTTTGGGTTTTTTTATTATTCAAATCAAGAGATCTAATGAATATGTATTTTAAGAGCTCAGGAAGTTAATTAAGCACATACATAAACATTTAACTTGGGTAGTGCCATGATAGAAGATACTGTCAATTTATTACCATCTCTGTTAGTATCACTGCTTTCAGGAGAGATTCTCAAAAGTATGAAGGGCCGTCAACTCCATCAATTCAGTAACCAGAATTCCATTTTGGGGTTTCTAACTCCATAATCAACTGTTTGTCAGTGCATGACTTATCTTTTTGAAGGTTTGAAGATAATCCCTTCGATAATGTGAGTAACAAGACTAAACATGACTTGTGAGAAAAAGCTTCTAGAAAAAGAGTAAGTCAATATAATACAGGAAAATATATAAAAGGAAATCACACTAAAACCATAGGAGTAATAAAGTAAAAGTTACATCATCTGTAGAATTAGAAAACATACTATCAAAGCGTGTCTGATGCAAATAGTAATATGAAGTGAAGGAAAACAGTAGAGCCTAAGTCATCGAATGGTATTGAATTAGCAAAGAGATTTGGGAGAGGTATGTGAATAAATGACTGAGACAAAACGTCACAATATCTAGGATTAACTTAAAAAAAAAAAGATACTAAAAGGATGTGTCAAACAAATTATGTGTAAGTTATCTGTTTTCTGAGTTTTAGAAGATGAAGTGCTGATGTTGTACAATATAGAATTGCATTTTCTAATCATACTAATGCAAGCTAAAAATAGGGAGCTCTATATATGTCTAACCTTGACATACAGTACAGTATTTCTAATCTTTCAACTCCTTGATGTCTGGAATTGAGTTTTCCTAATGTTCAAGACAGAAACTGGCAAAATTAGTGGCTGACCAAAACTAACAAAACTAACTATAAATAAAGTAGTTCAGTCTCACATTTTAACAATTGTAGAAAGAGACTTGTTAATTCACAAGAACTGGAAATAACAGGTATGTGCTTTGTTTTCATCTCCACAGCTGCTTTAGGATATGATTACAATTACGTCAAAGTGACATGAGAGACTTATCCTTCCTCCCACATTTTCTCCCAGCATACTTCTGCTTTTTCCTCGTGCCTAAGCCAGCACTGAAGGGGCACAGAGTCTGTGCTATGGCTGACTGTGCAATCAGCCAATGAATATCAACAAGGGTAGAAAAAACCCTCAGAGTTACCAGGAGCAGGCATATTCTGCCTGAAAGCAGCTCAGATCACCAAGAGCCAATTGTGAAATTACACCCTAGCTGTATGGTGTTAGGCAAATCCCTTTACTCATAAATTAAATCAGAAAATAAAATATTAAACTAGGTGGGATTAGGAGTAGGTCACTGGAGTACCAATAAAGGCGGATCAAACATGATAAGTGTGCTAGCCAGCCTTCTTTCAAGCTAAATATAGGAGTTCCTGAGCTTCTTTGTGGAAAGATTTAAATGGAAGCAATGGAAACTGCATCCAAAAGAACAAACGGCAAGTCTCAATGGAATAAAGTTATACAGTCAGAGGGTCATTCCTCAAGACTGCCTGCAAATGCAGAAGTCTTAAGAGAATTTCTTAATTGAGTCATATGTGCAGTATAGTAAGAAGAAAGCCTCTAGAAGAGGAAGGGTATCCCACACATGGCTCTGAGAGAGAGCTGAGTGCCTGTACTGCCACAGCATAGCACAGGTTGGAAAGGCAGACTGGATTTCAAAGCAAGGAGGTGCTGTTTGGTCCTACTGTATCCAAGAAGACACTATTGTTGTGTACAGCCTTTATGAAGATGCCATAAAAAAGTCCCATTTCTTAATTGCCAATTTCTCCTCCAATTGAAACAATACATCAATACTTTAAAAACAGCCTTATCATTAGACCTCAAAAAGATGCAACTGAGTATCCAAGACATTTTGAGAATATTAAATATCTAAAATTACTACGTCACAGAAGTGAAAATGCATTTTAAAAATTATTGATTTACCTGATAAAAAGAGGAAAATAACCCAAAGCTTGTAAGACACAACAGCTAACTAATTCAGACTTCTATGTGGCTACTGTTATTCTTTAAGGGCAAAGTAAACTTGATAAATAAAACACAGATGGAATCTTCCTACACCAGATAAAATTATCACACTGTGCATTCATATACCCAAGAATATGCTGGCCAAAGGCTGATATCTTAACATGTATTTTATATGCAGTAATTTCTGTAGGAACTCACAATACCTTATATTTAGATATTTAGAATGCAAATAATTGTCTTTGCCATGCAGAGTGTTAATACTGATTGCTGAAGCCCTCCAGACCTTGACAGTCAGAGAGTTTGCTGATGTTAGGTAATTAGCTTTAAAAGCAATACTCACTGTGAAGACTTTCTCAGGCTGACCACGAGCACGCATGTTTGTGTCGTGAATTTGCTTCAGTATCATCCAAGCTTCATCATGTTTTCCAACCTAAATGTTAGACCAAAATGTAAGTGCAACATATATATAAATTAAGACACTCACTATAGTTCCTGAACAATCTAAATGCCTGTTATGTAGAGGTTATTATGTAAATACAGAAATGATTTTGACTGGAATCTAAAAACCATTTGGAAAGTTATACCTCCAGCAGAAACCGTGGGCTTTCTGGCATAAAGGTCAGGGCTACCACAGAAGAGACACAGGGCAGTGCACAGACGATCACAAATACTCGCCAGCTGTGGAACTGGTAGGCAGAGCCCATGCTGAAACTCCACCCTGCGGAAAAAGAAATTAACAAAATGTAGAGAAATAAGGAGTATTATACTTGTTACACTGCAGCTTCTTGGAGATGCATAATAATACCTATATTTAAATGAAGCCTGATTGATATATTTCTGCAAATATTGATCATCTAACAAATAATCTTGTATTATGAATTTCAGCCTCTTGCATATGACTAGTCATGCTGGAAAACAGCAGTGTTATGCAGGGTGAGAGACTTCCTTACGCAGGGACGAACTTCAGCTGTCTTAGCAAAATCTACATGAAGGTAGTTACGTGAATCAAACAGGGACATCATCATCATCATCATGCATAAGAATACACAAACAAAGAAATAGTTTTCTATGAAGACTGGAAGAAGAGAGACTTAAAAATCTACACTCAAATTACGTATTTTATGGAACTGTGTATCTTTCCTTATTATTAACTTTTCCTACAGAATTAATTTCAATACTTTTAATAGCAGTTTCCTGTGTGAAACTGGAAGGCTGATGGTTCAGCTTTTTAATAAAATATCGGACTGTTCAGTATATTATAACTGGACTGTTAAAATGCTATAATTGTAAGAAACCTAAGAATTCACTTTAAGAAATATTATTTGTGTAACTATCTGGCCCTTTATTCTGGCTTCAACATAGCAGAAATTTTCAAGTAAAAATTTCAAGGATAACTTATTAAAAGATAAGTGGAAGATAAAAATAATGGTAAAGGGCAGAAGAGGTTATTGGAAGAAAATGGAATCCTGGCTAACGGAAGAGCTGATGCTGCATTAATCTGATATATTTCTTTGCTGACTGATTTTTCTAGACAAAAGACATAGTTAATTATATCTGTTTGAATGTTGGTAAACAACTGCTATGACATGGTACCAAATGGTCTACTAAATAGTTCTTCAAAGGTATTATTTATCTGTGAAATGTAAAGTACATTTTAGAATGTAAAGATCCTATGCCGTGAACCATAAACATATTGTTGGGAAAAAAATTTGTTTCTCACAACAAAGTTCTTACATCTTACCATATGAAAAACACAGTCAATCCATGATTTTTGTTCCTTATCAACAGTTCCATGAAACATTTTCATCAGCAGACCAGGTTTTTTTTTCTGATCTACAATAAACTTTCTGCATTTCTGAAATTATGTCAGCTTGGTCTACAGCCTCATTTAGCGCTGCCATCTTTACGCCAGGAATAAAGGGGTAAAATCAATAACAGTGTTGGCAATGATCTTGGTATCCCGTATTACCTTTTTTTAAGTAACGCTTAAAAAGACAGACCTTACCACACCAAATTTCCCTCCAACAAGTCAAGGTTGTCTAAAATTGAATGTTAAATATTATTCCAAACTAGAACTTGAAATTCATATTTAAGGATAAACTGGGTTTTTTTAAGAAAAGGTGTAAAAGTGTCTAAAAATTTACTCTTTATTGATTTTTGGATAATGTCAATTTTTGATCTTATAGAATTTCAAGTCTTAAATAATAAGGGTGTACTTTATATCTGAATTGTTAGGGGAAGGAAATAAAAAAGGAAAGGTTTACAGTGAGTTAATGAGGTAAGTAGAAACCATTTCTGTGTTTTGGATATTGCATACACATTTATTCTAATAACTAGAATCATATTCTTAATTACATAATTGAAAATACAGAACAAACTCTCTTGATGAAGAATTTGCAAACTGATTTCCTTTTGGTGAAGGTAATGTTTGGTCAGAGCAGTGAGCTGAGCTGACTCTCTGGGCAGCTGTGCAACTGTGAGTGCTGCAGGGAAGGCAGCACAGGATGGGGGTTTTAATCTCTCAGAACTTTCAGTATCAGTCAAAGTACTGGCATTTGTTGTTACTAGAAACTGTTCCATAAATACACAGAGACACTGGTATAGTTAGGCAATCTGCCTTTCACTGCCCTAGTTTAGGATTTATGAGATTGAGCTGTACAAAGAGCAGTTTGCAGTAAGTGAAATCAACCTGGCTTTATACCTGTTACAAAGCAAGAGCAATATCTTGTGCTTTGTAGCCAGTCCTGGAAAATGCTGGTGGTAACTTATTTTTAGGTGTAAACAAACCATACTACATTTAATTAAAAGCAATGAGTGCATTGTTCAACCTGCTGTCATCCTGTCAACCTACAAAACATCTTTTTAGCTCCTCAAAGTATCTGAGGGATATGTCAAGTGAAAGGTTCATTACAGCTTTTACTGCTCTTATTCCATGTTTTTTTTAATGTACTGTATAAGCTGCTGCAATTTATATTGTAATCTAATATATCTGATGAATTAACAATAAAAGGGAATGTCAGGATTATATGAAGAAATTTCTAGGAAAAAAAGCAAGTAATAACACAGCCTTCTTGAGGCTGCTCCTCCCATCTATTCCAACTCCAGCACTAGATCAGCAAAACAAACATGTATTTCAAATACTGAGCAAGTTTAGATTTATTCTTATGTTTAAGACATTCTTTTTTTTTTTTTCCCAGATCATAAGCTAATCTGGAAGTAGAGTAGCTCTGAATTTAGCTCACAAAGTGGCTTTCATTTCCAGTGTGTGTAAGTCTTGAAACTAAATGGAAGTGTGTTCTTGGCTGTAACTCAATTTCCTTCTCCTTTCCCTGATTTATTACACAAGAGCAAAGACAGCAGCTCTACATGCTACATTCAGTGCACTGCTCAGCCTTGCTCCCTGGCTATGCTGTACTTGAGTCATTAATCTTGAAAATGGAGGTGAGTTCCAATGTTTTATGAATTGCAAAACACTTGGTCTAAATGCATCTTGGGAATAATCTACTGTAGAGCAACCCAAAACCTGCAATGACTGAATCTGAAGCTGCTGCAAGAACCTTTTTGCTGAATATCAACCTCCTGCTTTCCCAGCTGCGTGAAAAGGCCAGGTGAATCACAGACTTGGCAATTACTGATTGCAGAAACACAGGAGCACACAGTAAAGCAGCAACAAAATGTACAAGATGTTAACCTATATATAATCACCAATTTATAAGTTGCATTCAATGTCAACAAAATCTTCTCTCTCCAACATGGCATTTCATCTACTCCATTGTATTACTATATTAAAATGATATTATAAAGTTCTTGCTACAAAGGACAGAAAAGAACACTTATCTCATAGACCTTCTGAATATATAGAGACGTAAACCTGTCCACATCAGGATGAGTTTTATAAATGTATAACGCCTGATGAACAGCAAGTATCTTCAAGCACAAGGAACATCCTCTACAATAGATAAGTTACTAGAGAGCAGATTTATGGCAATTATTTGCTTCACTTTCCAAAATAAGGGCTGAAAAGAAACATGATAGATCTCCACAAATTCATACATGTTACACTAAAGTGCAATGTGGTCAATGAAAAATATGAGTGCCTACAGGCTCTATAAATACTGGCCAGCAAGGAGACTGGTTTATAAATACCAGAGGAATAAAATTGCAAACATCTTTCTAAGACATAAAAGTTGGCAAAGAAAGTCCAACCAAATACTGGGATTTTATAACATGGTTAGATAAAGACTTTTTGTTAGCCATTCAATAGGAATAAGAGGAAATTGTTTCATGGCAATTTCAGAAATTTTCAAAAGCCAGATTTTCATAAATTTCTGTCTTTTGGTAGGTCAAAGAAGGGAGTAGATGCAGGAATATACCTAAAAATTAAGGATGAAATAGAAAGATAATGAAGGAATTTATACAAATTCATAAACTCGATAGATTCTTCTGAAGAATCCTTAATATGACTTTATAGATTTTTTATTTCTGTCCTACAACAAAATCTGTGGTCAGAAGTCAGCTTTCTGGCCTCCATTTTTAATGTTTTTGTTTGAAACATTTCTAGTACCTAAAAAGCGTGATTGCTCTAAATTGCCACTTGGCGGCACTGTTACCGCACTTAATACAAATAATGTTTAAAAATGTTCGCAGGAAGACTTTACCATCAAATGTTGTTGAGTATTCCCCAAATCTAATCTAAATCGAAATTATAAGGAGGACAGAAAATATTTTGAAGCTTTCAGCACGTGATTATTTTGTTATTGCATTTATTTAGTCTGTCCTGGCATTACCAAGTGTAACCGTGAGAGTCACATAGGATCTGAGCCCACATATGTTTTAGTGCTACTTATCAGAATAATGGTAAAACATCACTGAAACTTAAAAAAAAAAAAAAACAGTTAAGTTATGTAACTGAGGAAGTTCTGTTAGATATTTTTACAAAACTTGATGAAAAACATTGTTTTAAACAATTGCAGAAATAATGTTTTCAGAATTATTCTGTGTTGTACTGATGGGAAATTCCAGTAACACAAAGGAGAACACTTGTCTTTCCTGTGATTAAATTATTAATACCACATGGGAAAAGAAGTGTTATTTTTAGCCTATATAGAAAGTTAGATACTCTACAAACCTACTGTCTCAGCAAGTCAGCTGCTGTTAATTTCTGCAAAAGGAATTTGGAAATGCAATAGCTGAAGTGTGACAGGTGATGATGGAGGTAACTTAACAAAGGTGCATGGTTCTGTAGCTGACACTATTAGTCCCTGGGAGCCTTGAGGTTCACCAGTTCAATGAAAGAAGAAAGTAATAGTGTTCAACAGATGTATTTTACAAACAAATCCAGACTTGGTCTACTGACACAACTGTAATTAAAAGGAACAAGGCATTTTCTAAAGACATATTTCCTTTGCCAGGAAGGAGTGTCTGTAACCACAGACACTGATCACTTCTCTATGTTGGCACTGATACTTATCTGAAGGCCTGAGATTATCAGGTCTCTGATCACTCCAGCGACAGTACCTTTCATTCAGATAGTACCCAGGATAGCTGCAAGCAGGACAGATCTTGTGTAGAAAATAGTTTGCTCTCTAATACCATAAAACATAATTTCTGCACAGCACTGTAGTCCAGCAGTAGTACCTCTGAACAGTGACATCAACAATCCACTTTTTAAATGTTTCTAATACCTGTTGTAGTACTACCTAGTTTTACTTTTCATTAAGGAGGGAATTTGTGTATACCCATACTTCAGACAATTACACAGTATGATACATGCCCAAAATTTGAGGTTTAGTAATGATATGTCAGCCTTTCAAGTAACCTTACATATAGTTTGCAGAATTCAGAGATGCTGGGTTTGTTTCCTTACCATGGAAATGCTAGGGTGTGAGGCGTGATAGGAAAAAAATGCATAAAAATTAGTTTCAAATCAGAGTATTTAGAAATGCTGGACTGGAGGTGGGTGTAGAGACAAGGCAAGGGAAACTTGTAAGTCATTTTCTGAATGGTTTGTAATGGTCTGTTTGAAATCTGACTTTTGTTTGCCCTGAAGTGTAGATGTATCAAGATGCTGTGACTCACAGTAGCCAATATAGTCAAGAAATTAATCTTTAAAATGGCAGATGAACAGATGTAATCATATAATAGAATTAAAGCAGTGATTCATAATAAGAGAACTGCAGGTACACGATAGTCTGGTCATGGTATCTGTCTGGTCTTCAGAGATACAGGGGTGGCAAAGGATGTCTAATTAGTGGCCTAATTTTTGATAACGAAATCAGAATTTTACTTGCCTTCCTAGTTGATAAACATTAAAACATGTAAGGTCTTAAGTAGGTTGTTGCCACTACTGATCCTAATGGAAACGGCATGTCAGTGTTTTACTTGAACAAGGGAAGCTATTCTTTCTCTTCAATTTCATTACTGCCAAGGATTCTGGGTCAACTAAATGAAACAGAGATATGAATATGACAAAATCTCTCATTATCTGTGTACATTTTATGAAGTCTAATGGGGCAAAAGAGAAGCTCTACAGAACCAGAGACAAAGGACTTGCAAACTAAATTGACCATTATAAATTTTCTACATATTTACCCTGCATTCTCCACCTCGGTGGACTATTCCAGTTATTCCCACGTTATAACAAACAGTGGCAAAGGAATAAAAAACTTCCACAAAAAGCAGTTTATGACATTTTCAGAACTGGTTTTGGCTCTTTGGCCCTTACTATATGACTGAGACAGGTATGATAATAGGAGGATTCATGCACAGTTCACAGAGCTGGACAAATTCCCTTTTTACTCATGTAAAGCATCACTGAAACAAATGAATCTTAATGGTTACCTCTCTATATAAAAAGCATGTTAAAAGGTAAAAAAAAAAGAGGTGTTGGCTAAGTACACTGCTGGAAACATTCTGGTTTGAACAGCAAAGAATCAGCTGAGAACAAAACAGTTGACAGGAGATGATTCCTCTCATTCTTAAGTTATTTATCTTACACAGAGATATGTAAACAAACATGTTTGTTTATTCACTTTAATTAGTGTCCAAGACACGACTCTCCCTAGCATAATCTAATTACATGGTGAGCTATTTGTGATCTGCAGTGTTTTATTATGGTTTTCTTTATCTATAAAGCAGGAGCAGTAATACATACACAGGTTAAGTCTCAATTCAGTGCTAGAAGACCTCAGTAACACTGAAGAGGTGTGAAAATAAGAGAAAAATCAGAACCAAAGGATAGAGAGTTTGGGAGAATACTGTACTGTTAAAATCCATAAAGGAAGATACGTAAGTAAAATGCAGAACCATCACCCCTAGGGAGAGTAGGAAGAGATAGACATCGAATTTGTACAAAACCTTCTACATTATCTCTTATTACACCTGTACCTCATTTCTAAGAGCATTAGGGTTGTTCTCCAATACCCTTTTGACTCTGGAGATGTACTTGGCTGATGAGTGATTATCATACACAGCTTTCAAGATTGATCTCCTGACCTGAACTATTCATTGCACCCACCAGTATGACTCTTAATGAAAATAAGGCTAAGAGTAAAATGTTTCTGTGATAGTTTGGACTTGGCTCCTTGCCAAATGCCCGAAAGTCACGACAGCAGCCCCCTTCCCCACTCCCTTCTCCTCCTAGGGCAAAGAAAAAAAAACTATAAAAATTAAAGAACCCAAAGTCAAGCTGCTTATATAAAAATATATATATATTTACGTAAATTAGAGTTATATACAGTTAAGATGCTATATACACAGTAAAAGGGGATCCACCCCCCGAAGGGATAGGGAAAGGGGAAAAAAGGGATGAAAGGGAACAAAAGGGACACCAAACAGGTATACCTGATCAAACTCAAGAACTATATTAATAACTAACAAAACAGATCTCACCACTTCCCTTAGAAAAGCAGGATTGGCAGACACAGCCAGCACTCTCCGAAACCCCACGTGTCAGGCCAGCGGTCGCTGCAGGCCTCAGCCTTAGATAAGTGAGACCAACGCAAGGACCTACAGTTCCCGACCGTCGCTGGAAGAGAAGAGAGCGAGGTCTCTAATCTCCAACTTATTTATACTCTGGTTTACGTAAAAATCGTATGGAATACTGGGTACTTGGCCACTTCCTTGGTTACAAACTGGTCACCAGGAAGGCCTAGACCAAAACCATCACAGTTTCACTTACAGGAAAGGAGCAAAGGATGTCACTGACAAGAAGGGGAGACAGCTCTGCAGGCCTCTACTTCTGTTTGTTTAAGTTTGGGCATTGAGAATTTTCCATTTTTCAAATTTTGCACTTTGGGAATTTTGAACACAATTGCAGTGCAACTATTCTATAGGACTGAAAATCTGTCAAACCTCAAAGCACTTCAACACAACATGCAACATCTTGGCTTTGATCACCTTTAAGAGTTTTGCCTCTGTCCCGAGTAGTTTTGCCAGACTTCAGACATCTATTACCAGGAATCAAGCCTGAATAATTTCAGTATGACTTCATTCTGAATGTGAATATCATTATCCTCCTTGAGAAGTGGGTATACCCTCACTCATTACAGTCCCTGGTTAATGAGCATAGATTTTGAAAGCTTGCCAGGGCAAATCTGCAATTTTCTGCTTAGATGTTAAATAAGTGTTTCTAAAATATTCTACTTCATGAATCCTCAAAATATCTTTCTTCGTCTCTACCTCACAGTTTATAAAATACTAATCAGGATAAAAACTCTTCTAAAACTTATGTTATTTGCATGTTCCTAAAATTTAAAATCAGAAACACCATGTTGTAATTTAAATTAAGTAAATATGTATATTTACAGGCTAGAATGTTCTGCACTTCCCTTATGTGCACTCACGACCCTTACTCAGAGAAAACTGTTCAAGACAACTAGAAATTTATGGAGATGGACACAAGCTAACTTTTGTCCAAGATTCAGATGCTAAACATGAAAAGAGCTGTGATATGTAATCAGAAGCTCAAATATTTAATTTTCCTTTAGATGTCTGCTTTTGTCACATTCTGCACCTAAATTGGATTTGGAAAATTTTCTCCTTTTTGTCAAAGATCTGCTATAATGCTACATCATATGGCACCATTCTCAGTCCTGTGGAAAACCAAGACTTACTGTAAGTGCTCTGATGCAAGACGCATACACACAGCTGCAATCTTCTCAATGTCTTTGTAGTACCACTGAGTCAGAAAAAAAACCCCAAAGTAGTTCTGGGATGCAATACCTCAGTGGTTTATGACCTTCCTGAATTTATTGACCACTAGACATTTTTCAAATGGATCTATAGAGTGGCTAACTAAGTCCTCTGGATGAAAGATTTATTTGTTTTAATTTTTTTATGGCTATATGATCTAAAAGCATCCTATGAAATCCCTGCTATCAAAAACCACATCAGTAGCTGAATTTTCTTAGCTTGACAACCAGATAAAGAGTGAGCATAAAAACCGAAATGTGTTTTTCCAGTACAAACAAGATCTATTCAGTAACTACACTGAGTTTACAATGGAAGCTTAACAACTACAAAAAGGATGTTCTAAGTACTCAGATATTAAAAAAAAAAAAAAGCAAACCCAGAAACAAAAACAAAGCAAAACAAAACAAAAATCAAAAACAAAACAAAAAAAACCCCACCAAACAACAACAACAAAAAAACCCAACCCACAACACCAAACAAACAAAACCACACACAATGCCAATCCAGAATAGACCACCAAGGGTTAATATTTATTTGATACCACTGAAAATCTCATTACAAGGGCCGAAGCACATAATTGATCTGACTGTTTGGCTGACTGAGTAAGTGGCCCTAGAGATTTATGTACTCATGCATTTTTGCAAAGTCCTGGCTTGGGTCTGGCTCTGTGCAGCTGTTCAGTGAAGGTACTTCATAATCTGCAAAACAAAGAGGTAAAATCTGCTTGCCACAACTCTGACAACATCATAACTTAGAGGCTTGTCAGTCTAGGAAGAAAAGGTCATGTCAAGCTTTCCAGAAATGATGGTTCAAACAGACACAGTTAATGTCAGAAGGAATGGAGGAGACCACATGTTAAAAGATGCTGCTGTCAGAGATACAAAACATCATGGACAGTGTCGGCACTGAGACTGTGCAATCAAATGTCACTAAACTGTGTTTCAAACCTTGTTCCTATAACTTTAAATTCAATTTTTTTGTTAAGGTTTCTGCTTGTAGTCTCGTGCACGTACTTAGCGTTTTCCACCACTTTATTTAGGAATTGGAAAATTACTTCTGCAGCATGAATTTTTGGGCATCTGTTTGGACAGTGCTGAAGAGTATAAGAGCAAATCACTGAGAGCAAGCAAACGCCACTTTTATACGTAGACGATGTAAAATTTTCAAATGCCCTGTGCAATAGCCATTATGAACAGACTCTGAAACACTTGTCTGCAAGAAAATCACTTCATATTGTTGTCCTACCTGTATGCAAAATAGAGATACAATGATATACATGTATTTTATGTGGTGCCCTCCACAGCCTAACCATACCTCTGAGCTCACAAATTGTGCTATGTTTGATGTGATGAGTTGTTCCAAACACTACTAATAGCAGCTGTTAGATCTGGAAACTAATTGAAAATGTGTTCTTGTCCTGGTCCAGGACTCCCCGTGATTTATGTGCATCTGCACTAAGGGTATTTAAATGATGGGCTCATGGAGAAGAAGAAAAGAGAAGCAATTAATCAAAAAAGACAATCAGAAAAAGGCACTGCTGCTTATGAAAAGAAAATGGGGCCTCCTTATCTAGCTTAACTTAGGAACAAAACATTAATTAAAATGCTCAAACAATTTTCGAAGAATACTGAGATGACATGTCTTTTACCAGCATTTTTGTGTGCTGCTGCAGTGTAACAACAGAACACTTCTGCAATTCAAGAAACTCTTCCAAAATTTACCTTTATTGTATTTTATTTGTTTTAAAGATGTTTCAAGAAAAATCTTTTTTAATGAGCATTTCAGTGCTGTGATTAAAGTGTTGTTTCCTTTTTTCCTATTTCATTTGACTCTTTTTATCTCCTTTTTAAAAATTTGAAACAAAAAGGAGTAATATCCTATCACTGCAAGAGAGACAAACAGATTCAATAGGCACTTTATGTGATCTAACAATTAGACCAAATATTCATTCTAAGCATTATCTTCTAATCTAACAGTAGTTGATTAAACAAACCTGGTTAGACGAATATGTGGAGTTTTTCTGTATATACTGTGAACCATGGGTCAGAAGTCTTGAAATCAAACTTTGGTCAAACACTTTCAACAAAATATTATTTGCACTCACAAATCAAGAACTAATGATCCTCAGTAATAGTCTGTCATAGATATCCAAAGGTTGGCAGTGGGGAGGTGGATTTTGCCTATGGACAGATAGTCACAGAAACAAGATAATACTGACTCCAACAGCAAGGAAGGAACAGACAGTAGTAGAAAGCAGCACCTCCTCACCTAGGCCATCATCAAAGCTGACGATACCAGGAAAGAAAACTCCAGCCCAGAGCTCTCACTAATGAAATCTTGATGTTTCTCATTACTGATTTCATATTGTTTTCTGCTGCCATCTTTGTATGGTGTAAAAACACAACTGTCTTGGAAATACTAAGCACACGACACTGTAAGGGTTTTTCCACATATTTGTACAGGTTCCTCCCCTATAACTATAAGCAGAAAGAATAATATTGTCAGATACTGTATGCAGATACTCTGGTAGGCAGGGATATTTCAATAGACCTCTTTGGAATTACTGTCACTGAAGTAGGCATGATTTTCAAAAGTAACATAAAATATTTTACTTTGAAGAAAAGTATGAAAAAAATTCCTGGGGCCAAAAAGAAATCTAACGTCATTCTGCAATTGATTTTGTTAATTTTATTTTAAAGGCAACTGCACTGCAAATTGGAAAATTATATTCCAGTTGTATATCCAACCCATAGACAGAATATATTATTAAAGTGAAAGGAAGCTGTTTCTAAAAAGACGATAATTAACTTCTTCAAAGTAGATAGTTTTATAAGTCACAGAAACAATACGGAAGTGCGGTTGACAAATTTGTACTGTCATCTTAAGTTCCAGAGAAAATAATATATTTTTTGTATATGAATAATCGCATGAATTTTTCATCTATTGTAAACTGAAAGTTTTTTTATCATTCTAACACTAAAAATTTTAACAAAGAAATCTTTTCAGATCAGCATCCTATTTATTTCTGCAAGTGAAAAAAAGCAAGGTTAGTGCCTGAGACTGCAGATATTTCTGTTGGCCACACTTCTAAAGCATGTTCGTTAACTTGGGTATAATTTTCCTTAAATTACTCAAAGCCAATTCATTGTGTGAAACTGAATTTTCATTAAAGCCAAGACTGAGAAGTGGATATTTTTTATTGTCATAAGAATGACTGCCTACTATGATAGTTTCTGTGGGAAATTATGTTTATGGTATTGAACAATAGTGTTTATAGAAATAGTCTATTCACCTGACTGTCAGTTCCTCCACCAGCATCCTTTAAAGCCATTAACCTACTTCAATTAAATATCACAGGAAAAAATAGTCTCAAAAATAATCACATTCTCCCAAGTGTTGTGAAACGTACTGCCCAGGTGCAGGAGAGAGAACCCATCAGAAGATGGAGGAAAATGCAGGAGATGTCACTGGTCCCTCAGGGATGCCGAAGCCAACCTGAGGACTGGGACAGCACTGTAGCCACACCATCCACTGACTTTGGCACCGGTCTGACTAAGTCAAAACATGTGGCTTTCTCCCTGACAGCAGCTAGACCAGAGCAGGGTTGTACTGCAGCCATGAGAATGCTGAGAGTGTGAGTCTGTGAGTCTGAATGTTTCTTACAGCACAATTCTGAGGAAAAGAGAGGATAACTGTAGATACTATAGCAGAAAGAGATCTAGAAAAAGCAAGCACTGTCATGATGCCTCTTAAAAAATACAGGGCAAGAGAGGAGAGAAAGGATCACAGGGTCATTGACAGAAATCCTAAGACATGGGCCTCATAACTTCTCTGCTCACAAAGTAATTTGCTAGATTTTTACTGAACCTCTCAATAAACAATTTTTTTCTTTTGCCCTCAATCTAAAGTTCCCAGGAAAAGGTTATATTGGAAGCTAACTAATGAGTTATCTTTAGTGCTCATTAAGTAGATGTGCTAAAACCTACTTAAGCTTCTAACATTTGCAAATATAAACATTGAAATGACCGTATCAAACCCTGCATTAGGACACAGAAAATAGCAAACTGATAAAGTGATTTTTTTGCTTTCCTAGCTAGATTTGCATAAGCAGCTGTTCTAAATTATGCTGTGTTCTGTTCAGTCTTGTTGTTCCTAAAGATGAAGATTTTTTTTTTAAGTACATATTCAGTATAATCTAATTTCATAGGATCATTTCAAATGAAGAACAATTCATGAATAGAAGTTGATAACTCAAGTTAACATTAAAGCCACCTTGGATGCACTTCAGTTAATTCAGATTTAAAAAGTATAGATATAGCTTCATCTGCAGAATACCAGATTAATGGGAAGTGCATTAAGCATTTGTAGAGTGGAAGCACAGCACATTGAGGATCATTTCGTCTCTTAGAGGAATGAAAAACAGATCAACGGATATTGCATTATGTAATAGATATCTTTATGTCTGATCTATTCCATTTATTCAGTCTAGCACAGTCTCATAGCAAATGGAGATTCCACCTTAACAAAGCTCCAACTTCTTTAAATCTCAAATGGTATTTTTCAGTGGTTAACCTGGATTTTGAAGACAGAAAATGTATTAGAAAGGCAATTGTATAAGAAAGAAAATGTGAAGATCTGCTCTTGGTTTTAAAATTTGGATCACGTTTCCTCCATGTCTAAAAAAAAGGACATAATATTGATTTCAAATTCTACAGATTTATGCATTCATAGACTTTTTACAACTGAGAAAAGAAACATGGACCTTTTCCTCAGGTCATCTTCTTCAGCATTTCTATTTGTTCTGGACAACTGATAAAATTCAGATCATCTTCTGCATAGAACAGAAACTATCATATAATAGAAAATGAAGCCCTGGGCTCAGCTTTTTACCAAAAAGCTTCTACTATGTCTTGAATTTGTTCTGAACTACAATGAAAAGGCATATTTTTAGAGAAATGTTTGAGGAAAGTAAGAAAAAACAATGTTTTGGGGTTTTGTTTGTTTGTTCGTGTGTTTTGGGTTTTATTGTTTGTTTGTTTTTTATTCGAGAGTCCAGAATTTTAAAAATTAAGAAAGGTTCAACTTGTAAATTCCTGTTTCTATCATCATCATCATATCTAGGCTTTGCAAACGAAGATTTGAGAAGGGCTCTACCCACGCTTGCTACAAGCGCGCTGATGGCTAAAAAGGCCAATGCGAGATAGACAAGTCCGGTTGCAGAAGGCACAGCAGAAAGACTCCCCAGGTGATACAGACGAGACGCGATTCTTTCTGCGTTGTCTTTTCTCCTCGAGAGTGATCCTGCATGTGTTCTCAAAAGCAGCAGCAGCGTTATAGATGGTGTGTCTCCAGGCCTCCCGATTGGAGGCCAGGGTAGACCAATGGTGATGATCAATATGGCCAAGGCTGAGGGATTGTTTCAAGCAGTCCTTGTATCTCCTCTTTGGGGCTCCTCTCTTGCGGCAGCCAGTGGCAAGTTCCCCACAGAGCACGATCTTAGGGAGGCGGTAGTCCTGCATCCTGGAGACGTGCCCTGACCAGCGCAGCTGTGTTCTCAGCAGCATGGCCTCAATGCTCGTGACTGCTGCCTGTTCAAGGACAGACGTGTTCGTCACACAGTCTGTCCAGTGGATGTTTAGGATGTTTAGGACAGTGGACAAAGAAACATCCACTGTTTCTGTCAGTGCAGGGTTATTTGGCTGAGAAGCCTTCTGTCTTCCTTTTGGAGTTACCAGCTAGAATAGTTTGATAAAGACAGGTATTTTTCTAAATGTGCTGGGAATGTCTAATGCTGGTTGAGTGTGGGTTTTTTTGTTGTTGTGTTTGTTTGTTTGTTTTATTTTTTAATTGTAATTTATTAATTTCTCTTCTTTTTTTCCCTTCATTTGCTCTTTTCTGGCCTACCCAGACACATTCTGAACCAACAGTATCTCTTCAATGGAATAGGGGTGATGGGACTTTGAGGGAGCATTCAGTGCATCAACTTGTTCCAAATCAGAATCAACAATGGTCCCTGCAATATTATTGAAATATGTTCTTAAAGAATTTCAATGTCTAAGAGTTCATGACTTCTATAGTAGTTTTATTCAGATGCTTAACTAACATATCATCATAAAGTTTTTTCACTATCTGTCCTACCTCCCCTTGACATAAATTTCAGCTCATTACAGTTTGTCTTATTGGCAATAAACAGTTTATTCCTTTTGCAGCTAATCACGCTTTTCTCTTATTTGCTTTCTGCAAGATTAAAGAAGACATCACTGATATACCTCTTGCATGCCTAAATCATTGATAGCAACCTATTTCAGCACATTCCAACTTTGAACAAAGAAACTAAACATAACTGTTTTCCCTGTTTCTAACTCACATTAATCAGGTGTTGACATCCAAGGAACAATAGTAAATCACCTCTGTAGATATGACTACTGAGTATAGTTTCTTTCACTGGTTGTTTTGGTCACAGTAACTGCAGTGATGCAGCAATATGAAACCAGTCAAGTGTGATTTTTTTAACTATAAATCATGTAGATGCATCCTGGTCTTTTGACTGGATGGGTACACTGCATCAGAGACAGTCAGATTCCACTCTGGGGACTACAGTAAAGGAAGGGGAGAAGAAAGAATTTGGTCATCTGTTCCCTAAGACTACACCATGGTTTATAAGACTTCTATAAGCTGTTGGGCACTTCACTGCTGAGGAAATGCTGGGAGCAGCTGATGAAATAGCCATGAATGAAATTAGGTTGTTCCTCTGATGCTCAGACCCACCTCTAACCCACAACTGAAAATTTAGAAGCTCTGTAATAAATACCTGAAATATAGTCATTACTGTAAAAGTATCAGCCAGTTATTTACAGCATCACCATCAACTTTGACACTTAGAAGCCTACAAATTTGAGCAAACTGTGTCCAAAGATGCTTTACAGATATCTGTGCAGCCTCAGCAGAGTAGTAAAGAATTTTTTTGGGAGTTTTCTTACAGACGAGTGATAATGAGGTTAAGACCCTAATTTTTCAGAGTAGTCAAGAATTTTCTATACCCATCTGGGTAACATTCTTAACTAGACCTTAAGATACCCAAGTTTATGGGTTGTAGCCTATATAGGTTGCTAGCAAAGTATCTGGCTTCCAGTCCTTCATCTTAGTAATAATTCCTCAGCCTTTTAATTTCTACAAAAATAAAGGCTGACAAACATGAAAAGCTACACTCATATTATCTGAAACATATACTCTTCACATTTATGTACTGGGAAACAATTTTTTCAGGGCATTCGTCTTGGAATAATCATCACCACAAGAGTTCAACCTTTTGACTCCACTTTGCTCATAATGGGAGGAGACCAGCAGGCTAGACTGAAATCTCTGTAAATCCACACTTAGAGCTTCCACCACTCAAAAGGATCCAGTTCTGCTCATCAGTAGTGCTGGAAGATGGGTGGCTCCTAAGATATTCTGCTTTTCTTACTCATCAAGTACTAGTACTCACTATGCCCTACACCTATAAACCCACTGATAATACATAGCACTGGCATAGGATCTTTTGCCCTAATACTGCTGCTGCGATATGCCACTGAGAAAACATCTAAACCAAAAAAATCCAAGATAGAATAAGGCAGTTAAAAGGTTTTTTGACTTCATTGCCACTCAACAGTTTAAGGCCATCATGTTCTCAGTGAAATCTACATTAGGCTGAGATATTAATTCCTCCATTAGCATTGCCTGGTGCTGTACATGCTGTGAGTTGCACAGTGAGCCAGCAGCTCTCCATCTCCTCATTTGCATAGTTCCTCCATGCAGCTCTGCTTACCTCCTTGCTTATTTTACTGCAGTACAGTACATGACGATTTCAAACAGAATAGGGTTTTACTGTAGTTTTGAAGATATATTTTTCTCTTTTATCTCCAGCTGGATGACACAAGAACAGAGCAAACATGACATATAAACACTACAAAAGCTATTCTCAAGCCACCTACCCAAAAAGTTACTTAAAAAAGATTGGTTTAATTGCCAGTGAAGTTATTTTCTTCAGGCGAACTGATCTGCTTCACCTCAACAATCTTCTGCTGCAAACTGAGAAATGTTTTTCAGGCAACTCTGCAAGCCACTTCCTACTAGAAAGAAAAGCAGATTGGTCCACTCTCATCATATTTACAGTAAGATAGAAATAGAAGCTATTCCTGGAATTTCTGTGCCTACAGAAAGAACTATCTACTTATGTAAAGCAGAATTAAGAACAGGTCTCCAGTGTAAGGTTTAGTGAACACAGTGTGGTTCTAAACTATTGAGGATAGACTGTGGATTGATGTGCCCTTAACAACCTTCAGTAATGGAGATTCTGTAAATGTATTTGGTAGCTTATGTTAGTACTATACTACATCTGTATATAAAACTTAATTTCTTCCTTACCTAAACTGAACTCCAGTTTCTGCCCTTTAAACTCATTTAATGACATTGACCGGAAAAAAGTAATAGGCAAAGATGTTCAGTGAAAAGTAGAAATAAGATATTTTACAGACCAGGAAAAGAATGGGAAAAGTGAGGAAAGCGGGAGACAAAACTAGACATTTTAAAAATAGAAGTTATCATTAATATTTTAAATACATTTTGCAAGTCAATTGTGAGCGCAACTTTTGGACACCTCTATGTCTGCATTTTTAAGGTCTGTGTTACTGTAAAGAAATTATTGTCTCAAAACCAAAAAATTCTAGTGACTAGTAGAAAAATTCTAGTGACTAAAGTAGAAATATCATTTGTAACTAGTCCTCTTTCAGTAACAGAATAAAACACCAGTTGTTTGCTGATGTAATTGAAAAATCTGCTGGAAAAGAGAACATATTAATACAATCCTACTTACACCTAGAGAGAGACACTGCAGCCAGGCAAGAAATCTTCACTTCTGAAATTGAATGCTTTTCTCTTAGGTTTCTTATTCCACTTCTTTCTACTTCAAATTTGTTTCCTGGACTGTGTTAAATACCTCTCTTATGAACAAAAGTAAGTGGTCCTTAATTCAGTGGGAAAAAAGACTCAAGTGATGAAAAATGAATACTTTAGATGAAGATCTGTTATGCAATGTGATTACACTGGTCTGAAAAAATATTTAGACTTAAATCTGCTTTTTACATTGAGTGTGTTAGAAAGAAGTATATTTCCTATTTCCTTGATTTTGTATTATGAAATTTGCAGTCTTTAGGGAAAAATCCAACCTAATTTAATTGGAATTCAGTGCATATATATGGAATTAATGTCTCTGTTTCTGCTCATACTTTGGAGACTTGTTCACTAAAGTCATTTGACATGGCTATCTCCTCTCTCCTCTGGTACGTACCAGAACTGACATGTTAGAGTGTGGAAAAAGCTTCAGAATTCACATGCAGCTTATGCTGTAACAGCCTGGGCACCTGCACTGTCCTGTTCTCTGCCTCACAATTTAATTTATTTTTGGCCAAGTACCCCCTTCTTTTTCAGGAATAAGATTTAAGAATAAAAGAAGTTAATAGCACACTGAAATCCTTACCCAGCTTCCCGCAATGTTTAGTTTGGAGATATGCTACAATAAAAATTGAGACTGATTTTTACAAAAATACATGTGTATGTCACACAACTTTTGTTTGTTTATTTTTAACTGATAAAACAACTTTCATAATTCTTTTTGATATCTATTCTCAGACTACCACATAAACTTGGGATAAAAAAATTGTAAGATATCACTGTCTAGAGTTTAAATGGAAATTTCTGAATCCTAGGGTTCTTCATTATTTGAAAAATGAACATTTTAAAGACTATCGTAATACCAAGTTGATGCATTTGTCAGTCTTTGAACTAATCTACCTTGAAACACAATGCTAAATTTAAAGTTGCATTTGCAAAAATGTTTATAAAATGATTATTATTCTCCCTATCCAGCCTGATATAAGTATAAAGCAATTTCTTTGTAGCAGCCTAATCTGGGCTTTTTAATTAGTTGCAATTAGAAGCATTTCTCTGCAGACATTTCTCCTAATAGCTTCTCCATGGCCTGAGCTCCGGTTTAGGAGACCCTGAACAAATCTATATCTGTTTTCAATTTTTAAACAACATCCAACAGATATATAAATCCAAAAGCCCTACTATAGTGATGCTTGTCCTGCAGATAATATTAGCCTTTCCATATGTGGTCACTGCAGCAGTATGTCATGCTAATTCCTCACTTAACATGCTGATGCCAAGACAACTGTTAGCTACACTTTGTTTTGTGTTTCAGAGCCACTTCTCTCATCATGTTTCGGACACTCCTGCTCTGCTTTAACAGCAGAGGTGAAACGTTACATACAGAGAATGTAGTACTTGTTTTCTGACTGAAAGATGCAGCTAAATGTTCAACTGGTAAACATAGCTTCCATAACATCCATACATAGCTTCCATGACTGCCTTGGGCTAGATAATATATACTTTTGAATCTAGGTCGTTTTAAAGTAATTTATATAAGAAACAGTAAATATGAAAGGAATCTATTTGTAAAAGAGGGAAAAAAAGGATATTTGAAATTATTCTACTGTGTTGACCTATTAAGAATAATTCCACTATGCTCAATGATAGTTTACCTCTGTTCAACAGATGCAACTTCATTCACTGTTGTCGAGTAACTTCTGAGGCCAGCTGAGAAAAATCAATACAACTTACTCCTCAAACGAGAAGCAGAGTTCAGAAATCCCTATGCACTATATAAATGAGGTTTAGAAGCAGGTTTTAGCTTTTCTCTTATGTTACTGAACAAATATTTTTGCCTGAGGAAAAAAACAACACCAAAAAAAAAATCTGTGCAGCATTGCTTTTTGTTGTTGATATTCGTCCACTGCTAAAGAAAGAAAAAAATTTTCTCTCTAGGACCACTGCTTTGGTAGAAGGAAGTGTATTATTATTCATCGAGATCTACTGCCATGTGGTGTTTTAAAGGCACCTCAGTAAAGGATATTGAGTTATTTATAAAATCTACAATTTTATATTTAGACAACACATGTAAATCAGTCTGTCATAATGCATTTTCAACTGAAAGATAAAAGAAACTAAAAGTCCGCAGGAAAGCAAAAACGTAATTGGTGCCCAGAGCAATTTACTAATTGGAAAAAAAAAATCCACATCGTGCCTTCTCAGCAAAAATTCCACTCTTTGATTCCAGCTACTCAAAGTCAAAAGGCAAGGTTGAAGACATAGATTCAGGTTGAGTGTACTGGACTCTAAAATTAATTTTAATGCAACAGTCTAAGTATTTGATTAGTCCACATAATTGTAATTTATTTCTGGACATTATCACTTGCTAAATGTTTAAATCACTTTGGGCAAACCTTATGAAGTTGTCCTCTCTTTCACAATCTAACTGTGATAAACCTCACTGCTTGGCTAAAGAAAGCTGCTTTGGATGCCAGCTAACTCACTGCGCTGCTTTACTTCACTTGAGGACTGCCATGGACAAGTACTTGAGAGGCTGATTTTTAAAAACCCCTGAGCAGTCTCAGCGACACTGGAGACCTGTGAGCACTTAACTCTTCTGAAAGGCAAGCCCAAGAGACTCAGAATTGAATCTGTATATCCATATAATGTTTAACCATGTCAGGGTAGTTAAAGAGCTCTTTCACAAAGTAGCTTATATTGTGTGTATGTATGAGTTCAGCCATTGCCCTTATGCATCCTTACTGCATTTAAGTGCACTCTGATCCATAAATCTTTTCTTACACTACTAGAAAGATCTACTAAGTAACATTCTGCACAGTTTTCTTTTCAGACTAATTTCAGATTTCAGCACTGCATACATCAAGAAAGTTCTCACTCTTCTTCTCAAGAATGTATAATTGACAATTTACCTCTGTACCAATTTGACACCCAGCAATTTAAAATTTATTCTTTGTGATGCAAGTCTCCACATCATCTATTTTCCCCAGATTCAACAGTAAAACCAATCATATTTTCATGTGTTCAGGTTTTTGATAATTTAAAGAATCTGACTAAACATGGATATTGGCTAATTTTGGGGTTTTTTAATAAATTATTTTTTATTTAGGGTACAACTTATTTTCACTATATCCACTGAAAGTGGGGTCAGTAGTTTGAGACCAGACATGAGTACTCCGTCTTAAGATATACTTCAAGAACTTTACTTTCATACTAGAACAGCTACAAATCACAAGGTTTTTCTTACCATAATGAGGAATTATTGCCCAAGCCATTGCAGAAGCGTAAATGCCACCAATCATCCAAAACATACAGAGCCAGCTCAGGTGTTCACCTCGTTTCTCCCGAGCAAGCACTTCCGAAAAATAGGAGAAGACAGTTGGCAGTGCTCCACCGATCCTAAAAGGAGATACAGATTGTGGATGAAGCAAGAAAAGTAACAACTAGCTGAAGTTTGAACAAGCCCATGGCTGCAGTCATTTAAAAGCTGAACAAAAGCAGCTTCTCTGGCACAAGTGTTTTTTCTCAAATTGCACCATGTGTTGGGCAACATTAGAGGAAACTTCCACCAGTTTGGACACAAATTTAGTAAAATATTTCCTTGAAAATTCTACATACTATTTGTTGCATTCAGTGTTTCAAGGGAGTTATCAGTGTGCCAGTCACTGGAACAGAAACCATCACACAGTCCTGAATTCCACCATTACAAAATCAAGGCAGTCTACTGACAGGTGCAAAATACATTGTTATTAATGGAAAAGTAAGAATAATTTTCCCAAAGAATAACTGGTATTTCTCTAAGTCTTACCTCCCATGCTTTAGATAATCCGGTAGTAACTAAATGTCAATGTTTTTTCATACATATTTAAAAGCATTTTCTATTCAGTTGCACTTCATGACTGGCTAAGCCCAGGTTGGATTTTTACTTAGTTTTTTACAAAAAGCCTATACATTCATATAATATTCAATTTTCACATGGTAAAATAAACATTCTCTGAAGGTCAGTGGACCAAAAAAAAAAAAAATTGAACTTTGTGTTACAAAACTTGAAGTAACTCAAAATATGTTTCACTTTTTGTACCAGTTTCCAAATCATCTTTTACTATCTTTACCTGCTTGTTACCAATGCAAACTGTCAAATATTCCAGAATAGGATAAGTCCTTGTAATTTTATTTTTCCTGATGATGAAAATACCTTCTCACATACTAGACTATATACTTCAGAGCAGGATACAGCATGGTTTGAATTTTTATGTGAATTTTAAAGATAAATGCATATATATGATGTCAGCTGGGAGCTGCCAAACTGAAAGCAAAGAACAAACCTCAAAACAGCTTAAACAAATACTAATAATGAAAACACCAATACAGAAACGGTGTTTCACGACTAAGAAAATCCAGTGCTATAACCACATAGTTTATTTTAAGATATCTTTGGGTGCTCTGATGAAACATTGGATTGAGCTGTTATGCTTGTTTAGGGAACTGTTATTTTCTCATACAGCTTTTCATAGAATCATAGAATGCCTTGAGTTGGAAGGGATCTTACAGATTATCTGTTTCCAAACCCCTGCTGTGGGTAGGGACACCTTTAACTAGGCCAAGTTGCTCAGAGGCCCATTCAACCTTGTCTTGAACGTTTCAAGGAATGGGGCATCAACAACTTCCTGGGAAATCTGTCCCAGCCCCTCACCACCCCCACAGGAAAAAACTTCTTCCTAATATCCAACCTAAATTACTGTCTGTTCATTTAAAACTATTACCCCTTGTCCTGTCTTTACATGCCCTTGTAAAAAGTCTCTCTCCATTTTTCTTGTAGGCTCCCTTCAGATAGTGGAATCTACTACAGTAATTTTCTGTTATAAAACTAATATGGTATCTAGTATACTGAACAGAAGCATAAACCACCTCTCAAAGACTTGGGCAAGGGAGTATAGGAGCATCTCTGATGTCTTCCATCACTCTCTTGTGATGATCTTTCAGATACTTCTTTTACATACTTCATCAATATGAATTATCAAATGTTCGTATTAAAAAAAAAACCCACTATATCACCAACCGCTGTAAAGAAGAATGCCCTTTTAATAATAAAAAAAAGAAAAAAAAATCCATGGAAGGAACAGAATTTGGTTTTCAACATTTTTGAATTGTAAGTTTGAAAGCAGACTGCTTCTTTGTTGCCCACCTATTGGTGCAATGGATGGTGGCAGGCACAGACGGAATTCCAAAAAAAATTAAAAGCAGAATTACTACTAAGTTTTAAGTAGGAAGACTTCATCTTTTGTTTTAAGAGAAATGCAAATGCTATTTTCCCACATGACACAGTATCAAGTCTGCTTCTGGCAATGAATTGGTTCGATACAGTGGGCTGTTTGCTGTTAGTGTGTTTGTAAATTATATGACTCATCCTCATTTGTAGAAAATAATTTGATACACCAAACTATGTTCCTCTCTCGATAAATCTGCATGTGCAGGTGAAAAGCCTGTGAAAACTGTGTTGACTTGAGTAGAATATTCATTCTAAAAATAACACGTTTAACTTTCCTAAATACAAATTTTTCAAGCAAGTTGAAGTTTTTACATCTCATCTACTATTCATGTATGCTATTTCTTCAGTCATCATAGCCAAAGCAGTGGACATAAACTTGTAATCCGCACAGGACAGTGGGACTCCATGCCATTGCTTCCTGAAGGGTCACAAAAGGTGTCTACAAGGTGTAAACATATTGTGAATATGTACATTTTTTACACCTCTACAGATAAATTGTGTGGCATCTGAACATTTTTTAAAAAGGTTAAAAAACACACTGATATAAACCTCAGGGTTGATGATCACGAGTGGTAAGTGTCTCCCAAAAACAGATTCTGCAACCCAATACCAGCAAGAGACAAAACTTTGTTGAGGTTGGCTCAAGATCATAAAATAAACTCTCTCACCATAAGGGTCAGTCTCTGCACACAGAACAACAGGATGCATGCCTTCAGCCTTTCTTTTTCTGTAACTATGTAAGAATATATGGAAGAACAACACCTAATAAAGAGCAGGAGCCTTTTAGTACTGCACATATTCCTCTATATGTGAGAGAACAGTGTAAATATCAGTTGAAAGAATGACAAACATCAGCTACAATATTTTCCAGTTATTTTTCATCTTATGTGATAAACCCCATCAGAAGTAGGTAGGGGAAGAAAGAATGCATAATTACATCTTTATGCACACTCTCAGTTCATGCTTGTTCTGGAAAATTATGGGGAAGGAGAAACCAGAAGCAGATTTAAGTGATGCACCTTAGGAGCATAGCATTCAGTGAAACAAACAATCAGTTAAGATACATTTGCATTTTCTTTGTCACAAAGATGATAAATGTCTGCTAATCTACCTTCAGAGCTATGATTTGTCACAACAGACTTTGGCAACTGCACAGTGTGACAGCAGTAATGAAAACACGTCTGTGAGGCATTCAGGAACCTCTGGTTTCAGATAGCAGCTTTTGTTTATTTGTAGATTCACTAGCCAAAGGGGCTTGAAATGCAAAAGCATACAAGGCATAGAGATAATTACAAAAAAAACCAAACCCTTACAGAATGTTAAGTGAACAAGGTAGGATGGTGCTCTTCTGAAATACCTTGTCTTCTCTTTCAAAGCTGGACAATTTCCAGACTAAAAATAAAGACAGTGTCAATGTGAGATGGCATTTGCAACTTGTCGCCTTGTTATTTGCAATTTTTTAAAAAGTGAGAGAGCTCAAAACACAGACTCAGAGATTTGGAAACAGACCATCACCCCTTGTCCTTCCATTCAATTGCATCTACCCTTCTCTCTCCCTACTAACAGTTCAACACCCCACTACCACAAGTCTCACTGAAAAACATCTCTGTCATTTTCCTTTCAGAACTGCCATTAGACTAGCAAAATATCTAAGGGTGAGCAGTCAGACTGACCGGTTCTCCTTCAGAACTGCTGAATAAAACCAAGAAAACTGCAGCACACTATAGACTACGTTTTGCTGATCATTCTATTCATGTTTAAATACAAGTGTTTTCTTGGACCATGTAAATTAAAGAAGCTACCTTGTAGGTACATAAGGGGCCTGTATGCTATTAATTGCAAGACAGTCCTTGTAAAAATGATTAATGTGATTTTTTTACTGTACTGTCAGTTCTGATGGAAGTTGAACTGAAGAGTAAATGATTCTGATGAGTAAATGAACTGATGAGTAAATAATTCTTTCCCCAAATTCACCCCACACTATTAAAAAAAATCATATCTAACATGATGTCAAATTCAAGCATATTGAAAAGAATAATTGCGAAGAATTTGCTAGATATGTCAGATAAATTGCTTCCACATCTGCCAGTATTGGTAATCACAAAATCATTGTTTATTAATGAATTCTTCTGCATATTTTCTTCTTTGTTTTCATTCATCTTTTCAAGTTTTTACTTAAAAAACAGATACCATGGTTGGTGTCATAGACCACCCAGGCCAACCAGGAAGAAAAAGAGGATGAAATAGTATGAAAGCAGCTGGGAGAAGTCTCACAATCACTAGCCATTGTTCTTGTAGGGGACTTCAACTTACCAGATGCTGGAAAAGCAACAGAGTAAAGAGGAAACAGTCGAGGAGACAGCTGGAGTGTGTGAAATATAATGTCCTGACACAGTTGGTCAAGATGCCATCAAGGAAGGGCACCCCACTGGACTTGTTGTTTGTCAACAGAGAAGGACTCATGGTTGGTGTGATAGGATGGCTGGAGGCTGTCTTGGGCACAGTGATCAGAAAATGACAGTTTTTGATTCTCAGAGAAGTAAGGAGGGCTGTCAAGGAGAACTTGTACCCTGGACTTCTGGAGGGCAGACTGACCTCTTTAGGAGAACTGGTTGAGAGAATCCCTTCGGAGGCAATTTTGATGGGCAAATGAGCCCAAGAACATTGGATATTCTTACAGAAAAAGCTTGCAGGAGCAAGCTTTTCCCATGTACTGAAAGCTGAGCTAGCAGGAAAGAAGATCAGCCTGGCTGAACAGAGTTGAACTCCAGAAAAAACCCAGGAGTTCATAACCTTTGAAAAAACAGGAAGCCCATTCAGGAGGACCACAAGAACATCATGAGTTTATGCTGGAAAAAAATCAGAAGGGCAAAGCCCAACTAGAACTTAATCTACCTACTGTTGTAAAAAATAATTTAAAAAAAGTGTTTCTTTAAATATATTAAGAACAAAGGCAGGCCAAGGAGAATACCCACCCTTTATTGCATGAGGGGAAACAAATAGTCAGACCAGTTGTTTTCAGGGTACCCAGGCCCCTCATCTGTAAGACAAAGAGATGGAACAGAACAAAGCCCCCATAATCCAAGGGGAAATGGTTGGTGATCCACCACACCTTAGACATGCTCAAATCTATGGAGCTGGATAGGATCCCTCCAAGGGTCCTGAGGGAGGTGAAACTGCTCACTGAGCCACTTTCCATCATTTATTATTAGTCCTGGCTAATTGGGGAGGTCCCAGTTGACTGGAGGTTGTGAAAAGTGATACCCATCTACAAGGGTAGGAAGAGGATCTGGGCCAGGAAGAGGATCTGGGAAACTACAGGCTTGAACTCAGTGCCGGGGAAGGTCATGGAGCAGAATATCCTGAGTGCCATCACACAGCAAATATAGGACAATGAGGGGATCAGGCCCAGACAACCAGGCCTGGTTTGTGAAAGGCAGGTCCTGCTTGGTAAATCTGGTCTCTGTCTATGGTACGGTGACTCACTTAGGGGATGAGAGAAAGGCTGCAGGTGTTGTGCAACTGGACTTCAGTAATGCCTTTGACAGAGTTTCCCACAGCATTCTCCCAGAGAAGCGAGCTGTTCATGGCTTGGACAGATGCACTGTTCCCTGTGTTAAGAACTGCCTGAATGGCTGGCCCAGAGAGTGGTAGTGAATGGTGTTACACCCAGCTGGTAACTGGGAATCAGTGGGGTTCAGCACTCAGCACTCAGGCCAGTCCTGTTTAATATCTTAATCAGTGATTTGGATGAGGGGATAGAGGGCACTGTCAGTCTTCTGGCAGATGACACGAGGCTGGGCAAGAATGGGAACATGCTGGAGGCTAGGAAGATTCTGCAGAGGGATCTGGATGGGCTAGATTGATGGGCTAAGACCAACAGTATGAGGTTCAACAAGGCCAAGTCCTGGGTCCTGCCCTTGGGTCAACCCCAGGCAGTGCTGTAGGCTGGTGGAAGAGTGGCTGAAAAACTGCCCAGTGGAAAAGCACACCCCGATGGGTGCTGGTCAAAAGCAGCTGAAAATGAGCCACAGTGTGCCCAGGTGGCCAAGAGAACCAACGGCATTCTGGCTTGTATCAAAAATAGTGTGACCAGCAGGATCAGGATAGTGATCATTCCCCTGTACTTAGCACTGGTGATACCACACCTTAAGTACTGTGTCCGGTTTTGGGCCACTCACTATAAAATGGACATTGAGGTGCTGAAACGCATCCAGAGAAGGTAATGAAGTTGGTAAAGCATCTGGAGTACTATGAGGAGTGTGGCTGAAGGAGCTGGGGGTGTCTAGGCTGGAAAAAAAGAAGGCTTAGGGCAGGACCTTATCACTCCCTACCTGAACAGAGGTTGTAGGCAGGTGTGTGTCTCTCCTTTTCCAACAAAAGGATAGAGGAAACAGCTTTAAGTTGTGCTAGGTAGTGTTGATTGTATAGTAGGAAAAATTTGTTCATGGAAACATTTGTAAAACACTGAAACAGGTTGGCCAGGGAAGTGTGCAGTTTCCATCCCTGGAGGGATTTAAAAGATGTGTAGGTGAGGGGCTTAGGAACATGGTTTAATGGTAGACTTGGCAGTGCTGGATTGACAGTAGGACTCAATGATTTTAAAGGTCCTTTCCAACCTAAATGATTCTATGACTCTATAATATTTCTTTTGATTTTTTTTCTGTCTCTCTACATTATTTATGTATTTCCCTTGTCTAGTTTTTCTCTCCCTTTCATATGGTCTTCCTTTCCTTATAAGAACACTGTCCTGTTCTCTTCAAAGAAAGGGGAAGACCACTTCTCACCTGGCTATCCAAGGTTTAGATTAGTCAACTTTTAGCCACTTCTGAAGCTGCAAGTGGGCAATCTAAGCTATTTGGAAAGCTCAGACCTTGCCAACTGATTCCTTGGCTTCACTGAGAAGCATATATCCCTTTCGGCATAGGCTATCAGTTTTGAAGCAAATCACCAGCAGAGCTATTCATTAGCTTCCATTGCAAAAACACTGATAGCCCTGGGTGGAAGACAGCTGGATGCTGGAGAGGAATTAGAGGCAGAAAGATTATGACCTTTTCAGGGTGAGGAAACAAGGTGCTTCATGACAAAGAAGTGAAACTAGTGGCTATGAAGAGGTAAAAGATAAATAAAACATGATACAAAGTACTGATGACACACAATTATAAAAGCAGGCTGTTGGTCTAGACCTGAAGGCAACTGCTTGTGTACACCAAACATCTTGTCCTGCGTCCACACTGTCTATATCTCTGTTGGAAGATTTTTACAGTTGTTATGTATATGGACTTCTTGCACACCTTTCCTATCATGGCCTCTAAGAGCTTCTTGTCACTACATATAATATACAAAACTGGTAAAAGGCAGTGTACGTGAATTTGCACAGACAATCATCTCTAAATTGTAAATAACAAGAAACTACATCCATTATGCTAACTTTTGATTCCCCACAGAAATGTGAGGAATTTTTTAGAAAATACCTGAATTATGAATTTAGTGCTGCTACAGTGACACAAGGACTCTGTGGTAGAATCCAATTATGTGGAAGGAGTATTGCAGGAAGGTTTAGAGATATTGTCTGAGGAAGGATGAAGAAAGCTCTCTGAAGGTGAGTCTGGGAATTCTGGCAAATTGAAAGAAATCTCTGTAGCCTGGGAACAATATGTTGTTTTAAAATAGGACACATTTATTTAGCTTTTTTTTTTTTTTTTCTCATGAGAAATAGTAAGTTTCTTTCAGGAGCAAACATATGAGGTTGTCTGAAAATTTTCTAAACTCTAGTTCATCTCAGGATATTTATTTCAGCTAACTTTTCACTGCATGGAAACTTTGATTACTTCTAAAAGTAACAGTTGGGCTGAATAAGCATGATACATTTTTCCAAACTGTATCATCTCTGGCTATTTCAAAGAAACCAAAATGAAACTCGCTGGCATAAGACAAACCTGCCGTAGTGCACTTTTAATCACTTTATCCTAAATTTAGTTGTCGTATTTACAAAAGCTGCAACTAAAATTATCTGTAAGTATCACAACTAATAAACTAATAGCTTAGATTACTTTTGTAAGAGAAATTAGATAATACTCCATAACCGAGAATATTTCACACCAGTAATGTTGAATAGACAACAACTCCCATTCCACTCAAGTTAACAGCAATATTGTGAGTCATGGTCTGTATCAGAGGAATTTCTTTGACAATTTCAGACAGAGGGCTTTTTCATGATAAATCTTTGCACCTTCCTCCAATGGCTAATGATGAATAGAGCTCACAGTTTCTCATCTAGGTCTTCTTACTTTGTACAAAACAAGGTCTAAAGCCCTCCTAGACCTTTATCAGGCTTTTGAATTCAATTTCCTTTTGAGTTTTGGTTTTGGATTAATCAATGGAAGAATCACAGTTATGATATTATTTTCTGTAACAGGAAATGATTTAAGATTTTCCAATATTTCTTTATTCTTTTCTCTAGCTTAAGTTCACCTTTCAGACTTTCATGTGTATCGATGCCCTTTACACAGCAGCATCGTAGTATTATTTGTACTGTCTTGCATTCAAAATATCTTTTGTCTTCTTGAGAAAGTTTTACTAGTTTTAGGTTTTATCAGATGAAAAAATTAAATTAAAAATATGTGAAGGCATAATTTTTTTTCTTGAGCAGTTTACTTCTGTAAACACATTTTGACTGCAAAGAGAATATTTCATAGTAGTTTTTAAATAAGTACAATCTTTTATCAGATACTGGTTATATTTTTTCATGTTTCTTACCTTTTTTTCTTTTTTTTAGATTATCTAGAAACCAACAGATCAGTTTAAACTCCACATACTTAAATGATTTTATTTAATTTGAATAGTTCTTAATTTATATTTCTAATTTAATGAAATTTTCTAGATAACTCTCTGCCCCTTTAAAAAACTCTTCTCCAATCTGAGTAATAATACTATTTTATCTTTAAAACATATCATTCAGTTATTTGTTTAAAATTATTCCCATTTCGTATTTGAGCTCTTCGATTCACACAAAATTACTGGAGCAAAGCCTCCTCTCTTGCTAACAAAGGTACAGTGGCACATTGTTAAGAAAAGGAAGACTGGGAAAAATGTGGGCCCTTTTTTTGCCTCAGTGTTCATCACCAAGTGCTCCAGGCACACCAGTTGCAGGAGGCAAGGCAGGGGCTGGGAGAATGACAATATCTCACCCTAGGAGTCAGAGAACATCTAAGAAACCTGAAGGTGCACAAGTTGATGGGATCTGATGAGCAACATTGGTAGGTCCTGAGGGAACTGGAAGATGAAGTTTCTAAGCAGCTATCCACCATATTTGAGAAACTGCAACAGTTTGGTAAAGTTTCCATTGACTGCAAAAGGGGAAACATTTCATCAAATGAGCTTTCTCTCATTTTGGGGGTATGAGGAACAGATTCTTTTCTAGAAACCTCATGGCCATTTCTCTTTTCTAGAAACCTCCTAAAGCTCTGATATCAGCTGAAGGAGATTATTCTGAGGAAAAATCCAATCTCTGAATAACACAGCAAATGCAAGCCAGCCATGCACCTTTCTCTGCAGTAATTGCTATGAGGAATGACTCTGCAGGTCATCCTGTCTTTCTTGTTGTGGTTGATTGGTTGGTTTTGGATTGTTTTGGAGGGTCCATTTAAAATGCAGTCCATGGTGATAAATTATCTATGATTTATTCATGTAGGTTTCAAAGATGGGGTAGGAGGACTTTGGGCAGAGTAGGAACCCACAAAGAGATACAGGATAGAGATATGAAGGGCATGCTCCTTCAAAGGCCATTAATCATAAGCTGTGTACACAGTAGAACATGATTTTCAACTCAAGATGTACAACCGTCACAAGGAGAGCTACAGGCACTGATCATTACTGTAAAAGTAAGGAAGAGACCCTGCAGGCCAGTTTGTCATGAGGCATAATAAACACCTATTTTGCTGTATGTCCCAAGAGGGACAATCTAGGTGAAAAGCAACAGCGTCCCAAAACTGTCAGCCAAAAGACAAAACTTAGTAGCACAAGGTACTGCCCCAGTAAATTAAGAAGGCTAAGCAGTATTACAATAAGCTTCTGGACTTTGTCAGGATCATAGAAGAGGGAAGGTGTCATGAAACATGATCTGTAGTATTCCTCTATGGCATCACAAAACATAGCACCTGGAACTTATGGTGATCTATTGTCATGGTTTTGTCCTGGGTCAATTTGCTTTCACACCCCCCACACAATTATTAATCAGTTGAGAGAAGGTTTATGCAGACAAAAGAGACTGGATTGGGGAAAAAAGTATGAGCATTTATTACTAGTATAATAAAAACTATTAAAGAACTATATCTACAATAATTTTACTTAAGTAAAAGGTGCCATGTATTTACAGAAAATACTCCTCCCCCCTCTTTTTATATTAGTCCAAAGAGGAGAAGCAGTTTCTGTCTCCATTCTCGGAGTTCCAGCTCTCTCTCCAGTAACTCTGCAGCGTCCTCGTCGCAGTTGGAACTCTTTTTCCTTCTCTGTGTAGGCCTCCAGGGCTGGGCCTACCCCTCTCCTGGGCTAAGACCGAAGGCTGGGGGTTACTCAGGTCCTGAAGGGTCTTTTCTTCCATGGACTTGTAAGGGGACACTTGCCTACTATGGATCTTCTTCCACAGGGTTACAGGGGATAAACGCTTAAGAGTCCACCCCTGTTTCCTATGGAGGTCCCTCCCCATGGGAGAACAGTCTTTGATAGACCTTTCCAGTATGGTCTAACATGGATTCTTTACTTGAATCCCTACATCTTATCCGGGCCGTCCTTGCTCCGGCATAAGTCTCTTTTTCAAGGTTACAAATCTTTAGCAGCAGTATGGATTCCACATATAGATCCCAACATCCCATCTGGGCCGTCTCGCTCCAGCGTAGGTTCTCTCAGGGTCACAGATTTCAGTAGCAGCATGGATGCCTCACTGAGATCCCAACATCTCACCTGAGCCGTCTCACTCCAGCGTGAGCCTTATCAGGTCTCTCATAAAGTCTCAGCTTCTTCATGCATCAGCTTACTCCAGTGTAGGCTCTTCCACAAGCAGCACGGGGGTCTTCTCACCCCAACAAACTTCTACAAAGTAGTAGGGATTATTTTTTAGTCTTTACCCTGCTGAAGGGAGAGAGTGAAAGGGGGGAAGAAGCAAGCCCCGCCCCCCTTCGCACTTCTCTTGCTGCAGCTTCCGCTGCCAGCTTTGACCTTGGAGGCTCCATTATCTCTTGCTGGAATTCTTCCACAGCAGTTTCTTGTCCAAGCAATCAGTCTTTCTCTAAAGTTTTTTATTCTTCACTCTCTTACAAAAGAAAAGGGGGGCTTCAATGCTACACTTACCTCCCAGCCCAAGCCGAGGGAGGAGGGGGCCTTGCCGCCTCTCTCCTACATGGCTGCCTAATTTCAACTGCCCAACCAAACTTTCTCTTCCATTTTTCTTAAATATGTAATTAGCAAAGGCATCACTGAAAGTTTTGATTGGCTTTTTGTCCGGAAACCCACTTGGACAAAACCATCCACAGTCCCAGGGATGGGCTGCTGGGCAAAACCACAACATCTATCATATGGTATTTTTGATTTTGTTTTTCTAAGCTGCTTCTTTTTTTTTTTTTAATAATTAGAGTATTGCCATTTCCCCTTGTCTTTTAAAGTCATATCTGGCAATCTGGTGACAGACTACGGAGATTCTTCTAGCTAGAGGACTCCTCACATTTTCCTCTCTCCTCTTGCCCTTACATTCCCCTTCCTACATCAGTTTAAAACTACTTAGTGATATGGTAATCTTTTTTGTATAAGTGTTTAGTCCTAGCCTGCTTCAGAGCAGATCAAGGGATTTCTGAAACCACAAACATCACACAGCAGTGTTGCTGCATTATGGTTACATAATGTACAGCCAACAAACCATACAAGCAGTGGAGTTCATGTGTATGATGTAACAACACAACTACTGTGCTCATGTCTGTTCAGCATCATGATTATTGATAGTGGCCTGAACTAGAGTTGTAATTAGGAGTTTTGATCTGAATCAAGCAATTACCTGAAGTGCTAAACTACACACTTTGCAGAACAGAGCTCTTTATTATCCGGGGTGCAGTAAAAGCAGAAGTTTTCTCAGGGTAATTTACTTTTGTATCTCAATCTCTGTTGAAGGAAGTTTAAAATTATAAACTTAATCAACCATTAGATATAACTCAAACTTTTACAACAACTGAGAACTTATTTAAATGAAAAGCAAAGAAAACTCAGGGCCACAAACACCGTTCTTCTGAAGAGAACAATAACATCTGGCACAACCTAGAACCCCATTTTAAATTTTACATTCTTGACTGCAGTGGCATTATAGAAAATATTATGCACACAAGCACATTAGAAACTGCATGAATATTACTAAAATCTTAGAGTATACCTGTCAGGAGGGTATTATTTTGCTGACTGAAAAAGATACTGTACATAGAGAAGCTGAGGCATAAAAGGGTTAAGTAAGTTGATCCAGTTCAAAAAGCAAATCCTTTGCAAAAACAGAACAAACTTAATCTCACAGCTTTTAGTCTGTGTCTTTCCCCTAAAATCGTTATTCTTCCCCTTCCAGTTGTTATTTAGGAGTGCAGTAGCAATATTGTTTAATTCTCTTACCCCTGACACAGGCTGTATTAAGAAACGTACTTTTGCAAACAGGAAACTTTTATTGACACATGAAATTGTGGAAATGAACAAAACCAGAGCAGCTTACCCAAATCCAGAAAACAAGCGACAGAAGAGGAAGAAGCCATAGCCCTGGACAAATGATGAAAGGAAGGCAAAGAATCCATTGACAGACATGCATATCAGGAGTGACTGTCTCCTTCCCACCTTGTCTGCCAAGCCTCCCCAGAAGAATGCCCCCACCATCATCCCAAGGTACACTATGCTACCTGTAATACACAAAAAAAGATATTGTTTTGTGAGCTACATAACTTGACCATAATTGATGACACCAAAACCAGCTAATCTTCTATATTTTCCAAAAAAATAGCAGACAAATTATTTTATCCTTTCTCATTGCATAGAAATTATATGCATAGTTTTGCAAATGTATCTAGGGAAAACAGATTTCCTACCATGTCTTTGTCATTTCTTACCAGATACACTGAAGTTTAATATAAATATTAAACCAGGTGCCTCTAGTTAAAACAATAAAAATGTAGGCAAGTAAGTTAGAATAGAGGGAGAAATGCCACTGCTTACTCAGTAACAAACTGCATTTATGTTAAATATTGCAAAAAATTGTAACTTCCCCTACCAAAACAATTTGTCTAAACATTTCTAGAAAACAAGCATTCTTGTAGGGGATTAATTACTGGGAGTAACATGTCTAAATCTAAAGAAAGGTGATTATGAAACAAACATTTCCACTTGAGATCTGTAGAAATGAAAAGGTCCGGCTGGATCTTCTTTTTCTCCTTACTACTTCAGGGTATTGCTTTATTTAAAAAGGAGATGTCCTTTACAAGCAAAAGCACTGTAATGTTCTTGATTCAGTATTTTGGGTTTTTCTGTTGTTTTTTCCCCCCAAAGAATTTTGAACAGGTACATTACAGTGTAGTTATATATATTAAAATGACACAGGTAAAAATATTTTTTTTTTTTAAATTAATGATGTTTTCCACATGAGGTACTTTCTCACAGAAAGGTAAGTTGAAATATTTAATATTTTGACCATTCACACCATAGTATATTGTACGTTATTTCCTTTCCAAGGACAAACTCCCAGTGGAAACACGTGACAAAGATATATAACACATTGAGCAGACTGTCAGAAGGAAAAAACAATTCCCAAGTTTTTGAACCATCAAATTTGTGTTTTGTTTGATACATGTAATTCTGCTTTCATTTACTTTCTTATTGAAGTTCCTAGGTTGGGTTTTATACATGTAGCATATTGCTACCATCTTACGCATCTGCTAGAGAGCAGACATTAACGATAAAGGTGGTGGAAGCAGTTAAAATACTAACAATCCTTGCTTTGTGTCTCTTTTTGATTAGTTTCAAGAATGGACAAATTCTTCAGAATCTCTGCTGAACTTAAATTGTTTTTGTGTAAAATTCTGGCCTCCCAAAGAATCATCTCTGGCCTGAAGAAAGTAGTTGGATGGGAAAGGAAGCTGAAACAAAACATTTAAATGCCTGGACTTGGTTAAACACATATTAATGTAGAGGTCAAACATCAGTGTTTCCATGCTTGGAATTCCTGGTGATAACATCTGAAGTGCTGACATCTGCAGAGTCTCCTGCACCCCAAATTGTCCCTGTTTCCCCTTATATTTTGTACAAGTAGTTTTCACTGTTCCATCCTTATGAGACATGATTTAAAAATATTTGATAAAAACCACATTGTGTTAAATGTATATTAGCAAGATCAGTGCTTAGGTTGAAAGGCTTCTCAAAGACCACCCAGTTTCAATCCCTCTCCCATGGGCACGGGCACCTTCCACTGGATCAGATTGTTCAAAGCCCCATCTAACCTCAGGACAGGATAACAGATCCATTACTGCTCATCACAAGAAAATTGCAAAAGAACAAACTCCTTAAGAAAACAGTTAAGTTTCTTCTCAAAATAACTTTTGTCAGTGGACATTTTCTAGGTGTTGCTGGGTTCTCAGTCTTTCACCAAAGAATGCTGATGAGAATATGGGTAAATACAAAATTTGCAGAATTACTAAGATATCTTTGTTTACTTTTCTCTTAGCCCAGCAAGAACACAGATAGTACAATACTTTTTTTTTTTTTTTGGTTTAGAGGTGTTTAGGAGCAGACATTTATCAGGTAGCTCCTTCATTCTGATCAGAAATTTTTATTTCACTGGTTTTTCATGAGAATGCACACAGCTCATGCATTTTCTGGTCCTAAAGAGAAAAAGACTGGTGACTCACTTAGCACATTCACTCAGCTGCTTTAAGATCTCTCCTGAGGTCAAGGTTACTGTACCATGTTGCAGGTGGATCACTGCATATTAGCAGTTTGGAAACTCCATCCCACAGATCCTACTTGTCAATAGCAGTTGAAAGAACATTAAAAAAATATAGTTAAACAGCTGCACTGCCAGTAGACTAATTTCAAAAAAGCAAAGAAAATGGTTGATTTTTACTCTTGAAGTGAAATTCCTTATTTCTTTGATATACTAATGTTGCCGGGCTTTCCCAGTCATCACTCTAATATAAGAAATAGAGAATGCCAATGAAATATTTCTCCATATACATAACTTTGAAATATTTTTATGCAAATAATCTAAATTTCACCAAGTAATTACTTTCCTTGTGATGCACAGAAATATGAAAACACTATGAACAATGAAAGAAAAAATGTTTCCAATTCTTGAGAGTTTAAAAACATTAACCTTTCTTCTAGATGACATATCTTTTGGTCTTTGTACTGTGCGTTGGACTCTTATGTTGGTTTAATTCTCCTAAAGAGCATTCAAAAGATTCTGCCAAATATAATGTTCTCATCCTGTCAATAAACTTCTATAAATAAGCTGCTCTCCCAGGCGCAGCATTAACTTATTCTTTCCCATTACATTAACTTAATTCATTTTACAGTAACTTAATTCAAAGTTAAAAAATTCTAACTGCCTTGCAGACCCTGCACAATCCCTCTCCCTGACCAAAGATCTGTATCTCTTCCATCCTGAAGCTACTGCTACCAATGACACTTATATCAATGCATTTTCCTGCCTTTTTCCTTTTCCATGTTTTTTGTCTTTTTTTATACAGAACATCACAGAATCATAGAATGGTTTGAGTTGGAAGGGACCATAATTTCATGCCTTCTGACCCTTATTCAAACTCTGGGCATCTCTTGTTGGCACTGGTACCAAACTATTAGGAGTGGGATACATTGAGGTTACTCCCTGCCCTGTAAATTTTAGTTTAAACCCTGTCTGCAGCCTGTAAAGGAAGTCCCCTTTCAAATCATTCCTTAAGACCTTTTTCCCTTGCAGCAGTATTCATAAGAAGTCATAAAAGTGACAAATGAAAAAGGAGAACTTTAACTATGAACTACGATGGTTGATTTGGAGGGGGAACCTTCAGGTCCTGGGTGTTAAACCATTCTCTGAAGCTCACACAAACCACAACAGAGGGACGGACGAAAGAGGAAGTTTATTGTGGGGATGTGGGCTTATAAGGCTTTTAGGGGGATAGAAAAAGAACCAATTACAGAGTCAGGGTACTACAGAAAAAAACCAATCAGGTAAAGAGTTAATAGCCAATAGAAGAGGGTTAACAAGGGCCAATGAGAAGACCTCAGGGTATCTTCCCAGGACATTCCTGCATAAGAGTTCTTTGCAGGGGGTGTCAGGAAGGAGATGCAGTGACTTTGCAAAAATACAGAAAAGCCATTTTAAGATATGTTTAAACAACATAAAAAACTTCTGTTTCTATAACATTTGAGCTGTTTTCTTCTTTTCCTTCACCAGTCCATCTCTGACAGGACTTCTTCCATCCTACATAGAGTAAATCCATTGCCACAATGAACACTTAAAATAGCTGAACAACAACACTACAAATGCAAGTAACCAATGAGATCAGATTATCACTTTATTATCATTATATTATCATAAGCTCATCCTTTGCAACCTTTGTAACTGCTGTTTATTATGCTTTCCACTGGCCAGAACATAAATCTCTTGAGAATAACACTAAATTTTTGTACACCTTTCATAAATCACATATTATATTTTGCATAAATTTACATATGTAAAAACTGAATACTCTTATGCCGTGCTAAGATATTCTCTTCTATTGTTCTTTTGCAAGGTTTTAACAACCTGTACTTTCTCTCCACAGAGAAATTCTACATACTTCACCAATTTTGCCCCATTGCATAAATGTACAAAATGCTTGCATCCTCTTCAGATGAGGGAATGTGAGTTTGGAATTGTTTTTCACTATGCACACACTTTGACTAGTAGGTGGTTAAGTATATTTTAAATGGGTGTGCACACAGCATCTTTCAGACTGCAGGCAGCAGCTTAGCCTTGCAAAGCAGCTAAACAAGAACTCCTTTGGTATTAAAATGCTAGTTATGGACAATCTAAACAATAACATAACAGTACATTCTTCATCAGTCACTGAGGTTCAATTAAACTCTTTGTGCTGTCATAACTTCATTACTTGCTGATATCTTTTGTAATTCATAGCCTGCTATCTAAATGATAGACATAAGCTTTTAAGAAATTAGTTTGTAAGTATACTCCACCAGGAAAAAATGCTGCAATAAAAGTAAAGTCAGACTTCCCTGCAACAGAGAGCTCAGAGGCTCTGGGTTTCACTGGTAGTTGTTCTTGTGCGTTAACGCAAGTAGCATGAAGTTGTTTTTTTCCTGTTGTATTTTTCAGGTCATTTGTCTGAATGAGAAATGTGCTTCCTACAGATGGAAAGTGTAATCTCATTATAAAAAATGCTTTACAGATAAGATTAAAATACTACTTGTATTCTGGAAAACACGATTATAAATGTGCTCCTAAGCCACCTCCATGAGGAGAAAAACACCTCATAGGAATTATGTTGTAATCAGTGCTTTATTAACTTGTATTAGGATTTTCCCATATGCTATTATTTAAAATATAACAATCCATGGTGAAGGAATCCAATGCTTATAAGTAGCACCATGAATACAAGAATAAGAATATCCAGATTTATCTTTATTTTAACACTGATAAACAGTATTTCTGAACTTTAAAGATGACAATCTATGACCTATGCTTAATTATAGTCCATTAATAGTTTCTTTGATCAGAAAAGACTTTGAAAAGAATCACAAACCATGCAGCAACTGTTGAACATAACCTTCAGTTAACTGTTTTTAATAGGAGGTAATTAAAGCAAGTACTTTTCCATTAAGAAAACAAATATAAGAGAGCTGTAATAACTCCAGAATTGACAGAAGGACTCAAATTTTCTATGGATCCTGTCTTTGAATGTCTTTAAAGCCATCGATGTATTCAGCATATTAGATCTTCACTTCTTGTTATATTATGCCCTTCATTCATCTCCTCAGACATAACACCGCTGTGATACTTGTACATAAAGAACTGCCACAATCTAATATGCCTCTTTAATAACTATTTCTTCTTTTCTCTAAAAATGGTGCTTGTAGCAGTGGACCAGCAAGCTCTGTATTTATGGAATGGTAAATTTTTAAGGTGTAGATCTAAGTGGTTAAAGCAAAATACCAATTGTTCAGCCATCTGAAAAAGTTGATAAGTACCGTTTCTCTAAAAATGTGTGTGACAGCCACCGTATTAACTGAAATTAAAATTGTGCATGAGTCTTTGCAAGGTCAAACCTTCTCAAGCCATGGATTTCCTTTATCTAAGTGCTAGCTGTTTCTCACAGCTATCATTTTGTGTCTTAACTTTAGATGTTAAATGACTCTTTTTACCTAATTATATGCAATGTATGCAAATCCCCAAATGCCCCAGCATATCAGGCTCTTTTTCTTTTACTACTCTCCAGAATAATCCACTCCTCCTGCCTTCACCTTCAGGACAGCTGCAGACAAGTTACAATATGAAATTTCATACTCTTCAGCATAGATGCTTAATTACTCACTTGTTTTGAAGCTTTTTGCTCTTTGTCTTAGTATATATTTACAAACAGTCAAGTTCTACTTGAATTATTAGAATTATGTTTAGAAAACACAGTAATAGGATTTATCTGTTTAAATACATGAAAGGTATTCATTTTAAAATGAATGTTGAAGCACCTCAGTCTCAATATAAAAGTCTGCACAGTGTCTATCTGACTGCAGTGGTTCTTTAGTCTTGCAGTCTGACTTTCACCTGAGTAACCTGTATGCTTAGTTCTCTAATAGTAATAATTCCAAAGCGACAAGCCTCCACATGAGAGATCATTTAGCTTTTGCAAATTTTTTTAGCTGCTTAGTGCACAAGACATTCTGGATATCCTTCACAGTCAGTAAAAAAGGACAACTTTATCTCCATAATAGCCAAAGAAAGATATAAATTCACACAAAGGAAAACACCTCATTCCAATGAGATCAGTGGTAGAATAAAGACAAACTCATCTTCTGAAACATGTTGAGCAATACCAAAACATTAGCATTTTCATGAAGGTAAGGAAACAAAACATAGTGTTTCAATCCAAAAAAATATTTAAAAATATTTATTCATATATGGAATTTATAAAATTCTGGGGATTTAGTATTTACGTAAGAAAACAAATCAGGGATATTCTCTGATGTAAAAGCTACAAAAAATACATGTTGTACAATTCATAGCTCACATCAGTCAATTTTAACTAATGTAAGAAATAGCTCCTCTGCTCCAACAACAGGAAAAGACCCCAAACAAACAAAAAATACCCCCATCAAACCCAAGCACCAATTCCAAACATGCCTACAAAACACCTGATGACATTCAGTCGGGCACCAACCCAGAAGGTCCACACAAATAAAAATCAAGTTAACTCTATCTGGTGTTCAGACAAAATGATCCTGTACTCAAACAATACTGAAGAACTACAATAAAGAAACATGAAAATCTGGAAAATAGAACTTAAAGCCACACTGAGCAAAAGTAGTATCATAATCAGTTGGCCAACGTAGACAGGAAAAGGAAAGAGCAAGTAACTCAAGAGTTCTTCATTCAAACCTATTTACAGTCTTTAGGATAATGAGAAAAAACATTATCTGAAGCACAAGCAATTCAAACAATACAGGTTTGTAATATTGTGACAGGCATAATTTGATGACTGATTTAGTAAAGGAAAAATTGTGAGGTAGCCAAGTACTGTACTCCTAAAGAGAAGTCTCACAAATACAGAGCAAATATAGAGCCTAAAAAAGTACAAAACATTAAACAGAAGTTAAAAAGAATACAAAACTGGGGGCTTATTCCACGTTTTTTCCTTTTCAAATGAATCAAGTCCAAATTTTCCAGAGAACTTAACTCAAAAAGGGAAGTACATGTTGAAGTCAGTATAGAGCCTCAAAGATAGTTGGAAAGCAACTGAGACTAAGTGAATAGGACTTCTGACATATTTAGAAAGCAGAAAACACCTAATGCAAAACAAAATTTGGCTATCTAAAATTTTAGGCCACCAAAATTTTAGACCAGCAAATACTTACAATTTATTTGCTTTGATTTAACATTGAGACTGAAGTAAAAATGGTCTCATGGCATGGCTACCCAAACTCATCACCTTGCTGTGCTCTTCTAAAAGTCAAAGACAAACAAAGAAAATTTTTTTTTCTTGGAAGCAAAGAAGAATTGAGATCAGTTTTACCTTCTCCATGAAATAAAGAAAAAAAGCCAAAAAAATCACTTTTTTTTTTTTCCCCCCCAAGGAAAAACAACTTGCATATAGTTCCAAATCAGGAATCTATTGCAGTGTGGGTCCACCCTGAAGGAAATTCCAGAGATGAAAACTTATTGCTGGAAAGGTTTGATCAAAGCTTTTCCAAAGCTATAAAGGAACACTGTCCACTGGGAAGACAATGGGTCACACAACAATAATTCATACAATAATCATTCATACAAATTTCATTCAAGTATTAGTGATTTTTTTTGTTTCCTCTAGCATGCTTGTATTAAATTTATGTGCCTAACATGCCTAATTTCAATTTGCTTCCTGTACCTCAGTTGAGAGATTTACAACCTGAGGTGTTTGTGGTGTAAGGCTCAATTTAATTCCATCAGGAAAAAATCTGGCATTTTGCCACCATGTTTTCTCTCTTTGAACTAATAAGACTAATTCTGCTTTATATATTTAGTGCAGAACACAGCGATACAACTCTGGACCTTTATCTATTAACTTTGAAAAATTAATTTCTAACTCTAAGCTTCCATATGCTATTACTTATCCTTACATTTCCAGCAGCATTCACCTTACAATATATATAAAATTTATACAAGCAGATGTGCTGATATGTTTTTTTTACTGTTTCAGAATATTATTAATTGGTAACATACATTTTTCAGATACTATTTTAACTGAAACACTGTAATAACAAAAGGAGTAACTGCTTCTGCTTATCCTTATACCCAAATCAGATAAATAATTAAATTAATAGAAGTTCAGTAGCTGCACAGATTGTAACAGGTAATAGATTTCTTGTTAGGATGAGGAATTTTCTTCACAGCTGTATTTTCTGATAAGGCAGCAGTACATTGTCATCATCACTTCTGCTTTAAAAATGTTATCATGTCAATAACTAGTCTTTTAAAAAAGTATCATCTACTACCAGATGCTAGCATCATTTTTATTTACTCCAAAGTAGATTTCTCAGAATAAAAAATTCATCAGAGTTATTCCATTTCTTTATTGGAATAATTTATAAATGGAATACTGATAGTAATGATTATTTCAGCAGACAGCAGCACTCTGTTACTTCAAACAACTATTGCTTGGCTAGACAATGCATTATAGAGAAAAAGACTAAAGCACTGTTTCCTTGAAATAATCGAATCAGCATTCAAATTTAACAACATGGAACTGTAAAAACTAGACAATTTTTGGTATTTTTCTTCCCATACAAACAATATTTTACAAGGTGGTAGTTACCAGTACACAATATATAGAGCACAGATATTAACATAAACTCAGGTAATCCCAGGTGATGACATGAAGCTGCTGACAGATTCTCTAGGTGTTATCAATGAAGACACTACTTTTACACTATCTTTTTCTTTGATCCAACAATTCCCTCTGGTATCAGCAAGAAAATCCTAACAGGCAAGCTTTGGATAAAACATACCCAGTTAAGCTGTCCTAACCCCCCTAATTCCTGTTTTATCCCACTGCAACTGCAGAGGTTCCTCTGGATTTTTCTGCTCTCACATTTAGATGCTAAATTCAACGCACTCTTTGTCCATCTCTGAATTGACCCTGTCATGGCAGAAATTGCTGTGACTTTGCAATTTGAAATGCACTTACACGGCAATCCTGAGAATCAGAATGATTATAAATGCTGCATATGATTGAGCAGTGCAAAGCACTGGGCAATGAGCTAGGATTAATTAAATTTCAAAGCCTAAAAATATATTTCACTAAAGTTTTAAAATTCCCATGCAGTCATCTACATTAATCATCTCATTTCATATCAAAACTGTTCATTTTGGCCATGTTTTATTGCCTGAATGTTAATGCCTTATTCAACTAGTCTTGCTTCTGACACTAAACAGAGCCCAGCCCATGAATATCAATAACTTTTAATTAATGTTGAATTAAAATAAAAATCCCAGCATATTAGACTTATTTATAACAAATGCATCCAACTCCGCAAATCAAAGCACTTGATACTAAAATCTAATTAATAAAACTATGCTTTTAGTGAAGGTTTCTGTTTGGTATTAAAGCTAACACTTGACCATTTCTTTAGTGTTTAATCAGCCATTAACTCTTTTTTGTGTAACTATATTCCAATACTGTTTAAACTTCTTCTTTTGTAAATGGGAGGAAATAGATTCTTTTTATTTTGTTTCATCCATACATTGGCTGTTACCACCACTGTTTCAACACAGTGAAAGGGTGGGGGAAGAGAAACTACACTAAAAAAAAACAAAACCAGAACAAACCCAAACAAAAATAAAAGAAACAAAACCAAACCCAAACCAAAATTTTTGCTTTCAGAGGGAGACATTGAACTAGGCCTAACTTAGGAACTGGTTACAAAAATTGGTAAGTGTCTGAAAGTCACATACCTCCCAAAATGCCTGACAAAACACCTGGTCTACCTCACCTATTTCACAGTTGCACGCAAGGGAAAAAGGTAACTTCCATTGCTAATGATCCCATGTTTCTGCTTTCCCATTTAGAGTCAGTGAAACAGATTAAACAATTCAATGTCAGAATTAAGGATAATAGATCAGAATAACCTTCTGTGTGGTGCCAATACACCTGCAGGTGCTGGTGAAGCTAAAAGGCTTTTAATTACTTATTTACAAGAGTAACAGGAGGCAGTGTTTTAATGTCTAGATGGAACATTGTTTAGATGACTACATCTATCAGTTTATGATATCCATTTAACAAGACTTGTTAGTGGCAGCTTCAGAACAACCTTGAAAACTGCCCTGAATTCTAGCCATTGGGAAAGTATTTGAGCTCTGTGAAAATAAGCAGGTCCTAAAAAATGCCAGACAAAAGCAATACACAGCACAGTAGAGCCACACATCACATAGGTTATATTCATCCATATTCCCTCAAATTCATACGAAACTCTCCATTGCTAACCAGTATAAAGCAAACCATTTCAGTCCAGAAAACATGCTGTAAAGAAATTTGCAAATGGGCCACCTTCACTTATCGTTGAGAATGCAGATCTTTTTGTAATACTGTAGATGTACAACCAGTTTCACTTTACACCATTTGCTTCATTTTTCTACATTACAGTACTCTCTCAACTTTCTACAATCTCTCCAGAAGTCAAAATATCAGTTTGCCTGTTAAACAGGTTTCTGTATTTTAAAAGACTTTGTCCATTACATATTTATCCTGAGAAAAGCTCACTTGTTAAGAAATGCTAGAATAACTTGATATATGTAATATGTCATCAAAACCACTTGGTTTTGTTTCCATTAGCTGAACAAAGATGCTGGGTAAATGTACCATAAGTTTATCAGAGCCAATGAACAACATTTTCCAGTTAGCAGTAGGGAAGTGCATATCTAGCAGCAAATAAGTAGAATAAGTAGTAAGTAGAGTTGGTCTGGTTGTAATATTTAATGAAATATTTAATCTTTAATTAAAAAAAAAAATGACCAGAACTCCTCTAAGTCACCCATAGTTCTGCTCACATAACAAACCTGTGAGTAACTCCTCCCAGACTGCTGTCAGATTCTTTTTTAGCATGTCAAACTACAAAAACTTGCATTCATATTGTTCCCTCCTATCAAGCCCTCCCATTTTCTATAGGGCTGACAAATCACTGAAAAATGGAAAGGAATAAATGAAAAAATAGACTTCATTATGAATGTCAGTAAATAACAGTATCCTGGACAAACTGTTAACTATCATTATAGCTGTTATTTAAATGAGTTTTTTCATGAAGAATTTAAAAAATGTACATATGTCATATTCACATATTTATTCTATCAGTAACTCTGTATTATTCCTTCATGTAAGTATTTATACTTGTATAATTTAGTGACTTTGATTCTGCATCAACTATGAAAGCAATGATATTCCATACATTTGAAACAATACAAAACTGATACTTCAAACAAGTGAAACAGGTGTGCACAGTGTACCCATCACAAGGAAAGACTTATATCTTTCAGATATAATTCAGAGTAGATTAAAAAATTGTGTTCCATATTTTCAGCACTGACATTCCCGTGAACAAGCCAAAGGTCTGGCATAAGAAGCTATTTCAAACAATTTTCTTTCAATTCTTCAAAATACTGATAATGGCCAGTCTTTGCGAGCGAAGATCCGGGGAAGGTCTTTACACCTTCCAGCCTGCGCATTGGATTTTTTAGGTGAGACACAGTGTGCGCGGAACTGAGCCCACCCTTTAATCCTAAGGTTCATCTGCCGGGGCCAAGCAAGCTTGGACGGTGGCAGCGAGGTCCTCAGGACGTAGATGGGTTGCCTTTTTAAGGGCTAACGAGCTCCACCTGCCCGGGAGTGGCCCTGATCGGGAATCGAAATACTGATCAAAATACTGACAGTGTAAGATAAAATGACTAGTCAAACTTTGAAACGGGTTAAAAAATAAAATCCTTGATTGATTAAATTAATGGTGAACATGAATAGGAAGAAATCTATTGAGCCGTGATGAAGAGCCACTAAATTATGTTCATTATATATTTTATTGTAGTTCATTGACACTTTTTCTGTGTAAATATTTCCTTCTTGACAAGCAACTAATACATTGTCTCATTTCATGGCTCAGTATTCTATGCAAGATACAGCATTCAGAGATATAAGTGCACAAGAAACACAAAAGCTTGCAGATTATAAGTAAACTGTGCCGCAGAACTAACCAGCGACTTGGGAAAAAGTGCACCATCATATTTTTAATGTTCAGTTTGGTTAAAAAACTCCATTTGATATATTGATTTAAGAAGTGATGTATTGTCAGTCAGAGATCCTAAGGCAGTTGATACAGAGAGGAAAAAGTGAAAGTGACAGCCAAATTAAATGTGTGAAATCAACGTAGCCCTTAGGCTTTTCCTTTGGGAGGCATTTCCTTCTTTTTGGCACTTTTGTAAGACTAAAGATTAGTGTGACATAAATGGTAAAATTCTTGATCTGTGAAGGGATAGGCAGAGACATAAAATAACCCATAATGAGCAAAATAGCAGCCCAACGATTTTTAACTATTTTAGACACAATTGATCTCTAAGAGATTTGAAGATAACTACAAGCACATAACCATTTAACTTAAATTTTCTTTGCAAATAAAAGGTATGAGAGGCTGGAGAACAGCCCCTTGGAAAGGCATATGGGAGTTGAATCTGACTCAGCAGTACCCTGGCAGCCAGGAGGGCCAGCCATGCCCTGGAGGGTATCAGGTAAAGGGTTGAAGGAACGGATTGTCCCGCTCTGCTCTGCACTGGGGTGGCCTCACCTTGAATATTGTGTGCAGTTTTGGTCACTGTTGACTCATAACATTGCCATTAACCAGGACCCACAGGTCCCTTTCTGCAGCACTGCCTACCAGCCTCTCATTCCCCAGTTTTATTAACATTGAAGGTTGCTCTGGCCCAGGTGCAGAATCCATCACTTTCCCTTTTTGAACTTCATAAAGTTGCTGATTGTCCAGTCCAGACTTCCAGGCCCCCTCTCTGCAGGGCCTACCTGCTTCTGAGGGAGTCAACAGCTCCTCCCAGTTTTGTATTGTCTGCAAACTTGCTTAGTATTCCTCCCAGTCCTGCGTTCAAGTCATTTATGAAGACACTAAAGAGACCAGCTATATGATCTTGCCTAAATGAATTTAGACTCTAATCTGTGTTTGAAACAGCAAGCCTGTGTACCCATGAGTTCAGAATACTCTTTTCCTTTACAGGTTTACTCAGGCATAACAGCTGCAGCATCTGTTTTATTTATAGGTTGGTGGAAGTGTTATACATTTGCAGACAGCTATTTTTAGTTTATGAAATCAGAAAAGCTTGGCTTGGGTGGACATTTGGAGAACTCTAGTCTGACCTCTTCTAAAAGCAGGGTTACCTTTAGAGCAAGATTACATTGCTTCAGGCATTCTTTAGAAAATCTCCAGAATATTCCACATCTTCTCTGTGCAATACCTCCCAGTGGTTGACCACCACAATGTGAACTTCCTTCATTATAACAGATCCCTGGTTGTAAATTCTGACCGCTTGCACACCTTCTCTGCAGCTTCCCTCAATTATTTCATGAATAGTATAGATTCCCCACCTAGACATCTTTCCTCCAAGCTAAACAAGACCCAGTCCTTTTGCTTCTTCTCATATGCCATGTATTCCAATCCTCTTATCACCTTATTGGGCCTTTACTGAATTTTCCCAAATTTTTCAATCTCTTATTTTCAGGTGGCTCCACAACAGGACAAAAAATCCAGCATCTGGGCTCACTGTGTTAAGAATGGAAAATAATCACTCCTCTCTTCCTACTGGCCATCCATGATAACGAAGCTTCCAGGCACTGCTGTCCCATGTTAACTTGCTTCCTACTAAAAATCCTAGATCCTCTTCTGTAGAGCTGTTTGCTGCCCAGCAGTTAAGTGCATTTTTCATTGATAAGTTTCTAAGAAGGTATTGGTTGAATATAAAGTTGTTGAAAGCGATCAGTGCAAAACCAGAATCAAATTAAGTAGCAAGGATCTGGAAAGCCAGTACTTTTTTAAAACTAAGGAGGGGAAAAATCAGTGACCATCTGGTATTCTTAGCAGAGCTTATAAGCATGTTGCATCAGCTACCCAATGCAGAATTGCAGAATTGGAGGCTGTTGTCCCAGACTGAAAACTACTTTGTGCCAAAAGACCTAGTTATGCCTCTTGATACTCTTCTTTCTACAAATATTACACAAAATGTAATTATTACATCCAGATAACATCAGGAAAAAACCCTACATCAAGACATTATTTGACACTAACTGTGGGTTTTCAGAAAATAATTTGACTTCCAAAGTAAGCTGTTTCTTATTATTTATATTCACAATACCTGCATTAACAGTCCAGTTATTTACCACAATACTTGAGTTTTTTTAGATGAAAGGAAGTGTCTGTATGACTGAATCATCAGCTAAGAATATTTTTAACATATAAAGATTATTTCTGTGTTTGTTGCTGGACTGTCTATGAAACTGTATCAAAGTCTTGGCAAACACATTGCTGCACACAATGGTAAGTAAAATAGAACAAAATAAAAGACTATTCACCCTCAAGAGATCATTTAGGCTAAACTTCATTCAGAGGATCATCTAGGGATTCAAAATAGACCAGGGAGATTATCAGAAATCATTGAGGAACAAATGGCCTCTGGAAAGGATGGCAATCAGCAAATATGAGTGGCTAATCAGTTGTTAGGTTTTGTTAGTATGAATGCAAAAAAGAAAAAAAAAGTTTAAAAATAATATCTTAAGCCTGAGACCTTGATATTTCTCAGTACTGACGTGGATGGGCCTCTGAGCAACTTGATGTAGTTGAAGATGTCCCTGCTTATTGCAGGGAGGTTGGACTAGATGACCTGTAAAAGGTTCCTTCCACCTCAAACTGTTACATGATTCTAGGATTCTGACAAAGTATGAAAAAGGGATGGAGGTATCTGTCAGAAAAATGTGCCAACTGGTGCCATGGAAAGTGTCATCATGGGTCAGTCAAGCAGGAGTCAGCCTGTATATACCGCTAGCAATGGTGACAGCAATGCAGTTGTCAAAGATCGTAGGTATGAGGGTGAGCACTCACAGGTCCCACAGGAGAGAACCAGTGAGAGGATGGTCAGAAGTTGCATGGTATCCAGAACAGATATACTGGGAAGAACTAGCTTTACCTAGCTTAGAGAAAACAATATTTCAGTATTTCAGATACAGAGATGCTGAAGAAAGTAGAGATCATAATTTGAATTTTACAGAAAAAAAAAAAAAAACACAATAAAACTTCTCTAAGCAAAAACATAGAGAAAAAATTATGTAGAAAAGTATACCCAAATCAGAGCCCAGAGAATTAACCTAATATCAGTCCACTTCTGAGTTGCATGTGAATCCACTCACAAGCTGGCAAGTACAGTCAGGTTGAACTGCACCTTTCTCTCATGCTTAGTGACACGTGACTATAATCTTGGAGAATTTAAGCAAGTCAGCTTCCCTATTTTTAATGAAGCAGCTTCTTGGAGATGGAAACCCTATTATTTTACTATTTAACTCAAAAGCCAACCAGAATTACTCTGATCAGCACAATTATAATATGACTTTATAGGCTCTAAAATGCTGCTAGTGATCAACAGAGGCCTCAAGCTTGTACAAGGGTTAATAGGAAAGAAATCTGGGAAATTGTCCCGGTGCAAGCAAATTAAAAAAAAAAAAAAAAAAAGGAGGCTCAATGAATATTGTCCCATGGTTTTAATTAGCTCTAGTAAACTATCATGGCATGATATAGGAGAAATAATTTTTTACAGTGGAGTCAATCAGTGCTTTTATAAAGACAGATTAACATTTTCTTAGTATGTATCTTAACAGATTAGAAATTTGCCTGAAAAATAAATATTTTGTATGTGTACCAATTCTACCTAATGAATCCTAGCACTGGTCCTATGACTTCAGTATTCTAACAACTTTAAGCCCTCTGGATCATGGAATTATAATCAAGAAAAAAAATTATGTCTGGTCTTCATGTATATCGGGAAGACCCCAGTTAGGATGTAATTATGATGTGAAATTACAACGGCAAAATAATTTAAATGCACAGCTGTGAGGGCCTAGTTATGACAATATAAAAATGCTTTCACTAAGCATTCACTGACACGATGACTATTTTTTATCACTGGAATTAAGGTTATGCTGTCTGCAAGCAGTGTATCTACTCTGTTTATAAGCAATATGTATGCCAGTGTACTGATGAACTGCAGTTAATGATATATTTCTATTAACAATGGACAAGTAATATATTTTTTTGTGACATTATTGATATAATGACCACATCAACACACACTGGGAGAGAAATTGCTTATCTCTGTTCTTTTCTGCTTTTGTATGTTAATCTTTTAGCACAGAATTATTTGTTTGTTAATACCTCAACACAGAGGCTATCATTATATTACTACAAAAGTAAGATACACTACAGTTTCTTTACTTCAGGCATGAAAATACACTGCTTGCACAGCTAAGCTTTCCATAGCTGTAATATTTTGTAAACAATCATCATTTATACACATACACACACATATTTATAACTATGAGATATTTAACAGCTTTTGTATTGAATTTTAGTTAAACACTGACAGAGTCATTCCAGTATATCTCAAGTCAGCATCATGAAGGGTCTAGTGACAGGGATATTCTCAATAGTCTTCTTGATGTGGGGCAGAATGCAACAGGTGGATGTGACTTCCCATGGCCCCTGCTACTGTGGTGACAGTACTCCCCACTCCTAATTCCAGACACCTCCATTATGCTTACAGCAGCTGATTAAGTGAAACACTATTTTAAAAAATACAATGTGATTCAAATTAATTGGCTACCATTACACTGTTAGCATCCTGGAGAATAAAGACAATCCCATATATCTGATCATCCCATTTATTGAGAGGGTGTTGAGAAAACGGTAAAACAAACAGCTTTATCAGTAATCAAAAAATGAAATTGATATCAATAATTTTTGTTCCAGCAACATAAAAGTTGCAAAAATTATAAAAATTGATGAGTTGTCTTTAACTGCCAAGGAATGAATAAAAAAATCATATTAAAAATAGCATGCCCTTCCCTCTTCCTTGGAAACCATCTCTACACCTGTTCTCCACTGCCCTGCCCCATGAGAGCCTTGTTTTACCTGTTGTGCCCAGTCATGCCCAGGAAGGGCAAGCACAGACCTGCTTGCAGCAGTGCTGCTCTCAGCAAGTCACACAAGGCTGGCTCAGCCTGCCTGTTTGCCACCCCACAGGAGGGAATAGGCAAGAGGATGAGACATAGCCCATCCCCATCAAGAGAATGAACACAAAAAGCATACCCCAGGCTCATTTTCGGTCATTTGTCCCCCTGAGCCAATGTAAAATTTGGATGGCTAGAGAACACTCATTGATATAAAAGGATTAAAGACAAAAAGAGGGAAAGGCTATACTATACAGCATTTTCTAGGGAATTCCTATGTTTTCCAGATTGCATTCCACCTCACAAGGGGAAAGTTCCCATACAGTACGACAATATTGCTAGACAGTTGTATCATCTGCTCTTCATTACACTTGTATAAATCCAGCAGAACTCCAATACTCCACCTTGGGCTGGTTTTGTGTTTTGGGATTTTTTTATTTCTTTTTTTTAAAATTAGTTCATCTGGATGCCTACTCTTGTAAATGAGAAAAAATTCTGTCCTTCTCCTCTTACGTTTTACTGTGCAGTCTTCCTCTTTAGTGATCTACTGACTGAATGAAAAAAAGTCTAAAAAATAAAATTATAATCTTGAATCCATAATTAATGTTAATTAATGTTACTGCACTTTGTGGATTTCTTATTTATATTCAATACAAAGATGTTTTGATATAAGCATTGGTGTTGACAAATACATATTTAGGTTTACTGTAACCAGTTCCTGTAATAGCAAAAAGACAGAGCAAAGACTTTACTTACCAAGCCACCCTGATCCAGAATTGGGTATACACATATCTGTTTCAGCACTGGGCAACACAAATCCAACTACAAAAACTTCAACCCCATCAGCCATTAGGGCCATTCCCAACACAAAGAAGAGGGCCCACTGGAAGCGACCATGGCCACATTCTTGTATTATTAATTCATATTGCTGTGCTAGCTCTTCTTCATCAGCTTTTCTCTCTGTTTCCAGTTCATGGCGATCCTTATATTCATCACGCATAGGTTGACCTAAGGCCACCACGTTGTCCTTTCCCTGCCCCATGCTGGGGATTCCCTGATACTCCCCTTCATAAATTTCGTCATCTTCATCATGTCCTTCAGTTGCTTCACTTGATCCTTCATCATCATTAGCTTCTACCCCATAATTTCCTCCTTGAACGTAGTAATCATCGTCATCTTCCTCATCCTGGAATCGATTGTAGGACCTCTGTGTGTAACCATCCTGGGCTTTGTCAACAGCTTTATTCACTTTTTTCACTGCTTGCCTCTTCACCTCTTTGGCAATATCTTTGGCCCCTTTCACTAGTGAAGTCCTATCTTTGTATGTGTCCTCCATCTTGTATCAAAGAAGAACTGTTGTTATGTTGCAGAGGCACCTGCTGAATACTTTTTGGAGTATCTATTGTGTGTTGGACATTAGTAGAAAAAGCTCAAGTACATGTGAAGCTGTAATATTCAACCTGCAAAATATAAGAGAAAAAAGTTTACTCCTTTTTAGATGTTTCTTCACATTGATATAGTACCATATGAATCTTCATTTAAACACTGGACACCAAAGTACAGGGCTTTTCAATATACAAACCTGTGTTTTCTTCACACATACAAATATCCCATGTTACAAGGAAAATATGCTGAAGATAAAGTTGTTCTCTTTACAGTTTTTTTTTTCAGAATTCAATTTATTACTCTCTAGTCTTGCATACCAGGTTTTATTCTGAAAGAAACCAATCAATTTCATACACCATACATCATGTTGACTCTATCTTCAGCATGTGAACTCCCTGTTTTGTAAGAAAGGCCTACAAAGACTAACTTTTCTCTCAATGACTGACTATGAAATATTTGTCCTCTGTCCTGCTGCTTAACACAAATCCTGTACGAAGCTAATATTCCTCACATCTGCATCAGTGTCTCAAAGCTGACTGGATCTGACCATTGCATTCAACATGGAGTCTTAACAATATGAAGTCCCACCCTAAAAAATTTAGCACAGGGAGCTGTATGGATGAAAATGGTGGCACTTTCACACTTTGAAGATTCCCAATACCTAAATTATGGACAGACACATTCCTTTTCTCTGTGTCCATAGAAACAGTAGAGACAGACTTGAACAACTGTCTACCACCAGGTAATTTACCCCAGAAGGGGTAAGTCCAGTATAAGTTCCTGCTAGTCTGTCTGCATGAAAGCACCAAGACATTATGTCTCAGTTCTCCTCCCTGCTCCCCTGTTGTATCTTCCTATCTTGTGCAGCCCCAAGGTCACAAATGCAGACACAATGAGTCAAGAGCAGTTTGCTTATTAGACTGAAGGCTAACCATCCCCTTCTTCTGTGCGCAGTTTTCAGGCATATCTGCAAGGTAATTTGCTCATCACACATCTGCACTATCATTAGGGGCAGGAGAAAGAAATGGCAGCAGTGTGCAGGCAAAGGGAAGGAAGAAATGCAGGATACTTCTTTGGCAACAGTCCATAGTTAGAAGAGCTAAAATCAATTACAAAACTGCACCATTACTCATGTGTCTAAAGCTAAGGGTCTCTGTGAGAGTGTGTGTGTAAATCTGGGCACTGCAACAGATTGCAGAAACCTCTCCTCTCAGAGAAAGCAGGCTAAAATTTATGTAGCAGTGCTCCTAAGAAAACACTGCCTCCTTCCATCTTGGAGAAAAGGTGATCATGATCATTTTAATGATCTATTTTCCAGCATTACCTCAGAAAAACTGCATTAATACAACTAAGAAGGCAGAGACATGATGTAGGAGTAAAAATTGCTGGAAATTCCTGAAGCAAATCCTATTTCCTTTTCTAAAGCACTGTGAACTGCACTTCAAGCTCCATGGGAGAAGAACAGGGTAATGCTTTAAGAAGTTGCCCTTTATTCATTCTATTGTAGACACTGTCTCCAGAAGAATATTCTAGACATCAGTTTTAAGAGTGATACTGTTTTGAGGAATAATAAGAATTACAGACTGCATTAGAAAAACTAAGGGCATGACGTACTTCTGATAGAAGAAAACAAAGCTTAAAATCACACAGACATGACATTAGAAGCTAAAAGGTATTTTCCAGCTTTTTAACAATAGAAATTCACCCATAGTGGAAAATGTCTTTATTTTTAGTCTCTTCCTCTAGATTAATTTCATACATTTTGAATTTTTCTCAGAGAAATCAGATGTGATAGCAATATTCAACTATTAATGTGAACTGAAGCATTTACTGGAAGAGAAATGCAGCCTAAAAAAAAGACATGATGTAATATTTATGACTGCAAACTGTAGTCTGACTTTAGGTACATGATGATCCTTCTAAGTAGGTCATCCTGGTGAAACTTATATGCTAAGGCAGTTTCTCTAATTACAGCTTTTCAGTTTGCAAAGTGCTCCTTAGAAGTTATTCTTTGTGTACTGCACTAGGTATCTTACCCTTACTTACATGCAACTGCAGTATCTACTAGCTGTTAATGAACATACACTGCATCACAACAATCACTAGGTCTGCTGAAGCCCTCTACAAACACTTTCAAGAACTTAAAGAACTTCTTACAGGCACTTTTCTGAGGGTTAATGATTATAGCGTGTTCCTAGATTTTGATAATTTTAGATTATTTTACAGTGTCCACACTACATATTCAACATGAACTCTGAACTCCTCTAATTCTTTGATTGATATTCAGGGTTTTTTTGTTTCTTTGTTTTGTTTTCCCAGTGAGTTCAGTCTTCCTTTAAGGATTTTTAGTTGTCAGATTTCCTATAACTTCAGGGTATATATATATATAGGGAAGAGAGCAGGAATTTAGTAATACAAATGAACAAAAATTCTAAATGCCAGTGCTGGTATAACCACACTTTGCTCTTCTGTAGAACACCTACCTCATGAGTTCAGCAATTCAGTATTAAAACACAAATTTGCAAAAATAACGGAACTTACACTGTAGCTTATGATAGACCAGGTATGTCAACAAGCAACTACACCTATTCAAACTCATTAACAGCATAACTCTGCTAACAAAAAACCTGCACATAGACCAAGGAAAATTTCTGTCAGGATAGCAATCAGAAATTTATCTTGCCTACGTTTCCAAGCAGAATACACAATTTGAACACTGCTCTTTTAAACAGCTTTGCTTTCTCAATGAACTGAAATCCCTGCCTTAAGATGATAACTACAAAGAGGAATAATTTACGGCCCATGCATGATAGCTCCCCATCCTTTTAATTATGTTGGACTGATAGACTACAAGTAAGTAACTGGAAAGTCTGAAAGAGTGAGGATTAATGGCTACCTGAGTAGCATAAAGAAGCAAAAGCACAGGTGATAGCCTAGATGTATACTCTTGTTTGTACCAACTGTCTCATCATACATGTTTACTGGCTTTCACTTAACTAAACACCACATTCCTATTCAATTCTTTTAATTTATTAAAAAAAATCCCAAGAATGTAGTGATTCCATCTGAAATGGAAATACTACTTCAAGAAATACTGACATGTTTTTTCAAACGCTCATACACTCAAACATGCATACACCAAAAAAACCCGTAAAACCAAATTGTTCTTTTGCTGTAATATTTATTCTTTTCAATTCTATTACATTCGCAAATTCCAGTATATGTAGCACTTTGTATATATTGTGCTCTATCTGAAATAAAGTTTGGACATTACAAACTAAATCAGTGAGATCCCACGAAGATATAAATCTATGACATGTCAGAAGACTCATTCCCACCAAGACTACTGTGAGAGGACTCACTGAGCACTACCAGAGATATTAACTATATGCATATCTTCAGATAATGAAGTTTTCAGAATAGATCTGGAAGTCACACTCAAACATAGCTACAGCACTTCACATACTGTTGGGGACTTAGTATAGCATCTTTCCTGCTTTTCTTTTGAATCTGCGATCGTTTTTCAAAGAAAAAAATAGTAAAATTCTTTTCTAATCAAAGTTGACGCACATTTTGCACATTGATACAAAGTTTTAAATGCACATTTTTCTTGGCATTTTTATTCTAGTTTAATTTCTGGTTTTCTACTGTCATTTTTTATTATCAATGGTCATGGATACAGGTGTTTTGTGTTTTCTGAGTTTATCAGTTGCTCCAAATTAGTCATCATGTGAAGGTATAATCCTTGGTTAGATCATAACTACTTAAAATGACACTGCCTTGATGTGTCAAATGATTTTATAACCCAGGTTAAATATAGGCATCTGAACTACGCTAACTGACAAACAGAAAATGCTATTTTCTTGCAAATGCTTTCATTAAAAAAAAAAAAAAAAAAAAAAGGTAAAGAGATTAAGAAAAATAGAAGCATACCATACATTACATACCATGATGAAGAAAAATTGTTTTCAAATATTACTATATTTCTCCAACAACATTTACATGGTATGGTTCAAATAACATAAAGGGCGTAATCCCACAAGTGACCACAGACCTGAGCCATATAGGAAGAGTTACAACGCACTCTTGAATTAATGGTATACCTGCAAACCTCCTCCCCATCTCTTCATGCACAAAGCTGTTCCAGAAGAGGCATTCTTTTATTTTTGCAGAGTAGTACTTGCTTCAGTATGACTCAATAAAGAGTAGATTCCTCAACAAAGTGTGGTTTTTTATAGAGGTATTCACTTTTTTTAAAATACATAAGATTTGTCACCAAAGCTGGTGTGAATGGGATTCATTTTGTGTAATGTTAGCAGATTAAAAGATAGGTTTCTGTATTTTAAGCAAATTTTCTTTCTCTCACATTGAAAGTCACACACCCAGGCTGGAATGCTTTTAGCTCAGGCTGTAGTTGTCAGAGCTAGGTAAACTACTGCAAGACCGCAGTGCCACCAGCAGTGGCAGTCCCCAACTCTCTCCTGATTTGGACAGCATTCTCATCACTTGTTCTGTACCAGCACTGGTCACTGTACCCTCACTGCAACCACAAAGCATGTACACAAGATGAGCATGAGAATTCATTATTATAGTACACGTCAACGATCCTGAGCTCAGAAGAGACTAGGATTTCATGGTATACTGCAATCATACTCTTCCCAATTTATTACTTTCCTTCCTCATTAAACCAGCAGAGATAACTTTCTGCGTTTCTTCTCTACCTGCCCAGTTCCTCTTAAAATATCTAACTGATTTATCTAATTAGAATAAAACAGGAGGAATTGTTTTTAGCTTGTTTTTACTTGAAATTTGATAACCTTTATCAGAAAAAAAGTTGTGTATTTGCCTGAAAGCAAAATGTACATAGACATCAGCCTTTAACAAAAAATACTAACTCTGACTCTTAGAGCCCTTAAGTACCACCAACCTCAAATATCTCTACTAATTCTTTTCCCACATTGTTTATGATTACAGGCCTAATTCTTCCTCACTTACAGCTGGATATATAAGCATGAAACCAGGATATGCAAAGGCTCTGCTTAAAGCAGTACAAACCAAAAATCTAATACTACAATGAAATCAGACCAAATGCGTATGTAGGACAAAACTGTAAATTCTGTCCAGTGAAAATCAGGAAATTTTAACTGAAGGATCTGTTATAAAAATTCAATAATATTGTAAAAATTATTCTCTGAGGGAGAGTAGAAAATTATAGGTGCAAAGTTAGGAGGTGGGACATTCTCAATTTATACTTCCACTATGTTAGTCCTACCTTACATCACTTCTATGTTCTAAATATCTTTGAAAGAATATCCTGAAGAAGGGTGCCACAATGCTAATAAGTTTTATGAGGATCACCATCCTTTTAACAATGACATAGACACGTTTAATTCAGCTTATTGCCATTTAGATTCACTCAGTCTTCTAAATCCCTCTGATCCACAGTTGTGCCTAAGGTCACAGTCTGGACTGAAGATTCATCTATGGTCCACCCTCTCTTATTAAGCTTCCTTCATGCTTTCTTTTGACCTACAAAATAGCTTTATTACTGAAAGCAAGGGAAGACGTTATCTACTCTCGGGTTGTTATAACATTTAATTCCTTAGAATTAGACTCAGCTCGATGCACCCTTAACACTAAGGCCAGACAATGTTACAAAACTGAAATAGCCATATCAACTAATTAAATTATAGCAGCAAAACTGTAAAGACTCTACAGTAGAGTGGTCCTTTCCTTCAATTTTAATTTTTTTTTAAATCAAAAGCAGCTTACTTTTCTAGGGAACAGCTACTGAACAAAACACAGGATACACTCTGAAATTTCTTGCTGTCTTTCACAGAGTAAATTAGTAACAGAGAAGAACACATACCAAGAAAATAAGAATCATTCAGCTGGTTTTGGTGGTTTTTTTTTAATTCAATGCTTGTTACTTATTTTGCCTTTTTGTATGTAAATACTAAAATTTTGATTGCTTTTGTCAGTTTTGCAATGAGTCTTATCACTATTAGCCTTCTTGAAGTTTCTACATGTTGTTTTTACTTGGCAATCACTAAAAAACTCATTCTCCCTAAAGACAAGGCAGGCTTACTGGAATGTTCCTCCAGTATTGTGGTTTTAATCTGCACTTTGAATATTCTACAATGCTTCCTGTGGGCCTCTTAAATGAGCATTTCCAGGATCTGTGTTGAGTGGTGGTTACTGAAATGCATCAACTTGTTCAATAAGTATTGACAAGAATCAAGGAAGGAGAAATTTCATCCAGACTAGATGACATAAACTAAGTCTCTTCAGTAGAAGTTAATGAGATTTCATACTGCACCCACATTAGCAACAGTGACTACACAAATCTTAGAAAAGTTGAAATTTCATTATTTTTAAAACTTTATTTTTAACCAAACATATTTAAATATATCTCTGCACTTTTAAGGCTGCCTCAGTAAAAGAAAATTGTATTTCCCTCTGGAGCCAAGACCTATCCCTCTTTTCATATCTACTTCTCTGGAAAATTAACTTTCATTAGGATATGTATTTCCAGTATTTTTTGTAGTTTTCAGTTGTCAGAATCAAAGTGAAAACAATCATTCTGCATGTCATGAGGGAACAGCACAAAGCAGTTGCACAAGCAAGTTTTCATTGAACAATACTGGCGAACAAAAAAACTCACCACCAAACCCACACCGACCAACGATTTTTGTCTTGTATCTGCCATGGTCGTGTTTGCTGCTGTACAGAAAGCAGATAAGAGTCTTCTCTGAAAGTAAAGGCCCATCAGCTGTCATGAATGGCTCAAGGTCAAAAGTAGGCATAAAAATAATTTCCCTCCCAATGAAGAAGACAGATACAAACCATGGGATAGACATACAAAAAAACGTATTTTAAAAACCCCAAGACTGAAGTGAACTTCTAAGAAGAATGGCCAAGGAGTCCTACCCTGTAAGAAAAATTAGAAAACAATATATCGTAGAAAGTCTGCAGGGAATAAAATCTGCATATGCAATAGGACAAGCCTCCACCACTGAAGCAGCCGTTTCTGAAACTGCTCTGCATAAAGCTGTGAAGGTACTACAAAACAGCAACTGTACAAATACTAGGCTGTACAAATAATAGACAAATACATGACAGATGCCACAGAATAGCGCTGGAGCTTTGGAAAACTTGGTAAGGTTGAAGGGCATCTTGTAGAGTAAGCTGTATTATGAGCTGGAATTAAACATCTTTCTTTTCTTCCTGGAATAAAAAGGGCAAGTGTTCTATACATTTTAGGTGGAAATAGTCTCAGATCCCACTGGGAAAAACTTTCTGAGAAGAATTACATTCTCTTTCTGCCAACTTTCTGCTGGGTGACATCATCCCTGCACCTGCAGAATGAGAATCCCAAGACTTTTCTCAGCTCTGTGAATTCCACCTTTCTCTGATGCTGCTTTATAGTGGCCTCCCCATGGGGGATCAGCTGTTGCAGTCAATAAACCTTGGTAAGAGAGCAGTGGTTTCTTGGCACAGTGTTAAAAGGTATATCAAGATCCTGTTTTTTTAATCCATGCTGCCTTCCAGGCACTTTGCTATTCACTCAAAGCATATACTATTTTTTCTTTAACATCTGTTACTTTTTATTGTTTGTAACAGGATATGAAAAGTTGGAAAAAAATAAGTCCCTTTTTTGGAATTCCATAGTTCATATTTCCTAAATGTTTTGGTTTCCTACATTTTCAGGGTGGCAGCTGCTGAACCTGCTACTTCAGTTTCATTGTTTTGTCTCACAAACTTTGCTGATACTAGATTTAAGAACCCCAAGCACTCATGTGGACCTGCTTCTCCTTCAGTAAAAGATTGCCTCTTTTGAGTAAACAGTGATAAACTATATCCAGTGATTTCTGTGAGTGAAAGCCCATTTCCTTACTGAACTTCAGGAAAAATCGTTATCAAGATACGTTGTGAAAATAGATAAATACTAAGAGCAAGAATGACTTAGCAGCTTTTCTGGTGAGGGACTTTTCTGGATTCAGTCATGGGAATCTGAGAAGAAACTGAGCATACATCAATTTGACCTAAAAAGCAAGGGGAAAAGTGGAATAATTCCAAGTGAATATTAAAATTAAATGAGCCTGAGTGGAAAACATGAAATATACCAGTGATTCTAGCTTAATAAAAAAAAATATATAGGTAAAGCTAAGTATTACTCTCTTAAGATACATATACAATTATTATTTTAGGTATGCATATATGTAATGAAATCACAGAATCATGTAATGGTTAAGGTTGGAAGGGACCACAGTGTGGTCTCTGGTCAAATCTCGCTACTCAAGTTGGTTCATCCTAGAGAACGTGGCATAGGATTGCATCCAGGTGGTTTTTGAATATCTCCAGTGAGGGAGACTCTACAACCTCTCTGGGAGATCTGTTCCAGTGCTTGGTCACCCACATAGTAAAGAAGTTCTTCGTCATACTGAGGTGGAACTTTCTGTGCATCGGTTTATGACCCTTGCTTCTTGTCTTATTGCTCAGCACCACTGAGAGGAGCCTGGCTTCATCCTCTTGGCACTACTCCTTCAGATACTGATATATATTTGTAAGTTCCCTCTCATTCGTCTCTTCTCCAGGTTAAAGAGGCCCAATTCCATCAGTAAATGGGGCCCCACTTGGAGAATCTCATAAGTGAGCTGTTCCAGTCCCTAATCACCTTTGTAGCCCTCTGCTGGATTCGCTCCAGGAGCTCCATGTCTCTCTTTTCCTGAGGAGCCTAGAACTGGACACAGCACTCTAGATGAGGCTTCACTAGGGCTGAGCAGAATGGCAAGATCATTGCTCTTGACCTGTTGGCACTGTTCTTCCCAATGCACCCCAGGATACCACTAGCCTTCCTCCCACAGGAGAGAACCCGCACTAGAGCAGGGGAAGAGTGTGAGGAGCCCTCCAGTTGAGAAGGAAGGAGCAGCAGAGACAACATATGACGAACCGACTAAAACCCCCAGTCCCCATCCACCTGCATGGGGGGAAACAAGTAGCTAAAACTGTGAATGAAGTTGCATCTGTGAAGAAGGGAGGGTTAAAAGGAAGGTGTTTTACTATTTATTTTTATTTCTCATTAACATACTCTGATACTATTTACAATAAATTAATTAAACATCCCCAAGTCAAGTCTGTTTTGCCCATGACAGTAATTGGTGAATAATGTCTCCCTGTCCTTATCTTGACCTGCGAGACCAGTCAAGGTCAAACCACCAGAGTGGCATAGACTGATTTGTTTGTTATCCCAAAGGTGATAGAAAACAATGAAGGAAATGAACAAACAAAACATTCTCTGAAAACTATTTTAATAAAGAGGTGTATTCATGCCACCTCTCATAAATCTGGTTACACCAAAATGCAAACTTAAGACGGCGATTACATTCTTCGAACTGAATGAATATTCACACAGTTTAGATTTAAGTCACTGCTTTAAGTCTGCAGTCATGGATCTGAGGGTCTAAGTGTTTAACAGGCCAAACATGTTCCACCACGGCCGCTGGGTCATGAGCCCTGGGGTTCCCAGTCTTGGAGGTATTCAAAACACAACTGGACAAGATTCTGAACTGTTTAAGTCCAGGTCTGAGACTAGATGACCTCCAGAGGTCCTTCTCCACCCAAATTACTCTATCATTCTAACACATTAAAAAAATAAATCCATTTTCCTATATTAAATGAAGAGCTCTTTTTTTATAAATGAAAATTAAGCATGAAGTGCTGAATACGTCAGTGTACAAATATATCTTTCACAGAACAACTAAAAAGGTTTAGAATCCAGACTGGAAAACCAGAGGGAGAGAAAGGGACACATCAGCAAACTGTAGTGGAGAGGTGGCTTTTAGGGTTAGGTTACTTGCCCACCTTGACATAGGCAGGAATCAAAATATGTCTTTAAATTAGTATTTGGTAATTTCAACATATTGCTCTTTGAAATGTGTTTTTTCATAAACTTACTACATCTGAGAGTAAAACAACTCAGAAAAATCTAAACTAAAAATAGAAAGCTGCATAATAATGGCCAGTCTTCGCGAGCGAAGATCCGGGGAAGGTCTTATACACCTTCCAGCCTGCGCATTGGATTTTTGAGGTGAGACACAGTGTGCGCGGAACTGAGCCCACCCTTTAATCCTAAGATTCATCTGCCGGGGCCAAGCGAGCTTGGACGGTGGCAGCAAGGTCCTTAGGACGTAGATGGGTTGCCTTTTTAAGGGCTAACGAGCTCCATCTGGCCCGGGAGTGTCCCTGACCGGGAATCGAACCCGGGCCTCGGGGGTGACAGCGCCGCACCCTTACCACTAGACCACCAGGGGCTCCAGAAAGCTGCATAACTACAGAAGTAAAAGTTGTGTCAGGTACAGATCATTACATAGAATAAGGCCATAACTAAATTGATAAGAAGTATACTTGCACATGAGAAATAACAATGACTATCAGACTCCATGACATGGAAATTCATCAATATGGGAACTCAGCTATAATCAAAAATGACAGAAAGAACATCCATAGAGCGCTGTAAGAAAAACAGCCTGGCAGATAACAGGTACCTAGGCAAAACATATTTTCAGTGTTTTCAAAATAAATTTATAAATAGGAAAAAAAAAATCCTACAAGTTTAAAGAGAGATTGCACTTAAAACCTTTATATAGTTTTACTTTATTTTTCATTCTGAAATAATTAAAAGTTTATGATCTCTCTCCAAATATCTTGGCATCTCATATGAAGGAAAGAGGAGGTTAATGTACAGATTACTTTAGAAGTAGCCTGCAGTCCTACATTGTTTTCATTTTTGTACAGGTACAGCCAAGATTGCTAAATTTCTTCTTGCAAAGTGATTTGGTTTTAAAACTACATTTTCTCTATTCTTCTTAAAGAACAGAGTATATTCTAAAATATTTGG